>NC_040895.2:7717462-8017462 GCF_900634795.4 Betta splendens
GAGACCAGACATCTCACCAGTACTAATCTTCCTCCCTGCTCCCCCACCCCCCTGTCTTCCTCTCCTCACCTCCCGTCACCACAGCACTCCATCTGGTAATGTACATTAGAGCTGACTGACAAAAATTACAGTGGAGGGTTACGTGTGTGTGTGTGTGTGTGTGTGTGTGTGTGTGTGTGTGTGTGTGTGTGTGTGTGTGTGTGTGTGTGTGTGTGTGTGTGTGTGTGTGGGGACAGCTGTCCGTTCAGTCAAGCCAAATGTGGGGCCACTGTGCCAAAGTGGAGCTGGTGGAAGCTACTGGTTGTTCCCTGAAGCCAGAGTCACTGATAGGAGAAGTAGATTTGTGAAAGCTTTAAGCATTTAGTAGATAAACAGGCTCTAACAAGTGATGCTGTAGAGGTGCATTATGGGAGTTGTAAGATCCAGTGTTAATGACGCTTGGCCCGTGTTACAATCTGCAGCACAACTTGGATAGAGTGTGGATAGTGGCTTTGGCTTTTTATAATGGAGGCTGAGATTTACTCTCTTTTCCTACTGCTGTACAGTAGGTGGACTACTTTTGTTGTTGCGTGTCTAGTTATCCCCTCGTTGTGTATAAATAGGATTTACTTTTTAATCCCTGTTCTTACGCTGCAGTTGCCTCCTGTGCGAGTCGCTATCTTGCGCGTCAGGCGAATGTTATCTCTCTCTGAACCCCCAAACCCCAAAGCCGCCTTCTGCCCCTCTGTGCGCCGTGATCGCCCTTTGTGTTGCTTTTTGACTGACTCCTGACTTCAGACACCTTTCACACCACACAAACACGTCAGGAAGAGGAAGCATGGCTCTAATCATCCATCTGTAAAACACTAATGGTTTTAGAAACAGCTGATTAGGAATCAGGAAGTTTTAGAGTGAGTTGTCTGATAACAGCTAATAGCGTCACAGCTGGGTGTCTGTGTCTCTGCTGAGGGGACGGGCACAAAGCCGATACAGGCTAATGGCGTTCCACAGTCTCTGCTCAGAGAGCTCGTCGCAACCCATGACGAAACAAAGCTACAGAAAATACTGTGCGCGAGACAAATAGTTCAGGTGAGAGACGAGCGGAGCAGTGGGGGGCAAAAGCAGGGGAGAAGGTGTGAGTGCACGATGTGTTGGGGAGACGACGCTCTGCTTTGGGGACAACGCAGGCGAGGAGAAATTCCTCTGAGGCCATCGCTTTGTTCGTGTCTGCCGTCCTCGCTGTGTTGAGTCGGAGCAGGAAGTGACATCTTACCTGTGCAGTCTGTCCTCCAGCAGCTCCATGTACTTGGTGGTGTTCTCTTTCAGCCGTCTTTCTGTGTGAGGAGAGAGACACAAAGACAACGGCCGCCTGTTACTGGCACTTCATTTACTACCTTTATGAGCTATGGAGCGTATCCTAGCAACAAATCACAGCTCTAATGCCATTAGAGCGGAGTTGTCGTTAACTGTATACAGTGACGTCATCGCATTTGGCCGTGTGTGCTCTGAGAAGCTGCTACAGTACAGTTGCCCCCCCCCCTTCAAGACAAACACACTACTGAGAGGCGACGGCTCCCAGTGCTCCGGGACGGGATCACACTGGAGCCGGCCGGAGGATAAAAGGGGATTTTATCCCGGCTTCATATTGTGCCAGGATTTCTGGGGGCACAGAGTTGGATGGATATACTTATGTTGCTTCCTGTGCCCTTCTGCCAGCGCCGAGCGGCGCCCGAGGAGGCTGAGCGCTGGTCGGCATGGAGATGAGGGCAGTGTGAGCACTGTTAATGAGCTCATGTAGGGTATGGAAGAGAAGAATACACCCCCTCCTGCCTCAGCGCGTCTTTGGATGGAGCAGCACTTATCAATATGTGATTTGTAAACAGCTATAAGGCTCTGCACCCTTTCCTTCCTGGCTGAGACACCCACACACACACAGATCTATGCATTAGTGCTGCATCTCACACGGCCCTATGTTGACCTCTCAGGCTCTTATTCCAGTGTATGAGTCTGTGATGTGTGAGGTCATGCATGTTTCACAGCATCCATCACGCTCACTTCACAACGGGCTGCTTACCTGCAACAATATGTCTTTGCGAATTACTTTTAAAGTTTAATTGCTGCTTTACTTTATTTATTTTTATTATCTCATGTATATGCATGACTACATCAATAACACATTGCTTCAGCGCTTTCCCACATTCTAGCGTTGTCATTTCTACCACGGGAATTAAGGATGTCCATACAATATGTAAGAAATGAGAAAATTATTAAAGGCTGAAAAAAATAAAGACAAAAAAGATCAGGACATGACACAAATATTTTAGTCAATATTTTATAGATCAAAAAAAACAATTAATAAGTGATGTTTATGCAGCTAGATTCAGGAAGAGCATAAATAAACCAACCAGCTTCTGGCAGTAGCATCACATTTGCATCAGTATCAAATTTACCATCAAAGTCTCTCTAATAGATCTAAAACTTCAAACTATTCCTATGAGTATCGTGGTAAAATCATATAATGAAGGGTCAAAAGACGACACTGATCCATGTTAAGAAGACACAAACCTGAACTGGTTTGAAACTACAGTAAAGCCACTTAGCTTGCTCACATCGACTCGAGCTCCCGCCGAGGGGAAGTCACCCTAATTGGGTCTTCTGAATGACACCGTGGTTTGAAATATCATTTGTGCCATTGTCTCGATAGTGGTTATTAGACAGCATCAGCTCTGGGATGAGACAGGCCGGGAGCTGGCACAGCAGGGGGTAAAATAACATATCTGAGCCACACACACACACACACACACACACACACACACACACACACACACACACACACACACACACACACACACACACACACACACTCTCGCTTTCTCTCTCTCCTTCACAAACTCATTTGCGTCCATACTTTGGGGGCAGATATGAGATAGAGGTACAGTCGTCAGGCTATTTGTGGGAGGGGGGTGTCACAGAAACAGAGATCTTGACTAAGAGCTGGAACCAAATCTGCTCCATCAGAGAAACGATCAGACGTGGCTCGAGTTGCTATCAGATATCTGGAGATACACGGAGCCGACAGCCCACTTACTGAGCCTCTAATTGCTGTGTGAGATCCCATCCTACCTGAAACTCTCTCCCTTGTCAGCCTTCATTCACGTTAAGCAGCTTGCAAGACGATAGCCGCTGAATAATACATGTGGGCACGAAGCCTGACTTTGGACGGCGCAAAGTATGTGTGGAAGAAAGACGACAAAGTAGGCGACAGCGCCGGATTTAGAAACAACAGCAACAGGAAGATACGGTATGAACACAAGCGCATTAGCTTAATGTTTTCTTCTTTGTCAATACGGTGACACAGTGGAGAGAGAGAGAGAGAGAGGCAGTGTGCCATCCTGTCGCCATGCCAACCAGTGGCGAAGCCAGTGAGCCTTCGTGGGCATCATAGATGAAAATCATCTTTCGTTTTGCCGAGCGGGACGAGACATCAAGCAGCCGCGCCACCACCCCCCACCACCCACCGTGCTGAGTGGAGCCGGAGCGCCGGGTGATATTAGCGCTCCCTCTACCACGGCGGGAGGCCGCTGTCTTTGGCAGGCCGCAAGAATAAAATCGACGCTAAAATGGCCATAAGGAGAGCGAGCCCCTCTGTTCGGCCCTGATGCGTGCAACAGTTGATTTGGTATTGAAGGAACTTCACAAAGGTGTCCACAGAGCGTCCATTGGAAAATTCATGAGCTCGACCTTCCCTCGCGCCAGTGATCCCAGCAGGCGCTAAACGCCGCTGATTGCTGCCAAAGACCCCGGCCGGAATCAAAGCGTCCATTCATTCATAACACAAACACAATGTGCGGATGCTGCATGTAGGCCTCCTACAACATATAGGCCTAAATACACATTTAATAGTTTAATGAACATATAAGGACTCCGGCAGGATGATAAATAATTCTAATATTTACATTGGGCGATGAGCAGAGAGGAAGCAGATCTTCCACAATGACATGAAGGGTTGTAATAAGCCTGCAATGTTTAACAGCGACTCACATTTGAACACCTCTCTAATTGAAAGTGAGTAATGCCGGCGCTCCTTCATTGCCTTGTAACAATAAAAGCAGCCAACGTCTGGGAGGCCTTTGTGTTGTCGAACAAATTAGAGGCGGCCACAGCAGCGTTGTAGGCGCCTGCGCGTAATGGGGAGGAAGAGAGATCGCGTGTCTCTGTAATTGAGTTGAAGGCACCGACTGTGATTAATGTGTTTAGGCTCGGCTCGGGCTGTTTGTGCGCCTCGTCGCCGCAGGTAGCGTAAACACACAGTCAGCATATATGCAGAGCGCACGGACATATGCAGCGTGGATAATGGAGGACGAGGGACCGGATCTCAGACGGACGCTCAGGAGCCCGCGATGCTTTAAGGCGGTGGGATCACGAGGCAAAGCGGAGCACAGGCTGCAGATGGGACGGCGGAGCATATTGTGAGGCTCCGCGCGGATGCACAACAAAAGGAGTCATTTGGCAAAAAAATTGCCTGTGTGCGTAAAATCCGTGCAGGGAGAATTTAAATATATATATTTCAGTTCTGAGCACTGGATCACTCTGACTGAAATGTTACACATGCTCGCTGTCATTATAATTCAAGTCAAACTCAATAACGCAATATTTTTAGAGGAGACTCTAAACTTACTTTGCCTTGAGCTGCAAAATAATATTTTTCTATCATGACTCAATGTGAAAAAGAGGAAGTCTCCTGAATTGTGCAAGCTCCAAAAAGCACGAACCTGCTCACAGTCTTGCTCTGTTTGAGCTGGTAGCCTGCTGCTTTCTCTGCATCCTTTCAGAAAGTCCATTAGCACCAAGCCTGAGCATTTTTTGCAAAAACACAGAATCTCTGGTCGTCTTGTGCAGAACAACTCTGTCTAAGAGGCAGATAAACCAAAATATTGGACTGCTGTGGATGAAAACACATGGAAAGTCAGTCACTATGACGTAGCCCATACAGAATGACTGATGTATTAGTGGGAGCTATTGTATTACAACAGCAGCTCCATTAACTTCCCGTTTGTTTTACAGCCATTCTCAGGGGTGGGGGGTGGAGCTCTCCCGACAATTTCACAATAAAATCCCATCGTCTACTGAATCCCAGGAAAAATGAACGCTGCCAAAACTTTGGAGACAAAGACCAGGAGACCTTCTCCAGGGGCCACTTGGCCGTTACACCGCCCTCAATCACGCAGACACTCTTTGGGTGAAGAGCTGTCACGCTCTCCATCATGTTCTCAACAGAAGCACCATAAAAGAGGCAGAGTCATGAATAAATCATATACGTCCTTTACCATAGCCTCTCCATTAAGAGGAAATTGCATTTGTTTAATAACACAGAGTGACAGTATTTCACGCACATGTCAGCCGCTGGACTTGGACACTTGGAGTGGAAGCAGTGTAGGAACTGCTGGAAGTGTAAGGTACGAAGGGGACAGGGAAAAGAAGAAAGCGTTCCAGCGACGCACTGATCACAAATGAAAGACCAACACTGCAGCTTGCTAACTATACATCAAACAAGCATTAGATCAACCGACTCTGACGCCGGCTCCCAAATTGAACGTCCCCGCTCTTGGGGGCCATTTACTCGTCTTATTCAGCTCCTCAATTATTTATTTGTGAATTTAGTATCACTCTCGGGGGCCAAAATTATACTCTCCGCGGGGAATCAACCCTCCAGCTATAATGGCTCCGGTATTCATCAGCACTCATGCCAGTGGCAATTAGGGACGTAATGGCTCCCAGGCCCAAAAAGCCCCCCCCCCTCACGCCACAAAGATGGGCGGAGACGCTCAACAAGCTGGAGCCGAGGCCGCTCGGCCGAGTGTCTTTATGGATTTAGTCCACGTTTACAGCGGGAACTTACGAGTTGACACCAGGAAGCGGGCCGTCCTCCCGGCTAAAGCGGCGGTAATGTGCTGTTTGCGGGCTATCGGTTTCCAGATGCCACGTGCCAGCCGCTTATTACCAAATAGGATGACAGTTTAATAAGGCCCTCGCTGGTGCCATATTGTCTTCGCCCACCGGAGTCGGAGCGAGCTGCACAGCCAATCATTAACTTTCTGCGTCTTCCCACAATTATGACGCGTTGCCCACCTGATTCCCAGGCCTTTGTTCGAACGCAGCACTGCTTCTTCCAGCCTTTTGTGTTCCCGAGATCTCAACTAAGTTTGAGACGCACAACGTGAGCGTGTCTTTAATGGCTGCCAGCAAAGAGTTAATGCGGCATGGTTTATATAGAAGGAAGTAAAGGAAACAGACAGAATACTGGTAAATAATGGAACTGCCATGAACACAAACACAAGTAAATGCGTTTGTTAATTGTAATACTGAAACAGTGCCCCCTAGTGACGGAGGGAGTGAGTGCATTCAAGACCACACAATGTCTAAACACCACCGGCTTTGATAACAGGTTTTCAGCAGGAGCCCAAGCCACAGCACCGGTATCCGGGTCTCCACCACCCACTCCGACCTGGTCACCTCCCCGTCCCCGCCGACCTCTCCGTGCTCCCGTGTCATCGCCCCGAAGGACGCGGTGACCTTTCTCACAAGTATCCCTGTGACTCACAGACCGGAGAGAGTGATACTGCAGGTGGTGCCGTCAGAATCCATTTATGTCCCCGCCGGTGCCGAGAGGGCAAACCAATCTAACCCCAGAGAAAAGCAGGGCCCCCTTCCTTTAAGCAGCGCTCAGACCTCCTCCAGGTGGAGAGCGCGTGTGAGTGTGTGCTGATGCATCGTGCCTGTGCTGAGTGGCTTGCAGGTAATTGGCCTCTTCACACAAGCTAAACCTCATTTCCCCTGCACCCCTCCCTCCCCCCTCCTCTTAACAACTGCCAATCCTGCTGGTAATTCATTTGGTGCTGAGTCCCCACTGACAACAGATCGCTTCTCCTTCATTTCAGAGAAAAGTCATCATCCACTGATGTCCTCCCAGCATGGAGCCACATCAAGAGAGGACTCGCCTTTCAAAGGGCTCTCATGATTCAGATTTGAAGTGATATTTAAAAGGTGTTCTCCAACGAAGGAAGAGTCACCTTTCACAAAACATTTTCTTGTCTCGGTGGGCAGGTGAAAAAACACAGCGACGTTCTCTCGGCGAACGGCACATTTATTGAATTGAATATTTCAGATGGTTATTTACGGCCGCGCCAGACAACGGAACAGACGGGGTCGCTTTTAGGGACGAGCGCCTCAAACGCTGCGGCTCCTCTCGTTCCTATGGAGCAGCGCCAGCGCTGCTCATTGCTGCCTCACGGGCCACAGCTTTAGTGCTGTGCATCGCTCTCACCGCTCTCAGCGGTGTCATCTCCAGTCGCGGGAGGCGACTGTTTCCAGCAGGAGCTGTTACACCGCCTGCCCGGCACAGTCACGCGGAGCAGCCATTAACTTGGGACGATAACAATAATAATAACACAGAGTCCACCTGGAGATCACTGACATGAATTTTCTACACTGCCAGAAGCATAAAGTCATCGGTTCTCTGTTTAATCTGTGATTGTTGCTCTGTCAATAGGAACCATGTTGTTAGCAGCGTCTATGGTTGACAACTGTGTTGTTTCCAATGCCCAATGCAATGTGTGTGTGTGTGTGTGTGTGTGTGTGTGTGTGTGTGTGTGTGTGTGTGTGTGTGTGTGTGTGTGTGTGTGTGTGTGTGTGTGTGTGTGTGTGTGTGTGTGTGTGGAGGGGTGGGGGGGTATCAATTAAAACAGTCCTAAACTGAGAAAATGAGGAAGACAACATGCGTCTGCAGGTTTTGAGCAGGTGGCGCACACAAAGGAACAGCATTCACTCTAGTTTATAACAGTGCTTCGGTACCGAGCCAACGCTGTGGCACAAACCAGAAACAAAACCAGGAAAAATGACTCATATAGTACAAATGGGTTTCAGTCCGAATAATTAAATTTACTAGTAATTTTCTTAACTTAGATACTGTTGGTTTAGTATAAATATAGTAATAAGACATAACAGGTTAATTATTAGTTAGCAGTCGCCATTTCCAATGCTAATGCTAAACTAAGTTAATCAGCTAAAGGTGACATCATTTTAATCGAGATTGATTCTAAAGCGAGTGTACTCATGTACAGAACTACACTCATCTTATAATAGGCATTAGCATTAGATCTATTTGTTGCTTTTGTGATGAGGGTGATTTATTGCTCCTTTCACATGAGCAGGACTCAGATCAGCCGCAGCCCGGCCGCCTGGACTCACCGTGCTGAGCCTCCCGGTGCTCCAGCTCCTGCCTGAGCTGCTGCCGCTGCTCCTTGGTCCTGGCCAGCTCCTGGCTGCTCCCCGAGCTGAGGCTGTGCAGCCTCTTGGCCAGAGCCTCTAATCTGTCACGCTCCTGGTACACGGCCTTCATCTCAGCCTTTAGCTCCTTGGCACTGCTGAAGTCGCTACCTGCGCCAGCGCAGAGGGGGGGACATCAGTCATACACCGCCCATTAACGAGCGCCTCGATCGTTAATGACGTAATTAAGCGAGGCTAATCGTGGGCAATTCCAGCAAATGAGGTCAAAAAATGTGGGAAACGCGGGCAGGGGCGCGTCGGGGGCGGAGCCTCACCGGAGATGGCGGCCAGCTTGGCCTCATGCAGCGCCAGCAGTTGCGTCTCGGTCTCGCTGACTTTCCTTCTCAGGCTGCTGCCCAGCCTCTGACTCATGACCACCTGGGGGAGGGAGGAGAATGAAATGCAGAGCTGAAACCAAAGCAGCGGAACGAACCCGAACCCCTCACACGCCCGCGGATCCCGCAGGACGCACGGCTCATTTCCTATTCCGCTCTCGCCTTTCGCTTTTTTGACACTCATTCTTACAAGACCTGCCTGATTCATCTCCCGCATTCGTGCGCGCCCCGCTTTGAATGCGCCGCAGAGCATCAACACCAATGTGTTACCTTGTCTTTAACCTTTAGGAAGAAAGAGAGCGCGTCTCCGATCACGTGGACAGACGGGACAGAAATGTGAAATCTCCATAAAAGCTGTCATTAGAATGTCAGAGGGGGAAAAGGGGCCTTGAATGTCGCAGGCCTGGTGGTGATGCAGCACCTCAGCTCTGTAGTATTCACAGATGGGCTGATGCCTTCAGATACACCCTGTCTGGCCCCCATCTGCCCTTTAAACCTCTGTTCTTTCCAATGTATTCACTTTGAGCTACAGCCACACACAATCCCCATGATGTGCCTCCTTCTTTTGAGGAACTATTTTCACTGCTCAAAGGGATGTGGAGCCGGATTTTCTTCTTGAATCTGACACAGTTTTGTGCAGCACTTTGAAAAAAAACTGTCAAATAGGTTGGTATTTCAGAGGCAGAACATCTCCGGGGAGTTTTCTTCCCACAGAAATATAGAAAACAGCTCCTCTTCTCAAACAGCCTTGCATAATTTCTCTTCTCGCAAATAACACGGACTTGAATCGGTTCCGCGGCGCCTCTTCCTAACTGCACAAATCTTGACACCGGTGATTTAATTTCAAAGCGTCGGGCTGTTTGTCAAAATTGGAAAAGTCAATAGAGAAAGTAAAAGTTCCTTTTCATGGCCACAATCATTTTGTCACAGCAGGTTTGCCATTTTCCACGTGGCACAGATCTCATTTGGGAACAAAACTTTTCATTTCAACTTAACAATGGACAATTTTGTGATTGTGGTGAAAGTGTCTCCCGGTGGAAAGCCCGCCTTTGCACTGAGGTGCAGTTGTAGCATCAACCAGCCATTTGATGATGGATTTCTAAAGGACACAGTGGCAGTTAAAAGGTCCTCACGGTGCCCCCTGCCCCCTGCTGTGCCTCCCTCTCTCTCTCTCTCTCTCTCTCTCTCTCTCTCCCTTTTCTTGAATCGGTACTTCTGACAGACTTTCCGGTGCTCTGTGCTGTCAGCTGCAAAGATTTATGGGTATGGATCGGTGAGAGTGGGAAACGCAAACCACTGAGATGCAACAGGGACACAGCACATGGCGTTGAAAAGTCATTCACACACATATAATTACCCGCGACATGCAAAGAGCAGCCACAGAATTCACCAAGTCACCCCCTTGTCCTCATTAGACATGCAGAAACACATCACATATACATATTTTTTACACTGTTTTGCAGGATTTGGGAGGGAATTTATTCAAAACAACATCTCCTGCTGCTTCTGAGTCTCACCACACAAGTAAAGAGAGTTCAAAACCTTGTCAAATAGAAATAAGCACATGAATACAGAAATTGACATTTAGCATGCATATTTGATGCTCTGGAGCCGGCAGACTACACTTGCTATCTATTCTGACTTACTACTTATTAGATATTCATACACATTCAGTGCTGCTGCCATGCTGAGAGTAGCAGGCGCTTACTTTAGCAGTAGCTTCCTTGATGGACAGATTCAGGGTCTGCTCCTGCTCCTGGAGTCTGCAAGACACAGAAACAGCAGTAAAACTACGGTCAGCTTCAATTAATAGTTATAGCAGCAGCATTACAAGTCCAAATCCACTTGTATATCAAGTCTGTTTTATTTATATTTTCATACCCAGTGGTAGATCTGCTTTATTCTGTGAAATCAATTACAACATGAAAATAAAAATAGAAACAAAAGTTATTAGTAACTTTATACAATATAATAACAATATAATTAATTAATTAATATAACACTCTACATGACATCACTGGACTTTTAGCTTAGCTTACATTACATACAATACATTTTAAATACCAAACGCTTTATTGTGTTCATGAAACAGGAGTGAAAATGCCAGTTGTGGTTGTGACAGATGTGCTGTTCTTGGACCGGGTTCCTGTCACAGCTAGTTTCTTCTCTATAGTGTTAGAAATGCGACTCCAAACCTTTGTCCAAACAACAAGGATATCGATTCATTCATGTGTTGTCATCGATTTGATCTTTAGATTTAGGAACCAAGACAAAGCTTTCAAATATCAGGGGCAACCAAAACACACACAGGACACACACACATACACACACACACACACACACAGGACACACACACACACACACACACACACACACACACACACACACACACACACACACACACACACACACACACACACACACACAAGCCATTAAGGCCAGATAATTTGGTGACAGATGTAAACGAATTAGTGGATTAGTAGGAAAAAGCATGAAATCATGCATTAAGCTGTCACCTTGAGACAGTCTCAGCTGCCTCATATCACTGAAATCTGAACGTCCTTTATGTGTTATTCAAACGTGAACGTACGCGTTCGAACCGCTGATCCTGGAGCTGCTCTGAATCCCGTGGGTTTCTGTAATCCTCGGTGTGAGAGTGAAATGCCCCGTGTTATTTGGAAGGGGAACTGCAACACAATCATCATGATGACCCAAATCGTGCCACCCGGAGATGTGCAGCTGAATACCCAATCTGAGGTTGCAATTTCAATCAGCGGCGAGAATAAGCGCTCTCCCGTCGGGGTAAGAACATATCACATATCAAATTATGCCAGCGACGGAGGGTCATGCCTCCGAGAAGACGATAAGTACAATTTACATGTCTTTCTAATGAGTGGCAAGACAGGGAGGATTTCCACCGCGCTCCCTTGCACGCTATTAACTTCAGAGGCTATGATGCAAAGTGATCATTTGCATCTAAGATAAAACATTAAAATTCAAAGCAGGTGGAGGCAGGTGTGAAGAGAGGGGATCATGGGCTCAGGGGATGTGGGGGGAAAAGTTCCTATATAGTGTGTGTGGTTAAATATAAACTGAGCCTTGCTAATGATTGCATCACGTTACGTTCATTAGGCAGGTGCTTCCATCCCTAAAGACAAGCGAGAGGACTCCGATGCGATCAAAACATTCAGGGTAATAGTCTCCTCTGGAACTAGGCTGGAACATGTGATTCTGACTCAGCTGAGACCGACTCCGGATGTGACTTTGCTTGAGGATGAATGAAGCTGGAAGGCACTGCTCACACCTTTTCCTCCAAATGAGCTTGTTTCAATGATGAGGAAATGTGTGACCTGATACGGGGAATGAACACGGACTGATTGAAGACGGTGACCGTCGCAGCTCTGCAGCAGCCCCTGCTGGTCACTCACGGTCTTGCAGTGTGAATAAATTATGCATATGGGAGGTTTTGTTTCATGTTGATGATCCACGTGGCAGTGAAATTGATACAAATCACAAGTTATATATAATTGTCTGATTGTCTGGCGGAACCAAGCAATCAGCGTTGGACCACAAAGCTCTGCCGCTGACCTGAGTATGGAGGCGGACGGAGAGACAGAGATGTGCAGGCGGTGGTCGGAGGTGACGAGGTCCTGCAGGGCGCGGCCCATGGCGCGGAGCTGGGCCACGGAGCAGCTCCTCAGCACCGAGCTCTCCAGCTCCTCGGCCTCCGCCTGCTGCTCCTCCTGCTGGATCTGCTGCTCCAGGCTCCGGCCGCGGCGCTGCAGCTGCGCCAGCTTTTGCTGCAGCGCCGCGATCTCCTCCTGCACACATTTGCACTGGTTTGAACTGGTTCAGGCTGAAGCTCATCTGCATCCTGGTAACTCATGATGCAAAGTTGCGGCACCTCCGATTCACACAAGCATATATTGTATTTACCTCCACCAGGCGTTTCTCCTGGATCAGACGACCTCTTTGACACAAGAGACCCTGCTCCGCTGCTTCACTCTCTGCACACTCACTACCAGCAAGTCATAAAACACAGTCATTAGTGTTTAATGGTGGCTGGCTTGAACTAAATCCTGCATATGAACCCAAAAGCTAAATATGGAGGTTGAGCAATAAACACTGCACATCTGACCTGCGCTGACTGCAGTCTGCCCTCTGGAGGGCGCTGTGCACCACCTGTCTGAGCCTCTCCAGGAATCGATCCACGCTGGGCTGTCTGGAGGGCAGACCCAGCTGCAGAGCTCCCCGCTCCCGACACAGCTCCTCCAGCTTCTTCCCAAAGCGCTCAGCTGAAAACACACGGGGGCGCACGGAATGAACTCGAGGGTGAAAACTAAAAACAGGGAGAAAGTCAAAACGTTGCGCCTCAAGAACACAGAGCCAGTAAAAAGCGATGCAATAAAGGCCATGATGTTGAGAATCAGTCCTGTGTGATTTGATTTAATCCAATGAACTGTATTATTCCTTGTTTACAGCATTTCAGTGAAGGTCTTGTTAAGCTTTTCAGGAATCCTCCTGACAGAGAATTAGGTTACCTTAAGTCTAAAATGTAATAAGAGGGAACGAAGCAGAACTTAAGATACCCTGTACTGTATCTAAACACTTAACTGACCTCAATAATCACAGGACAGAAATAGTTCACGGCCGACAGCAGATGTTGGTATTTAGCTCTGTCTCACGGTGCGAGAAATGGGTCAGAACACCGACCTCTTCTAAAAATAAACTTTGCCCAGGCGGCCTACAAACACGTGGACCCAGTTTTTTCTGGACACACATTCAAGGTTCGAGGAACCACGCCTTCTCCCATGCATTCTTCAAAAGGAACACATCAAAGCACATGTGCATAATAGAGCGTAAACCGATTTCACAAAGCCTCTGGTTCTTCTTGGTCGACTGATGGGATGAGGTCGATGACACGCAGAGAGACTCTGATTCAAATCTCAGTTACTGCAGACACAGTAGGTCCACTATTAAACTAAAGGTAGCTGTTACCATCAAGTTATTATGACCCACAATTAATTCAGTTAGCAAAAATCCAATAAAGGTGTCTTCAAATACAGTATACAAACCAGTCAAGCTGTAAAACTGTGTCAGAAATCCTACTGTAAGTTAGCGATCCATTCAAACCACCTATTCAATCAGCAAAAAACTCACCTGCATCATAGTCATCTTCCAAAATGGCCTTTTGCTGCAGCCTCTGAAGCTTCAGCATCATGGACTCGATCTGTGAGGGAGACACCAGACGAGTGTCAGGACGGATTAGGTAACAGTCCAGAGGGCGACGCTGCTCAAACAGTCGCTACAGGTCAGAGTGGAGTGTGGGTGCAAAGACCGTTAGTTCAGTGATACTGGGTATGAAGCTGGAAGGCTTCAGCAGCTGGTTCAATAAACCAATAAACACCAGTGAATAGACACCATGATGTGTTTGTTCATAATTTCAGGGTTGATATCAGTTTTTTGGCTGAAAGCCTCCCAGTGATTCTCTAAAAGGGGACCTGTTCTGAGCCGTGACCCACCGTGGTGTGTGTGCGGTTGTTCTGCAGGCAGTCCTGCAGCACGCCCTCGTACTGCTTCACCAGGCCGTCCCAGCCCTGGTCGCAGCCCGGCGTGGCGCTCTCATAGCCCGAGGTGACGGAGGACGCGGAGGCCGTGTCCGAGTCCACGGACAGCGAGGAGGTGACGTCCGCGTCCGGAGAGCGGGCGTCGCAGTCGGGCAGGTCGGACGAGGCCCCGCTGCCGCTCCAGAGGCTCTCCCTCCAGAACCTCCCGCCCAACGACAGGTCCACCCTCTGTGCCCGGCCCGGCTCTGAGGCGTCGCCGAGTGGGGCGGTCGGCGCCGTTGGAGTCGGACCGGGCGGGGTCCGGGGCGGATGCAGCGGTTCTGGTGCTGCAGCGGTCGCGTCCGTCCTCCGGCCGGAGCCCAGCGACTGCTGGATGAAGCTGAAGCTGGAGCTGAACGTGTCCTGCTGAGCCGGGCTCGGGCTCGGGCTGGACCTGAGTTCACTCCGCGGCGCCGACGGCTGGGCCGGACGGCCCGATGCACCAGTACTGGCAGTACAGTCCCAGGGGGACCCGCAGCTCCTCCATGAGCTGCCTGTGGGGCCACCAGGCTGTCGCTGACCCACTCTGACAGCAGGTGTCGGACTCCTCACGCGAGCGGTCCTCCCTTCCTCCTCCTCCTCCTCCTCCTCCTCCTCCCGTCCATAAGCAGAGCTCTGTAGTCTGCACTGCTCCCCTCTCATGTAGCCCGGGCGCCGGTGGAGCCTCTTCCGGCCGGCGCTGCCAGCTGCTCCCGACGCCCTGCCACCTGTCGATGCAGAGATTACCCATTAAGCTGGACGGCGGGGTCAGGAGGAAGCTAACGAGCGCTCGCGGCGGCGGCGGGATTATCACCGCGCGGTAAACGCGTCTGTGGCACCGGAACACATCAAGATTTGGCCTGACCCTCGGCCGCCACAGCTGACTGAATGAAAAATTACTGCTACAGCTGCGTGACATTTCCCAGGCCTCTGCTCCAGCTGTTGAGAAATACCGAGGCCATGCAGTCACCAAGACCCGCCTCTGGTGGTTAAACAATATAACACTGGAATTTAGACACAAAGTCACATCATGAGGCTGAGGATGCACGATTCAACACAACTATGATGCAACTTCTATTTACTAGTTCTGCTTTTGATGCTGCAGGTCTGCCTGTTGTCTCCTCTATCAGACGGCCGGTCATTTTCCAAAAGTGGGGCAGACGATGGAGAGCTCAGCGTGACAAACACATATAATGTGTCGCATTTGGAAAAAAAGTGTTCAGGCTGAAATGTGGAGAATCAACAGCTCCTTTGTGCACAGCTGTGCCGCTGCCTCTTTCACTACGGACTCCCAGTTTTATCTTCCCACTCGCTCACCGAGGACACAAAGAGCCACACTGTCACTTTTGTGCTGAAGCAGTGGGAGCGGTCACACGACAGTCACTACTGTTAGACACCAGCACCACACCAGCAGCAACCAGACTCTAGCGGCCGTAGACGGGAATGTAGCACATCCAACAAACCGTGACCGTTACAAAACCAACAGCTGACCTTTTATGATGTCACCAAGTTTCCCATGTGACCGGACAGGAAGAGACGCTAAAAGGCAGCGCTTATGGGCGCCCTGGGGTTTCAGACGGACACAGAGGCAGCATTTGGAGAGAGCGGCCTGGATCTGTCACAAACGCGACAGCTAGAAAATACCAGAAAACATAAAGAGCGGAACTATTAAGAAAGCAAAGTCACTGCAAAGCAGGAAATGAAAATAAATCAACAATTTGGAAAATAATATAGAACTGCAGGAGCAGTAACAAGACCTCAGCTCAAGCTAAAGCTCAGGTTACATGCAGCTCCATTAGCATTTCCCTAAAGATGTGTCTACTGTCCCATAGACAATATAGGAAACCCGACACGCTTCATAGATACAGACCGCAACCATCCACCATCTGTCGCAGTCGAGATGTGACATAGAGCCCACTTCACGCAGCAAACGATGAAACTGAAGTCAAAGCTGTCCTGCGTTTCGATTACACACATTCAGTGCACAGTAAGGGGAAGGAAATGCCTCAGGGCCCATTGTGTGTGTGTGTGTGTGTGTGTGTGTGTGTGTGTGTGTGTGTGTGTGTGTGTGTGTGTGTGTGTGTGTGTGTGTGTGTGTGTGTTCCAGAGGGCATCCACCTCGCTGCTGAAGCCCTTGAGACGCACGGTATTCGCGACTTCCTGTTAGGATTTGTGCTAAAATAGACTGTCAGGAATTCCAACAGGAATCCTAAATACAGCAAACGGAGACCTAAAGGGGACTGAGCCAAAGAAAACCAGTGCAACGAAGCTAAAGAAGCTAAAGAAACTATGGGAAAAAAGCATCACACCCAGAAGAGAGGAGATTATTTACCTTGGGCGATTAAAGATGCCCACCTCACAGTCCTCGAGCTGTAGGAATGTGAGGACACACACACACACACACACACACACACACACACACAAACACACACACATGTTCACGTCAGCACACTCCTGAGAAGCAGCAGATGTGCAGCGCTTCACAAGACGAACCGCAGTGTCCGAAATAGGGAAGTGAAAGTCAGCACCGGGTGACAAAGACGTGAATGTATCTGTCCATCATTTAATCATGACTGGAAGCTTATGTATGATCACCTCAGGGCAGCATCTCTGCACGTATTAATGAGGAAATGAAAAAGCTGTGCAAACATCAATCAGATACATGTTTATGGGTTGTTTACTTGATCTAAAACACTCTACAAGGTAAAAGGCCAAACAGAGACTGGCTAAAAGGTGTGAGAGACGACGTGTCTGTTTATCGGCGTCTTATCTGAACGCGACTAAACGAGAAGCAGCTGCAGGACGTACAGTTATGGGAAGCTGAGCTCCGGAGACGAACCACGGCCGCTCCACGCGCCGTGATTGTCTGTGATGAGCCAACGATGGGCCGAGTGACAGAAGAGGAACGGTTTTAGAAAGTTGACCCTTTACCGTCAGCGCGTCCGCAGGAGTGAAGCAGAGGTTGGTTGTTGCGTTCCACTCCGATCAGTCCGGCGAACATCGTCCCGTGAACTACACACAGTCTGTGAGAAGCAGTTAAATAAAGTCTGACCTCGGGCCGGTTCCACACGGAGTCACATCGACCATGTTTTAGAAGAAGCGGAGCCAAGCAGCGGGACTGATCTCATTTCCGTTACGGAAAAGTCAACCCAGCCTGTTATTCGTCCTCCTTTTTAGAATAACGCGTGTAACCGGCTTCTGCGCGCGCGCACGCGCGCTGCTTTGTCCCACACGAACCTTTTCCAGTGGCACCGTTATTGATCCTTGTATCAGCTTCTTACACTCCAAGAAAAAACAACAACAATCCAGCTGCGCACGAGCGCGCGTCCTGGCACCGAAAGACGGCCTCCTCCTCGCGCTCCGTCCGTGGAAAAAGAACGGGGAACGACGGAGGGCGGTCACCGGCGGGAGTTGTGTGCGGGACGGAGCCGCCGCATCGATCGGTTGATCGGTTGCCCTTAATCCGTTAGTCGCCGCGCACGGGAGGCGCGCGTCACGCGTCGGGCTGGAGCGGAGCGAGGAACGAGGAACGAGGAGCGAGGAGCTCCTACGTGTGGAGGAATCCGACTCCTCCGGACCGCCTCGCGGCCGCAGCGGACACATCAGCACGTCAGCGACGCTCTTTGTTTGTGTGTGTCATTTTAGCGCTATTTCCAGCGCCGTTGCCGAAGGACAAAGGGGCAGTTATGTTACAGTAAGTTGTGCTATTGGTCTGCGCAACTTTTTAAAGAACATCTGGGTTTTTGTATTTCAATCGAATCAACATTTGACAATTATTGCGGACTGATTGCACAAATGTCACATTATTGAGGTTATTTAAGTCAAACACAAGGTAACGTTTTAGTGTGAAACACCATTTGCATTTAAAGATACCGATGTTACAGGTGGAATCATGAAAGTGCTCCTTGTTTGAGCGTGAGAGGAGAAAAGTCCCCGCATAAAGCCCAGTCTTTTATGGCCCTTCCCACAGAACCCAGAGCTCCATTCATTCAGCTCGGCTGGCTGATAGACAAGGCCCCGCGGATGAAAAGCTCACATCAGCCAACACAAGAGCGCAGCAATGAAAGAGATGGAGCAGATGGCTGGAAAGTCCACACACGTGGGCTAGAGATCACCTGTCCTGCACCCAAAGTTATTAAGGAAGAGGAACTTCATGTTAAAGCAGGCAAGTGTCTATAGCCAGGGTAACCATGGTAACTAGGGTGGAGGATGAAAATGAGCTGGAGACAGGCCAGGGTCCTGAGTCCTGCTCCTAAAAGATATTACATCAGTTGAATAAAAAGCTTTTTTCTGGGTACAAATGTGCTCATTTCGCATACCTTTGTCTGCTTCCTTTCCTGTAAAGGTACGACTACATATGCTGACTCTATTTGACTGCGTCTGATCCCATACACACGTCGCTTCGGCCTCCATTCAAACACTGACCATCTGAGCAAACGTTTGTGGCGGAAGCTCTCAACAATAAACCTGTGTCACAGTCACAATCACTTAAACAACTTATTTTTTATCTAAAACTAATGAAAGCCTGCTCAGAGTTTGCATAAATGCCACAGAGCATGACTGGTTCTACTGTAATTATTATTAATTCTGCAGCTGTTGCAGTGCAGCCTTCCTCCAGCAGAGGTCAGTCTTTACACAGATTTAAACCTGAGGTTTAATCCAGCTGTGATTTATTTTATTCCCTAATAGGTTTTGTAAGCTGGCCACCTTCAGGAGACTGCAAATAGGTAATTTGGATCAAAGATGTTTTCTTTTGTTTTTATTACAGTTTGCTGTAAATAAACACCTTGTATCCACATCACTTAGTAATGGCCACAACTCAAACGCTTAATTATTGTTTAGATTGCACAGCCGTCCATGAAGGCTGAGAACAGAAAGTCACATGAATTTAAAAATGGCTAGTGGAGCATTTTGTCTCTCTGAAGCCAATAAGATTTCCTGTTACATGTTTCTTAGTGCACAGACTCTTCAGCGGTTGGTGAAAATGAGGAGGCAGGCCCTCACTCCCTTAAACATCCATCTGGATGGGAATAATTGACACCATCGGGTGAGGATGAGGGAATATGAGCTCCACTAGTGATATTCCTCAGCGAGCTCCAGGTTGGTGAGGACAGAAGATGGCAGAAGTAGGAAATGGGTCTGTGTGTGTGTGTGTGTGTGTGTGTGTGTGTGTGTGTGTCAGTGGGTCAAAGATGTGACATACAAATGTTCCTCCACCTCCACATTGTATACAGTGAGTGCAGGCAGCCAGTGGTTTTAGCTTAAATGATCTGTTTGTGATCGAGAGGTGAGCAGAGAGAGAATGATAAAATAAACACATACACTTATTATCAAAGCCTCGGAAACGCTGGGAGAGCATGGCATATTTGGCACAGGACTTTAATTCATCCAAAACAACTGAAGTCATCAGATCTTTATCAAAGAAAGAAAAGCCATTGTCTATTGTAACACTGTTTTTACTGGAATAATAAAAATAACATTAACAAGCATGTCATGGAATATATCAAAGCTGTCAGATCCCATTTAGAATTCACACAAACATTGAACTGGAGCAAAACTGAAGACAATGACACCAGTGAGAACATAAACAAATGTGCTGGAGCCGCGAGGCATTAAACCACTCCTTCCTCGGGGTCCATGAGCGTGGTCCTACTGGAGAACACGTCGGCCAGCATGTGTTTGGGAATCTCTGAGCCGCGGACGCGCAGGGTGTAGCAGGCGTCCTCCACTTTGCCCAGGCTCTGGCGCAGCGTGTGCAGCTTCTTGGAGATCTCGTACGGGCCCGTGTTGCCGATGTAGGAGAAGCCGTCGTGGATCTGCCGCAGGAACTGGCTCAGCTGGAAGGGCGTGTCGATGTCCCCGTTGCCCACGCTGCTGATGCACATGCGCATCAGCTCTCCGGTCAGGTCGGCCACGCCGAGCAGGTAGTCCGAGGGCGTCACCTGGAAGGTCAGGACCTGAGCTCCTTCAGGCGGCGCGTCTGCTGAGACCTAGTATGACAACATGATGAGGATGGAGGATCAATGCATCTACACAAAGCTGACGTTGACTTCCTCATTGTTCAAATATGCCCCTCAAGTATGATGATTAAAAAAACATTTGTCTGAGGCAGTCTCTCGTCAAGTGGGAGGGATTCGGTTGACTCCTTTGTTGCTGAGATCCAGATGACAGACAAATAGCGCTGTCATGTCTGCAGGCACAATACAAAGTGCTCTTAGACAAAGCCAGGCTGAAAGCTAAGCTAAGCTAAACTAAGCGCCTACTGGCTGTAATGTAAAGTGCATTCAAAAAAACGATTTATTCAGATTCATTAGACTTGCAAAATATGAACAA
This sequence comes from Betta splendens, assembly GCF_900634795.4. Classification (NCBI taxonomy): domain Eukaryota; kingdom Metazoa; phylum Chordata; class Actinopteri; order Anabantiformes; family Osphronemidae; genus Betta; species Betta splendens. The sequence goes on from NC_040895.2 coordinate 7,738,020, forward strand.
CAATAAAAATAATATTAATAGGCTGAGAAGCTGTGGTTGAATGTACCCTGATGTCTCCCTTCTCTGTTCCAATGAACACCAGCCTAGCGTTGATCTCCTCCAGGCTGATGAGGCTGCGATGACGGATGTAGTGCAGAAACGAGGCAGCCTCCACATACTCCTGGATCCCTAAAGCATGAGATCACATGAAAGCAGTTGGACTCAAGGCAACGTATGCGGACGTTCTTGTCCCCTGGCTACTTAATGTAAATGTAAGGTGGGAGCCTTTATTCTTCTACTTGTCATTTCCTTTGTGCGTAAGAAATGCATTTTTGCACTTTACTAAAACACGCTAGTAACAACAAGTGCTGCGCAGCATGTAAAGCGCGTATAAACACTGCATGTGCTCAGTATAGATCCCACATGAAGATAATGATTCCCTTAAAAACCTGTTTCCTGTCAGTCTTTTGATTGAACAACAGTGGCCATTTTTGGTGGCGGGCTGAGATGACCCCTCATTTGTTTTCTGGCCCTGTGTAAACAAGAATCAAATAATCACAGGACGGAAGACTTTGTGTCTGAAGTTTACTTTCGGAGCGACAACTGAACTTCAAAGCGGCTCCTATCTCTGTGGCGCTAACCAGTGTGGAGAGAGCCGGGAGCAGGATCTGGTTCATCTCTACTTGGCTTACAATTACTTTCACTTCTTCCATTTTAATAATAGGAACAAGTTTATTCCGATGGCCCCAGTAGTTGCAAAAAAAAAAATGAGCCATGCTATTAAGCATTAATACATTAAATCCACTTTCATTTCATTTTATTTCATCGACTTCACACTTAATAGTAAAAGATTTCTGTAAAGTATGTTTACATTCCTACCAACGGTTGTGACCTGACTCTGTTTTCCGTTTGCAGCATCACAGTGGTATTTTTAGAAATCTACCAGCACCACACCTGAAAATCTGCAGTCTGTCCCAGTTGTGCACACATGGGAAGCGCTAAACGACCGATAGCACCCTGCCCGCATTACTGGCCGCACGTACATTCTACATACCAACCCCGCCAGCAGCAACATTAGCCCAGTTCTGACGGGTAAGCTCCACCTTCCTTTGAAGGAAGACGATCTACAACGTAAGCTGATTTAAACATAACTTAAGGAACTTCTATAAAAGGGAACTTGCTTAAACAAACTCTGTATGTTAATGCAGAACATTTAACACCAGCAGTAGTCGAACAAACACCAAGTACCAAGCTCACTTGTATGTTCCTTCCTGGGTTAGTTATTAATACTAAAAACACTTAATAAGGTTATAAAACTCCCGCACAAGTAAAAGCTGCCATAAACACTATGTTAAAGGCTTTGAAGAAGGCAGGTGGAGTTCAGACCTGGAGTTTACTGGCAAGTACTGCTCGTGTCATTGACTCTGATACGGCTGTTGGCTCTGCTGACTAAAACCCAATGATAATAAATGATTTACTGCAAATAGTTTCTAAAAAGTGACTCAGGGAAAACCAATTGGAAAATTTAACCTACACAGAAAAGCTATGGACAGTGGCTACGGACTCTGTCTAATAAACGCTATAATAATAAGGGGGGGATAAAAGCGGAGCTCTAATTGGTGGGAAATGCGAGTGGTCACGTCGCGGAGGACGCAGCAGCGATTCCTGATTCCTGAGTGACCACAATCTAAAAATGACTTCCCCAGCTGCTAGATAACGGCTCACTCTCGCGCCCGCTAATGTTTTTCTCTAAACTCTGCAGACATTTTGGCTACGCTAACAAAAACTGATATTGATGCGAGAGGGAAAACAATTTTATCAGGAGGGTGTGTCTGTCACATGCAAGCCTGCTCCGAGGTCACGCTCCCACACTATCGCTGGATTTACAAGGAAGCACAAAAGTGGAGATGGAGTTGATAGCAGTGAAGGAAAGATAACGTCTGTGTAGTTTGTAACGTTTAAACTTGTATAGCACTTTTGGATTCATGGTTTTCTTTAAGGACATATAAAGCATATAAAAACTAATATAGTAAAATTCAATAGACCTTTAATTAAATATTTTAATTCAATTCAGTTTATACGTCACTAATTCAAAACAAAAGTCATCTCGAGGCACTTCACTATAAAGAATTATACAAAAAGTCAAAGCAACAACACATCCCACTCACTTTACTTATATTAGACACTATATACTGATATATGACACATCTTGCACCATTAAATCAAATAAAAAATATCCAAATGGCTCAAAAACTTTTTCTTCATGATTACCTTGGACTTCTTATATTATTAGTATATTTAATATGTCTCCTTAAAATTACTCTTGCATTTCTTTACCTCCACCTCAGTGTGTTTTGCAAAAAAAAAATGTTATTTTTGGATTAAGTCCAAGTCCCACAGTTGAATGTACATGCCTAAACCAATATGCTGGAAAAAACATGACCCTTTCCCAGACCGCAATGAGCATTTAAAGTCTTTTCAGATGAAAAAATGTTCATTCCTTTTTGTATATTTAGTAGGATTAGGATAAAACCACTGATTTTTACCAATTGGCTGTTGACGCTAAAAGATCAACACAGAGGACTCAGGTACCAGATTAACAACATAAATGCCTGAAGTTGGACAAAAGGCAACATGGAACTGATGAAGCTAAGGTTGAACAGCGCAGAGGAACAATGAACACTATGTGGGGTGTTAAAAGGACAACACATACCAGCATGAAAACATCATCCCAACAGTGAAGTACTGTAGAGAGGGCAGTGCACTGTACCAACAACTAATGGTGAAATCCAGGTATTTCCAAATATCTCACAATTAGTTTTCATTACTGCAACAAAGTCTGGTGCTTTAACGAATTGGGAATGTAAAGCGTAAATATTTAATTGATTGGTTGTCATGTTGAATAGTAATCAAGCACATGAAAACTCACCTGGAGTGAACGCTCTGTGAAATTGATGTAGGTCCTCTCCTCTTAGCTCTTCGGCTATTTGACCAATTTTTTGTCTGACTCCATCCAGCTTGGCATCTGCTTCATTCAGAATCTCCTCTGCATTTGGTACACTTCATACAGAAGAGTCAAGCAATAAAAAACATTTATATCAGCGTGTACATAAGCAGTGGTTTATAAAACAATACTCCTAGATGAATGAAGTTAACAAGAAACTAGACTTACTTCCATGTATTTATAGAAGATCATTACTGACCTGGTCACTCTATGCAATAGGAAGATGGTCCTCTTGCTTTCAATGGTAACGTCTCGAGAGATTTTAATGAGGCGCTCGTATTTGTCATGTTTGGTGTCAAGCTCCTGCTGGAAAACTTCAGAACATAAAAACATGTTAATTTGAACAGAGATGTTCTTAAAACAATACTGGGCATAAAATGACTACAATGTCAAACTGCACATGATGATTATTTGAATAAAAAACTGAGTGTTTATTATACAGTAGTTACCCTTGAAAGCAGCAATGACAGGTGAGGATGGCAGAGAGCTGGCTTCACGGTCCTGAGCTGCATCTGAGAGACACAAAGTAGAAGCAAATCCCTCTCATCACAGTATGTTCTACATAGATAGTTCATATTTATAATCGCATAATGACTTGAGTCTAAACTGGTGGTCAGACAATAAGTAAACAGCGTGAATACTATTTGTTACTGCAGCTCAGTAGCTTCGCTGTGCTTGTTAACTAAATTACTGTAGGTAGCGTTCATTACGCAGCTTGAGTTATGATAAGAAAACTATTATAAAGCGGGACCTACCTTCGCGTTTTTTCATGTCGTCTGTGTTTGTCTTTATTGTTGTTGAGCTGTTTTTTTCTTAGATAAAGTTGTGTTGTTGGCGCTGACGATCGCTCTGCACACAGATGTTATAAAATCGAGGCTTTAACTACATCTGCAAGCTTTTATCCAGGTTAGAAAAAATCAAATGTCCGACTGATCGAAGCAAAAACCAACTCTTAGCGGTAATAAACACACTGCTTAAAGCCTAAACATCACTGACTGCAAACATATTGGCCAAACGTATTTTTAGAACAGGCACTCGTGTGGTCCTGATTCGGCGGGTCTTCTGCGCTGTTTGTTCGCGTCAACAGTGTAGTGGATGATGGGAAACGTAGTTTTAGAAGAATATGGTTTTTTACAGCGTTTCATTACCTAACAAATAGAAGTACTATGTAGATTTTGTTTTAGATTCATTATACTAGTTCATAAATCACATAATCCTATTATTTTTACTCGAAGAACTCGCCTTAAATTATAAACTACACAATTAAATGTTTTAATGAAACACTTTAGAAATTCTATCTAGGATGTTGTTAGGATATTTTAATGCCACAAATTGTGTTATTTGAAGAGGGGTTAGGACTGCTTTTGTAACACATTTATAGATTCCAGGTGTCACAATTTCAGTCACAATATGAGCAACCAGTCATTGCCACACTGTCATGCAAGATTGGCCTGTGTCATTGTTGCTACTGAAAAATGTTTCATCCAACATATTCGAATCAGATTAGTCGCTACTCTATAGCAACCCCTCCTCTAGAGACCCCTGTAGACTGTGTACGTGCCACACAGCTGGTGCCAACTTGAGCTTGTGCTTTTCTTCCACTAGGCTTTGCTTCCAGAACTCCAATCCCTGTCATTAAATTTGATTAATTATAGAATCCAGCAACATATGTAATAAAACACATTAAAACACAAGGTTACAATAAAAATAATAAAAAATAATAATATTGTACATCATAGGTTTTGATAATTTATTTAGGTCATTCTTGACCACAATCACGAGTATTATAAACCCCAAAAACGAACTAATACATTTATCAACAGAGTAGCAAAATAATTATGCAAAATATTCTTTTGTTGTGTGGAAGGAATTTCACATATGTGAGCCAGGAATGGGGTCAAAGCACTGACGCTGACGTTGTCTGGTGAAGCCTTCAGGTGCTCAGTTCAAGCTCTCACATTTAAGTTTTTCCATCTGCTGGGCTGTAACTCGTTACTGGATGGCAATAACGACGAAGTTTAAAAGGCCGTGTCAATAATAGTAAAACGGTACTTCTGTAAGACCAAATGCTTCAAAATCAATCAGCAGTGCTGTAAGTAAAATGTGAAAAAAGCCTTGCTTTTATTTTTCATTTTAAAAACGCGTTAGGATTGCTACGCTACAGAAAAATCAAACTAAAATACTTTTGCAATATATGTCGGGTGTACATGTGATACAGAATTATAACAGTACATATTGTTAAATGCTATAACTAGCATATACTAACTAAAACATGACTAATACTGTCTAGTTCGAGTTTTGTTTCACAAAAGTATGTAAATGTTAAAAGTTATGGAAATAAAATAAAAGTGTAACAGCCATGCAAAGAAATAGCAATAATTTATACCAATTTACAGTTTTTATGTTCAGATTTAGTTTTAGAATTCAATTTCAAACCAGTTGTTGACTCACAATTTATAACGTTAAAGTTGTAAATAATTAGGAACTAATCAAGACTGTGAAGATTCTGTCATTCAGATAATATTGATAATATTTATATAATAATGATAATATTTTATAAAAGTGACAAAAAATTCGATTCTAGCCTATTTATAATCCGATCGCTATTCGCAATCGACGTGAAAGTTACTTAAGGGCCGTTTGTCCTACGGATTGTGAAGGCAGCGCAGGAGGAGCGGTGTTTGTGGTTTGACGTCACGGGGGGCCGGGCCTCGGCCAGGCTGAGCGCACACAGAGCGGCGCCATGCATTACCCTCGCACCGACAGCTAGTGAGCAGAAATGCCTCCCGAGGAACTCGACCCAGCCCAAAATGCACGTCCCAAGGCCCACGTTGTTGTACTACTCCACTCATACAAGATGTAAAACGGGAGTGGGTGGGCGAGATGACGAAGTTTTGACTCCTAGTTTTCCGTTTCGCTCGGTGTAGCGTGGCAGAGGCAGTGGATCGCTCCCAAAGTTGTCGGTTACAGGGCGCGTGGAAAGATTCGGAGTTAAAGGCGCAGCGCTCCCCTCGCACGGCCGACATGGAGAAGCCGCAGAGCGACCTGGAGCGAGACCGGCAGTACTGTGAACTTTGCGGGAAAATGGAGAACCTCCTCAAGTGCGGCCGGTGCCGGAGCTCCTTCTACTGCAGCAAGGAGCACCAGAAGCAGCACTGGAAGAAGCACAAGCTCATTTGCAAGGAGGCGGACAGGGCGCAGCTTCCCAAACAGAAGCCCGAGCAGGCGCCGCCGTCGGACGCGGACAAGGCGCCGGACAAAAGCCGGGAGACGGAGCAGCGCGAGCCGGCGGAGCGCGCGCCGACTCCGAATTCAACGGCGCCCGCGACCGGCGACAAACCGGGGGAGGACGTGTCCGCCAACGGCGCCACACCTAACGGACAAACCGGCTCGTCCCCGCAGAAACTCGCCGTGGAGTACGTGGTGCCGTGTATGAGCAAGCACGGCATATGCGTGGTCAACAGCTTCCTGGGCGCAGAGACGGGGCTGGGCGTGTTGGAGAACGTCAAAGCCCTCCACAAAACGGGCAGGTTCACGGACGGACAGCTGGTGAGCCAAAAGAGCGACTCCTCCAAAGACATCCGCGGGGACAAAATCACGTGGATAGAGGGGGGGGAGGCCGGCTGCGAGAAGATCCGCTTCCTCATGAGCCGCATGGACGACCTGATCAGACACTGTAACGGCAGGCTGGGAAACTACACGATAAACGGCAGGACAAAAGTAAGTGTCGAAACACGCCGGGGGCGCGCGACGCGGCCCCGAGGGGCTCCGCGTCGCGCGCACAAACGAAGCCAGCGGCGCCCCGGCTCCACACCGGCGCTTGAATAAAGTTAAACGTGGCTGAGAGACAGAGGGTCTCTCAAACGCCCCATCCAGTGTTCTCAGCGTGCCTCCGTTTGCTAATCAGCCCTGACTGTGGGAGTAGGAGGTTAGTAAGTCCAGCGTGAACCCAGGGTAAAGCAGGACCAATGCCCCCAGTCAGAGAGCTGGATTAGTCAGTCAAAACCAACACATCACATACTGGCGTAACCGTTTATGAAGTCACGTCTAATGAATCTGATCTCCTCAGAGCTTTGCTTTAACGTGAAGCAACAAGCACCATTAGGCTTCCACGCGAAGCGTGGGGTTGAGTGGCTGCAGAGCAGCTGCGAGGCTGTGACACGTGTTGCATCGAGAAAGTAATGCATGACTCACGGCTTGATTAAAATAATCTGTTGTGATATCTCCACATTAGCGTCTGGTTTTCTTTTTCACACATCTGTCTGGAGCGGGGTTCGACATGAACGCGTTGCATTCGGTCTTAGTGATCAGGTAAAAAAAAGTGTGCATCTTTTGTTAAAAAAGGACCATGAAGTCAGTCAGCATCACACAACACAAAAGGCTGCTGGGTCCCACTGCATTCATTCCAGCCACTGCACTGGTTATTAACAGTCCAGCAACGCTCACTATATATGTCAACATGCTTGAAAGAAGAAAACCCACATGATTGCATGTTCCATGGGACCTTTGTGTGCTCGGTATAATAGTCCGAGGTATTGAAGTCACAGGATGTGTGAATCATCTGCCAGGATGTTGCTCGGTAGCTGGCTGAGTCAGAGGTGACAGCGGCTGTGATGTGTGTGTGTCGGCTTCAGTGTGAGGCAGAGCATCGCCGCGTAGAGAGGCAGCCCTGCGCCTCAAGGTTGACCACAGAGTGGGAGAGAGGAAGCTGTGGGCAGTTCCTGTTTCACACTGGCAGGTTTTCTAAGAAAATGACTGGTCTCATTTTTTTGCTGCATGGTCGATGGTCGGCTTCCTTCAGGCTCACCTGTTAAGGCGAGTGTGTGTGTGTGTGTGTGTGTGTGTGTGTGTGTGTGTGTGTGTGTGTGTGTGTGTGTGTGAGAGAGAGAAACCCACAGCTTGTTCTCGCTAGATTGATTCCCCAGACGACCCTGTGGCCTGAGAGTGACCCCTTCCGCCTTCGCTTGGTGGAAATGCACAAGGCTCATGATTACTGTTTCAATAAATGAAAGTTAGTTTGAATTTGAACTGATAATTAATAGCATCCGCCTCTGCTCCCCAGTTACAACAGAATTAAAAGCTGTTGCAGTGTCTTTCTTTCTTACACACATACATGCACAGTTTGTGTGCTTATATCTATATAAACATAATGACCTTTGTGAATTTTGGATTTATTAGTGGATTGTTCATCCTAATAATCTCAAACTTGCTGTCCCCTCCAAATAATTATTACAATGGATTAGATTTAGTTTGGACCTTTTCTCACATTTATTAGCTTAATCCATGTTCATTCGACCTGTTGTTAGATGTTAAACATTAGTTGTGGTCAGTAAACAAGGTCAGGAATTACAGACCCACACACTGAAAGGATCAGGATTAGCACCGAACACTCCCCTGAACCTTAATCTAAACATGGTCAGGTGAACCAACGTGTGTGTGTGTGTGTGTGTGTGTGTGTGTGTGTGTGTGTGTGTGTGTGTGTGTGTGTGTGTGTGTGTGTGTGTGTGTGTGTGTGTGTGTGTGTGTATCTCCTGACTGACAGGGAAGCGTTATTATTCCCGGCCGCGTTGTTCTGTCCAGCTGGGCACTAAATTAAACTCTGCTGAGAGCTTGAATTCCTCACCTACTGCCCTAGTTGACTTGGCAAACACACACTAGGACAGTGAGCAGTGAAAACCAGGATGACTCGCACAAGTGGAAGGCGGCCAGTGTCGCCGATTCAAAGGGGAGACCACACAATTTTCTAATAAAAACAATAAACCTCTGTATTTGTTTTCCTTGACGTCGCTCAGCAGGGCATGCGTTCTCATATAACCTTTAGAGAACATGATAAATATAGAAATAATAATAAATAAGCAGCATCATGGGTGTAATGGGAATGCCCAGCTTGGCGCGACCGTAGCCCACTAAGCCATGGCTGCATCACAAGCATGCGATTTCACAGAGCCGTCCACTGTAAAGTAACTCTGCTCTAGAGGAACCAGGATGACTGCTCAGCCTGTCATTTTGGAGCTCAGTATAGAACCGAGGTACTTTTAAATTACAGCTGGCTGCTGGTATTCACAGCAGGGTGCGCTCACCCTTCACTGAACACAACCAGTATGTTGACTCACAGACATGGACATGTTTTATTCTTTCACTCGTCCCTGCTCTAACCTGTATGAGAGCAGCTTGATTGGTTGATTCAAGCCATTTTGATCAGTTTACAGCTGTTGTTTAATCATGCTAGTGGGTGTGTGTTGCTGCCGACTGCAACCATTTGCCCTGTTTTGGGATGTAGAGTAGTGTAGCTGTTCACAAATCACCTGATTATAGAAACAGGCATTTGTTCCAAACTTTCTTCATAAGTAGTTTGACCTAACGGCTGAGCTTAAACAAAAATTCTCCCTCGCTCCCCACAGATTTTATATCCTGTGGACGTGTGTACACGAGGTTGACTTTCTTCCTAAAGCCCTTAAGTTAAAGGAAGTCATGTGACGCTGGTCCTCTGAGCGACTTCGCCGACTACGTTATGCTATAGGCCGTGGGAGACACTCATTCCTTCCGCCTATAGTGCCCGCATGCCTGAAACAGCACCTTGCATGCCACCTTTTTCCTGTTCATTGTTTAAGCACCACACTCACTTATCTTCTCCTCGGGCGAATGTAGCAGCGCAACACCATAGAAACACTCACGTAAAGGAAAGAAGTTTAAAAAAATCTGTATTATTGTAATATTTAAGTTAATGACACTGTAATAACTGTGATGCTACAGGATGTTGGCATCCGTGAGCTGATCTACGAGTGGCCGCGTCCTGACCCCCCCCTCGGTATAATCCACATGAATGTTTCTAATGAGGCCCATAATGCTATTGTTATAATCTAATGTTGCATGTGTGACATACCAAGCATGTCAGCGGAGGCCGGTAGTTGGATGTGACAGGCTGTGTGGATGTTATTAGCTGCTGGAAGAGTCTGAACACGTCCTCGCCATTAGCGCTGAATGGGATTTCCAATAAATCCAGATAGGTTTAATTCTGACGCGGTGCGCATGCGTCCTCCTTTGTTTGCTGCGCCGCGTCTGTCTGAGCAGGGACCTGGCTGCGGTCCATGTGGAGCCTTGAGAAAGAGCTCCTCTGTTTTTGACTGTGTGCAAAAAAGAGCAGAGGCTGAAGACGGGGCGGATGGAGCTGTGGGTGGGACACGGCATTCAAAGGACATGTTAGCAGTGACAGGGATTATTTTTGGTGCAGTTGTCTCATGCATGTTATTGTTATAACTGTGTATAAAATTATTAAAACTAGACATCAGCTAAGAGGTGGATCTTTAAATATCTGTATCCGCCAGAGCAACACTCAAGTCTTCAGTCTTGGGCTTGGATTTGAGCTGATTTGCGCTCGATCTTCTGCCACTGGCGAAGAGAAAGTATCAGTGACTGATCCAATTACAGAATGAGCTCACTTGGCTCTCGCACAGGCACCGTCGGAGCCACTCGGTCAGGCTGAACGGATCTGTGGATCTGCCCCCGCAGCAAAAGCATGGGCCTCGGACGCTCCCTGAGGTTCTATGGGCGATCTGCCGCTGGGCTGACCTGGACGGGGTCATTGCAAGACGTGATGATGATGATGATGGTGATGATGATGGTGAAATCAACAAGGCCTCCGCGTTGTGCGACGACAGTGGCCGCTGCTCGTTTCCTCCGCGGCGCGTTGCGGACGCAGGCCAGCGTCGCTGCTGTATACGTCCCTCCATTGTTCGCGGCCCGCAGTAATGTTATTTTAAACAGGGATTTCCTCTGGAGGCCGCGCCGCGCTCTGACAGAGGCAGCGTCGCGCTGGCGTGTGACGGATGAGTGTGTCCTCAGTGATCAGCACCAGTGAGTTTCGTCTTGGGTTGAGTAATGTTTGCAGTGTGGTGTTGATTCTGACATTTTTATGAAAATAAAACCCTTAAAATGAATATAATGGGAGCCTTATGTGTCGTGCGGTCCCTTCACATTCTGCGGCACGCTTAATTATTTAAACAATTTTAGGGGTTATTTTCTTAAAGCTTTTGAAAACTACTTCTCCCACTTCCCACTTCTTCCTCCAAACTCAGTCACTCACACAAAGCTGTGAACAAAAGACAGGCGTCTGTGTTTTGGCCACGAGAGGCAGGTCCTTGAATATTACATTGAGGTTTTAATGATTTATTTCGGTGCTGCTTTGTGAACGCCCGATGAGACTTCTGTTCTCCCTCTGAACGGAGGGTTTGAAGGAGCAAAGGTGTGCGTGTTAGTTTACAGTAAAGTGGGTGCAGCCTCTGACAGATAACATTTGTTTTCCTTGCGCTTGTTGCAGCGCGGCCGCTTCAAGCATGATTTGTTTAAGCCTCCAGTTGCACAAATTGACAAATTGAAAAGGAGGAGAAAATAAACAGTGGCACACTTTTGCCTGCGTGGCACGGATCGAGTTTAATCTTTCATTGAGCTGTTGCGTTATTGAAAATATTCCACAAAACTCTTTGCAGCAGGAGTGTCCTCGCCTCTTTGTCACACACACAAACACACACACACACATGCACGCACGCACGCACGCACACACACACACACACACACACACTGTTAGAGACTCAATCGACTGCCCGTCGGCCTCCGAATGGTGTTTGTGGAATGTAAACAAGTGATGTGGCAAGTGAGGCGCTGCTAATGAGAAAGGAAAGGAAAAGCAGAAGAGCACATGAGAGGAGAGGAAGCAGAACTAGGACAAAGGTCAGAGGTGAAGATGGCGAAAGAAACTCACCCACCTGCACCTTGAGTGACTCAGGACTTAAAACCCGTTAGAATTAATGTCTCACATGCTTTTTCCTGCACATTTGAATCGTTGAGACTTTTAAAATCTGCTGCTTGCTTCATTACTGCTGCTGCTTGCTGATCTGTATCTGTAGCGGTGTCATTTTTAAGTCCTTTTGTCCTCTGGCATTATGAGCCAGCCCAGGATGCTAAGTGCCCCCCTCCCCACGGCCAGTGAAGCCCCCGTGCACGCTCCACCCTGACACTTCTGAGTCCACACAAGCTGTTTACCCACTTCCAGCGCCGCAGCGTGAGCGCAGCAGTGACGGTGGGAGGGGCGACGGAGGAGGATCAGCCGACCTTCCTCACGCTCCGCACGTAGCACGACCATTAAAACACTGCTCTCTCTGGAGGGAGGCCAAGAGTCAAAGTTTACAGCAGTTCAGTGCACCCCCCCCCCCCCTCTCTCTGCCGGCACCCCTCGGCTTCTTCCCTCTTCTTCTCTGCCTTTTTTTTTTGCACACTCACAGCCTTACAGGAAATCCATTGTCAGTCTGTGTGACTCTACCCGCCTTGATTCTTGGCGTGCAACCCCCCCCCCCCCCCCCCCATCTTTATGTTGAACTGTGTTGTGATTCCGCTTTGAAGGCCCTGATACTGTGCATTCCAGCGGTAACCTGCATCGCTCCAAAGACGTGAGCACAGTGTGGACTGACGCAAGCAACTGTGGCCTGATGCGCAGCAAAATAAAGCAGAGACACATGAGTATGAGCTGGATGACAGACTAAAACGATTAACATTTAGCTACATAGCTAATCAAATGAACTTTTCTGTGTGCGTTGATGGATCCCTCCCTAACATTGAAGTTCTGGATCTATTTTGCTTGGCATAAGACCAGCTCATGGAATCCAGGAGTTTAGTCTCGTGTGAGTGTTCATAATAGTGTTGCTATGGTTTTTGTGCTGACCTCAGCGTATGGAAGGACGGCGGTGGAGCTTTCCTCTCGTTTGTCGTCTCGCTGCCTGCTATGACGACTAGCGTGGCCGTCTGCGATGGTGCATGTTTGTTTCAACTCAGCACTGGGCTGTGTAATTACCAGCGCTTATAGTCTCTCTGTCTCTCATGTCTGTTACGGGAGCACAGACCCCTTCCTTGTGCCTCATGAAAGCATCATCAAAGCCGAGTGCCTCCATCAGCATGCAGGTCGTCGCTCGTGGGTTGCGCTCCCTTTTCCGCCGCATCGGTGCGTTCGCTGGCTGTTTACAGCAGGACGTTTACAAGAGCTCATAGGGGTTCACTGCCAACACCCAAGCAGATCATGCAAGTCTTAATAGAGCAGGAAAAGGCGAGGGGAAGTTGACGCGCAGCACGATATCTCCGGTTTATTTTCCCGCTGGTTTAAAGTTTATAATGCGGCAGCTGGGTTGCGAGCAGCCAGACCTCGTGTCGGCATTTATGCAGGTGAGGGAAGAACAATGCGACGAGGCTGTGCCAGGACTGGCTGCGTCCACGTAGCAGGCAGGCAGCGGGTCTGGATCCGCAGCAGTGGTTCTTTGTGCTCATATTCCATGTTTATGCTTGTGTCATATGTTCCTAATGATGTTTTTTTTCCCCCATTTTCCTGCATTCAGGCAATGGTGGCGTGTTACCCTGGAAACGGGACAGGATATGTGCGCCACGTGGATAATCCCAACGGCGATGGACGGTGTGTCACATGCATATATTACCTTAATAAAGATTGGAATGCCAAGGTATGTGAGTGATGTTTGGAGGAAATACTCTTCATTAGCAAAGGATGATGACTATTCCCATTTGAACTTTATTCACTTTCCTTTGGGATTCAATTTGATTCAATTGTGATCTGAAATTGTCACTGAAGTAGAAGGAAATAGCTTCCAAAGCGAGCAACCATAACACACATTAACTGCCAAACCATGCTGAGTCAAGCCAGGGAGCTATACACACTTTAAATTGGGTAAGGTTCTTGTTTTAGTACTCGAGTTTGCCCTTTATGCCCATCTTTGGACGAGTGGCTAAGGAACTACCCCTTTTAATGTGACACAGCTAAACAGGAAGCTGCACACCAGGATGTAACGGTCATCGTCATCATAACAATAGGTAATAACTGTGAGGTGAAAAGATGACTTTTGTGTTTCTCTAAGGAGTTGGCGCCATGACAGGTCATCTAAGCAGACAAGAGATTGTCTTGCAGACTTCCTCACATGCTCGACCTCCAGACCCGCATACGAAATTGCGAAATTGCAGGAAACTCTGGGAGCCCTGGTTTGTGGTGGGATGCAGGCATGAATGTGCCTTCTGGCTATTAGTGCTCCTAAGCAGAGGCTGAGCATTATTAGCTGCTATCAAATTATATAGAGACATTTTTGTTGGTTATTATAACAAGTAACAGCAGATCATCATCATTTCTGCAAAAGCTCATAATTTACACCATCTTTAAAACAACTTTAAATTCAACCAGTCGTGCTCATGGGATCTATTACTCAGCATTGATGGGGCAAGGAGCAAAGGTGTATGGTCTCACTGGAGGGAAGGTGAATGGTCTTGGGTTTGTTTTGGATCTCAGAACATCTAACATCAGCTCCAGGGCCTGTGAACTGTAAAGTAACTGATTCACCAGTACAAACAGCACAATGCTGCTGGTCAGGCCACTGGGAAAAGCTCGCCCTTGTTGCTGGAGCTTCAGAGTGTTTTGGGAGTTTTCATAATGATTCAGACTATTGACTACAGTGACAGTTTCGGGCACATTAGACCAGAGACATTACTGTGAAAACATGCAGATCATCAATAGATGTGGATAAGTGGGATTGTGTTTTACCTGTGACCTACTTTGTGTGTGCTGTAGGTTTATGTGTACACCAAGTCTTCCCCTGTTGATACTTATAACAGTGTGTGTCTGGAGGCCCACACGGTCCTTGTGTTAATCATCTATCACGGCTGCGTGGTTTCAGCTGTTATGCACAGGATTCACTTATTTTAAAAAGAGCATGTTCTCGAGCCCATGTGAATAATTAGATGCTGCTCTGTGATTGGCTGCTTCATTAGGCGTGTGCCTGTAACAGAATGCCGTTGCCCGGATACCAGCATTCCACGTCCTTGTAATTGTCAGACTCAGTGGTTCAGTTATTTACCTCCAGTTTATAAATGATCGTATGTACTCGGCTTATTATGACCTATGAACACATGACATAATAAAAGTAAGAAGCTTCAGTAGTGGAAGGAAACAAACTGGCCACTGGTGATTCTTCCCTTTCTGCTGAAAGAGCTATGGATGTATGTGCATAGATTAATCTGCATAAACTGTCCGGGCCCAGAGGCAACAAGTTATAACCAAGTCATGGGTCCCTCTCTCGCTTCAGTCGTGGGACGCTGCTTTCATGCTGCACTGCAATTTTCTACCATATATAGTGCTGCCTGTAATATTGGTTTCCTCAGTCCCCAACGGTCCCACTATTGTCAGTGAGCTCACATGTTTGATCTGTTGTTAGCCTAAAAGGTCCACATTCATTTCTCACATCAAAGATGAAGTGGAGTCGCTTTTTATACAGAATATTGCACAGTGCAGTTTCAAAGGGCTCCTTGTTTTTGACATTTTAGTAGAACTGATGTGACAGAAAGGTTGTGGACTGTAACCCAGCAGTAAATCTGGGGTAAAGATTCCATAAATCTCTCCTGAACTAACACCTTCCTGGGCATTGCATTTGAATTCTTGAGCTCACTGTCATCCGGAGTTTCATAAATGTACATCAGCATTAGTCTATTTCATCCTAATGCCATCATTGAGGTTCATCCATTCACAGCAGCACTGAAGGTCACCTCCAACTTTGATACAGTATGTGCATTCTAACAACTGGCAAAACCAGTGGTTCTCCAGCTGCAGAGGAAGGAAAGGAATAATTCTCATGTCTTCTTTGACCCTATTGTGCTTTATGTACCTTGGCCGCACCATCGGCAATCCCCTTCATTCAAAATAGATTAGATGGGAATAGCACTGGTGTTCCGACGAAGGGTGTGAACCTTCTTTGCACCAGGAGTTCGCGTGTGAAGCCCGGGCCCTATCATATCAGCTGTGTGAGAGTTTAAGAGGCAACGCTCGCAGCAATCTGCTCTTTCACTCTCCAGGTCCTTTATCCAGCCACTGCAGTTTTCCTGTGGGTAATTCTTCCTATCCCTCCACAGGAAAGCGGTCCCCCACTGCTGCTTCCTATCCTGAGTTTTCCTCCTACCCCGTGGAGCTGGACAAGCCTTTTCCTTTAACATTGTCGCTAGGTTGATCATTTAATGAGACTCACACGTCGGTTTTAATGGAGTATTTATCAAATGAGCATTTTGGGCTGTTGTTGTTGTTGAACCTTTGATGGCGGTTGAACCCGACTGCAGCACGATCACCGCAGAACCTTCACAAGTGTTTGCTTCCTCCTGTCTCCCTTTACCTTCCTGCTCTTGCTTTGTCCTGATTTGTATACATAACAAGGTTGTTTCTTCTTGTTCTGCCCTTCCAGGAACACGGTGGCCTCCTTCGGATCTTCCCAGAAGGAAAGGCTCAGTTCGCCGACATAGAGCCAGAATTCGACCGTCTGCTCCTGTTCTGGTCGGACAGGCGGAACCCGCACGAGGTTCAGCCCGCCTTCTGCACCAGGTCAGCGGCGGCGTCTGTCGATCGCCCGCGACCCGCTCCGCGCTGCAGTGAGTCACTGCTCTCGTTGTGTCTCCGCAGGTATGCCATCACAGTGTGGTATTTTGACGCAGACGAGCGCGCCAGAGCGAAAGAAAAGTACTTAACGGGTAGGATTTCACCACCGAGCCGCGGGCTCCCGTTTGTGTTGTTTCAGGTGTTGTGCAGCTCCTTGTCTCACGTCCTGTTGGTCTCCGTTGTGTGCAGGTGCGGGAGAGAAAGGCGTAAAGGTTGAACTCGGCAAACCAACAGATTCCAGCTAGTGGGAAGCATGTATTTCTTACAAACTGCCATTAAGTGCTCTGTCCTAAGAAAGTGGCCTATAGAGAGCGTGTGTGTGTGTTTTACAGGGCAAAAAAAAGCAGACTTTGCTTGAGTGTGTGGAAAAATCCATGATCTTGGAGAAAAACAAAGTGATTTTTGTTTTCCAGCGAACCTGTGCGGCCCAGCAGACCTCGAATGTCATGACATTGTACTGAAAGGGATCGTGTGTGTGCGCGCGTGCGTGTGTGCACGCGTGCGTGTGTGTTTTCCTTTCACCTCTCAGGTGGTGAACTCTTACGCTACAGCTACAGACATTTTCAGAAATTCGTGTCAAACGGGAATTAAGCTCAGAGAACTGAAGTCTTTTACATATTGGTTTTTGCTGTTAACTCCTGAAAGGTACAGTGCTCTGCATATGCTTAATGTGTTATGCTTTTCACATTGAATCAGCTGTTATAAGCTATTGTATGGCAACATGTGCTTGCAATAATATGTGGACTGGTCTGAATTAAAAGTTCCCCTTTTTTGACAGAACTTAATTGGTCTTAGTTTGAGTTCATTCATCTGCTGTAGAGTAGATGCCAAAGTTGCCACCAGTGGTCTTGCTGTTCCTCCTCCCTTTTACACACGTTGCATTGTCTGTGGACCGACCCGAGGTCCAGGGACACAGAGCTACTGCCCTCCCTGCTGTTGCCCACGCTCTGCGGTCACTGCTGCCCCCTGCAGGACACCGGGGGTACTGCACCCCCTGCTCCCATGCTTGGATCCCATTTCAAAGCAAAGTTTTTGTTAAAGCGCAATCATGAAGAAATTTACAATAATTGTGATTCTTGAAACACAAACTTAGATAATACCAAAATATTTTACAAGATCAATTACAGTAATCAAGTAACTTGCACTTAAATTATTCTGTAAATGATTTTTCTGGATTGAATCAGTGTTCTGCTTCATGCACCAGTGTTTGCATTTTCATATATTCAGACTTTAATTTATAAATGGTTTTATATTATTTGTACTGGACGACAAGAGCCTGTCAACGCTCTGGTAAAACACATACAATCTGATTAGTAACATTTTAAAACAAGTACAGCTGTTGTCCAAGACAATCTACGGACTAAAGCCTCACAAGAGCATCAATGACTCTTAGTAAATCAATACTCTGTAAAGTTCCATGGTACATAATGTGTTTAGTGCTTTTAGAATGCAGCCACCTCTGAAAACCGTTCATCAATAAAATGGGGAGTGTAAAGCATTCTGGCCTGTTAGTCTTTTTATTTCTAATACATTTGTCTCCATCAGGGGAATGTTTGAACTCCTTTACAGTCCGTGCTTTATTTCCTGCTTGTTTTTCACCTGTCTGGAGTGACACAAGTTAAATAGCAGCGTCTTTATGGAGAAGAAGCCAAACTGGTCAAACTGGCTCATGGCTCCAGAACAGAGCTTTTTTTTAACATAAATTTGTCATTTTATCATTGTTACTTTTCGACTGCCGTGCCGTTGTGCTTTCATAGACTCCTTTGCTGTTTAAACCAGGAGGTTGTACATTTATTGTAGATTCTATATTATGGCTATTGCCTTGTTACACAGATGTAGCAGTTGTGGGTGCTCTGGCTACACTAATACACAAAAGGCATCGTATGTTATTGCATGTTAAATTAAAATAAGCACTGTTTGTTTCACTCGTTTTAATATGAATGAATGGTACATCTCTATATAAACAGATCTGTATGAAAAGGAATGTTTTCCATAGATAGTGCATAAAACAATACATATTACAAAGGTCTAGAATATATATTAAGTAACATTCAGAATAAACTATACACTGGGAAATGGTTTATAGAGGCTGATTAGATCGTTACTTTGTACAAAAAGTGTGCAAACGTCTGTCAGACCTACATGTACTGGCCAAAAGTGTTAGTTCTTCTTTAGACAAAGTGGAAAAGTAGGAGACGTCATTCAGTCCGCGCTCCTTTGTCAGTAACAGAGATACTGTGCAAAATAAAAATTAGAAGCCAGAGGCGGAGAGTCCCCTGAGCCGTAGTTAGTAGTGGCTGAGCTCCTCTGGTGGAGGAGGGATGTGGTAGCCTTCGTCCCCTCCGATGTAGGCGCCGATGCCGCTGCTTTGGCTCCCCCACTCGTAACTGTCAGCGGCCAGACTGGAGAAGAGGAGGAAAATGCCACGTAACTGTCCCATTCCTGCGCCCGTTCGCGCTCCGCGGGTCAAGCGTTTACCTGGCCTGGATGTTCTGGGGCATGACGCTCCACGCCAGGTCGTCGTCGCTGTCGTAGCGCCGCGGGTTGTCGAAGAAATAACCCCTGGAGGAGAAGACGTGTCCCGGAAGCACCGAGCCGCCCTGCGGGGGGAGACCGGGGCAAACGTAAGGCAGCCGTCGCGGTGACGCAACGCCAGCACGCGACGAGGGCGACGACGGCGCCGCCGGCTCACCCTGTCGAGGTTCGGCTGCCGAACCCGGAAAAAGAACACCACGAGGGAGGTGGGCAGCAGCTCCCACACGAACAGGATCACCCCGAAGACGATGTAGCCCGCGTCGCCCAGAGTGGACTGGAGGTCTGCCTGGAGGGAAGCACAGCACGCTGGGTCCAGCTCAGCACTGCAACAGCTGCACATTCACCGTCAAAGCCACGAGCGGCTCCGTCGGACACTTTGGAAAAATGCTTGTATTCAGTTTCTTGTGAAGAGTTAAGGTGCAAATTGAAGCCAAAGTCAACAGCCGGTCAGCTGAGCTTAGCATTGTTTGGGAAAGGGTCAGTGCCAGGTCTGGGAGGCGGCTGTGGAAATGGGTCAGACTACTTGTTACCCTATTTCCAGACTTTATACATCTGAGCTACTTGGCTGAGGGCAAAAAACATTTCATTCCACTGAACTGACAAAAAGAAATGGCAGAAGGCCTTTAGTCGTCTTCATGAAAACGAATAGGCATCTTGACACCTTGGGCTCTGTGGCTTTACCTGGTCAGAAACATTGTACCAGTCATAGTCGAAGGAGTTAATGCTCTTGTTTGAGAGCGCCAGGACGACCAGATTGTAGCAGGCCCTGGACAAATACAGGAGGATGACGGTGGCTCCTATGGCGGTCACCTGGCACACCGAGGTCCCCTGCAGAGAAGGTGCACACAGTATTTAATATTAAACATGCTTGTTTGTTAGTTCCTGCTGCAGTTTGTCCCATTGTTGGTCAGCGTGGCACAAGAGGAGCACTGAGCTGTACGTGATGCAAGTGAATGCATCATACAGTAGGACACGAATGCACCAGGATTTTAGAGGATTGATGGGTGATTTATGTGCATCTTACCACAAGACACAACACTCGTGGACACCAGCCACACATGCTACTATGAAGCCATGACAGGTTCCTCCCACCTTGGACTCCAGGTAGATGTTGGCCAGCGACATCTTGGCGATCTTGTACAGACACACGGACAGCGAGACGGCGCACAGCACGAAGAGCGTGTCGTTGATGGCGACCCTCACCAGCACCACGGCGCGGGCCTCTGCCGACGACATCCTCACCAGCAGGGCACATACCAGGTTCACGGCTAAAAACACCAGGCTGATGAACAGGAAGAGCAGGTACAGCGGGAGCCTGCGCGGGCACAAACAAGAGGCGCTTTAGGAAAAAAACAACAAGCTGGATGGAGGTGGATCCTTCCGAGTGTCTTACCTGTATCTCAGAAGCTCTGGCGCGTACTTTGACTTGGCCTTAAAGACGACCTGTCACAAGAGAAGGGCGCATCGTGCAAATGTGTCACGCTGTTTAGTCAGGGCATTTTCACTTCCGTTTTCAAGCTCGGCTGAAAAACACATTGCCTGGAAACAGGAAGCTCCCAGCAGAGAACTTTGCATGGGATCCGTGCTACATGTAACGCTCTGTCAACCGTGACTCAAATCAGCACAAGAGGATTACGCTAAAAATAAACTAAGTATAGGTCAGAGGAGCTATTATTTGGTACCTGGATTATATAAAGTGATGAAGGAATGAGTCACTGCCTCTCACTGTGACGGTACGAGGTAATATCGTCATTATCTCCCTGAACGTGTAACCAATTAGGTGTCTGTGTGTTAATTGGATTATAATTAGCCTTTAAATACGTCCCGACATCACTGAAGATCAAACATCCGAATGATCAATCATAGAACGATGATAGAATCAGGGCAGACCTCTGTTCTAGTCAATGAGCCGCTGATAAGATGAAGGCAGCGCCGGAGTCTCACCTGCGCAAAGTAGAGGTTCATGAGGCTGAGCGTGAAGAACTGGAGGCAGACGGGGAAGCAGTAGAGCAGCCAGAAGGGAAAGGGTCCCAGAGTGTTGGCTGTCACGAAGTTCCTGAAGTAGAAGGAGAAGAGCACGGTGCGCAGCGCCGACCACAGCAGGCACAGGAACAGGAACACGGTCTGGTAGCTGAAGCGCTTGTGCCGGTACCGCAGCACCAGCCAGAGCTGCGCGTAGACGAAGACGAAGAGCAGCGAGTAGAACACGGTGTAGACCACCGTCAGGCCCAGCGTGACGTAGGGAGGCACGGCCGGGCTCAGCGTGGGCAGCGGCGCGGGCTCGTCCATCGGCGGCGTCCGCGTCTCCTGCACCGGGGCCTCCATGCTGTGCCAGGCCGCAGGGGGGCGGCGGGCGGACGGGCGCGTGGGGGGGGGGGGGGTCCTCTGCCGGTGCTCGCCGCCCGCGACCGTGGGTTTCGCGAAGCCGCGCGACACTCTCTCCCGGAAGAAGGCGATGCGGGAGCGCGGCAGATCTGCGGGACGGGGCTGTCAGGAGGAGCGGAGCGGGCGAGGTTCCGGCCGCGGACTGACGGACGGCCCGAGGGCGGCGCGCATGACCGGCGATGAGGACGCTGCACGTCGGCACCGGCAGCGGCAGGAAGCTGCGCGGAGCCGCACACGGGAGCTGGCTGCTGAGGAGCAGCCTCCGCCCCCTTCATTACGCAACGCTACGCATCAGCTGACGCACGCTGCTGTACCTTTAACCCCGCGATGGGACTTCCCACCGCAGCACCGGTCCCAAGAGGCCGGTCCAGCTGCTAAATGGCTTTGATTCTGCTGTGGGTGTGTGCGGCTCTTTACAAGATTTACAGCTACAGAAGTAACTTCACTCACTATTTAATCCCTAAACTCGAGAAGCAAAATACAATAATTTGTTTAATTTTAATTGTAGGTAAAGTTTCCAAAACACTGGTTCTACGTAAATCCTCCTGCACTCTGCCTGTGGAAAGCATCTTTCCGTCAGGCCACATCCCCCACTTATTGTTCCAGGCTTTGCATTAAAATTTTAAAGTCATGTGGATGAGACACATAATAATCTTCTGTGGCCTGAGGCAGCTCCACATGCAGTAAAACGTTACTTTATGTTCAAGGTGCTCAGGAATCCCAACATGGAGTCTATCACATCTGCATCAGATCTGCACCAGCGGTTTGGTATGGTTGGTTCGTTGAGCTTCACGGGGCATGTGAAGATGAGGAAGGCTGCAGACCAGGGTCTCATATTTCACCTTTGACCCCTGTGGTTCATTAATCTCACACAGGGACCACACGCTGCTACATACTGGTCCCCTCTTGGCTGCCAACAGTCCAGTTCAACATGATTTAAAACAGTTCTCAGGCTCTAAAAACTACTGATTGCCTAAAGTAACATAAGTCACATTCACAATTTTAACAATACAATGAACATTCTCGCTCTCTAAGACTTCAAAATGTGTCTACAATATGAGACCAATTCAATCCAATACAACAACACTTCCATTCATTCTGTTGAGCTTTTAGGAAAAAGCTGCAAAAAATGTGACATTTCTGTTATTATAGTATAAACGAAGTCATAATTGATCAACTTGCAGCCATAACACAGTATGATTTAATTCGAAGTTTTTCCGCTAATATACTACAGTACTCAAGATTATAGGTGTAGCCAGAGAACTCATCAGTTCCCAAAAGGGAATACTGTATCGGCACCAGGGGGCGCAAGAGCCCCGGTGTAAACTATAGGCTGATGTAAATACACACAGGATAGACCCTGTTACAGCAGGACCTACTAATCTCCCCATAGATTGTCAGGAATTCACTGTCCCCCAATCAAAATAATCCACAACGCACGGTAACGACCATCTTTAATGAAAATATGAAGCAGCCGCTCACATCCCTAAATTGCGGGATCCAAACCTTGGCACAGGCCAAAATGCTCCAGGGCAAAGGTGCAGTAACATCCTGGCACGACGACGGAGCTGCGCCGATAAATGGACCAAATAACGATGATGTTTGACCAGTGGGGCAGAAACTGCTCCAGCTTGAACCGCATGCGCCCCTCATTATCCCAGCGTGGAGCGGAGTCAGATAGCTGCAGCGGCATGCCTCAAATGATTAGAGTATGCTACGGTGCTCTGCGATATTGTCCTTTACATAATGGGCTCCGATGGCCCCTTTGGCCCCTATCCAAACTGTAATACAGTTCCAGTGTTGGCCCTCCGAGGACCTCCCTCACTGTGGCCCCTGTATTATTATATCTGGACCATCAAAAACAGTGTATTGACGTGAAACTGTGTCCACTGCTTCTCGTCTGCGTTCAACGACTTTTTCTCCAAGCAGATACGTTAAAACGTGCCAAACTGGCGCAAAAGCAGCGCCTCGCTTCTCTCCGGCGCTCGCGGTCGCACGAAAGCTCCACCTCTCGCGCAGTCTGAGCCGAGCCGTCGCGCCCGTGCGACACTCCTCTCTCGAGCCCGGCGTGGACAGGCAGGAGCGCTCAGGACAACGGAACGCGAACAATGGGCTGGCACGAGCGGGGACGGCTCGTCTGCGCGTGTTTTCTCGGTTTTGTGCTCTCGGCGCAGAGCATAACGCGGGATGACCTTTTTCCCTTCGGTCCGAGCGCCGGGGATCAGTTACTGGAACCGGGGAACGACCAGACGCAGCAGCTTCAACTGGACAGCCCGGTGTTTTTTTATGATGGTACCTTCGACAGCATTTTTGTAAGTAAATTCACACGTTGGTTCCAAAGCGCGGTCAATTGGACATAAACGCGTGGGGCTCCGCGGTCGAACTTGCGCAATTGCGCACGACCCAGAAAGTTGAAAACGGGGCACAAACTTAAACAATAGCCGGAAATTGCAAAATATCTTTCAGACAGGAACGTTTTCTGCCTGGAGTATTTGTAAATATTGATTTACTAATCAAACAATCAGCGTGTACGTGTGCGCGCGCGCCGCTAAGAGGCCACTTCTCAGTTCCACTGATTTGATCAGCCAAAGAACAAAGTACTTGGGAAGTGTTACTCAACTCATCCCAAACATCTGTTACTGAGCCGACCGAGACACGTTCACTTAAAAATGCACGGGAAGAGGAAAATGTAAGAAAAAATGTAAAGAGGCAAAAGTTGTGACAGATGCATGATCTCCATGTCCAAGTTGTAACAGTCAGCGGAGGGAGCTTTTCCAACAGATCTCCACCACCCACCACCAACATATTTGTCCACTGCGGTCATAATGGTCCTACTTGTTTTTTTCCCCTGTGAGCGTCTCCACGGACCCGTTCGTGCGCTGCAGGGGAACCGTTAGACGTTACGTGTATCTAATCCGTCTGACCGCTGGTGCGCGGACGTCTCCGCCTCCCCCCGTGTCTGCGGACTGCGTCCGCGAAATCACAATCTGATCATCTCCCCCCAGCCTCGTCCCCCATTCTGGCAGGAAGCGTCTGTAATGAAGATTAGTGCGCAATCTTGGGGCTGTCTGGGGCAAGGACAGGAAACGGGGCGAACCGGGCCAGGAATGGTGTTTTCCCCTGTTCAGGAAGTAGAGGAGTCCCCTGAGCAGCTTGTGTGTGTGTTTGACACAGTCTGAACGGTGTTTTTTTACTGTTTTACGAGTGTTGAGTGTTCCATAAGTACTGTTAACCCCCCCCCTGTTAACTTTGGGGCGTAGCAGCTGAGACTAATGAATAGGGAATAATAATAATAATAAATAAATAATCATATTTTCCATATTTTTCATTCCAGATCAACACCAACGGCTTCATCGCCACAGCAGAGCCCACGGACGAGTCCGGCTATCTCAGCGACATGCCCCCGGGTTTCGGCATGATCGCCGCTCTGCAAGGGGACCTGGACACGGGCGACGGCGTGGGGAAGGTCTTCTTCCGCCGCGACTCCAGCCCGGACCTCCTGCGCCGAGCGGCCGAGCACGTCCACCGGGCCTTCCCCCGGGACGACGAGGTCAGTCCCACCCACGCTGTGGTGGTCACCTGGGCCGACGTGGCCCCCCACGAGCCCCAGAGCAGAGGCGACAGCATAGTGAAGAAGGTGAGCAGAGCATCATGGCGGTCAGTGATTCGCAGTGGAGCAGGTTCTTCAGACCCTTTGTTGATGTTCTGCCACACAGAGGAACACCTTCCAGCTGGTTATCGCCTCTCTGAAGACTTCGTCCTATGCCATTGTCCTGTACCCTAGAGATGGTATTCAGTTCTCCTCCACGCCTGTGGGGGGCAGCAGCGCGGTCATGCACGCTGGATTCAACCAGGGTCCGGTCCGCTATATCTTTTTCGGATATAGAAACGGCCAATACTACCGCACCACGACTGATGACGAGGAGTCCGTCAGAGCTTTGGCAGAGTAGGTCCCAGTGAGAGTCCACACAGCTTTATGATTCATGATCATCATGAATAATGATTTATATCCATGATTCCACTCTTTCCCCTCACGTAGGGAGACCAACTCGGGCCTGCGCGGCGTCTGGGTGTATGAGATCGGGATCTCGTCCAATTTTGAAAACGTGGTGCCGGGGGAGGTCACCGAGCTGCCTCCAGAGGCTCCAGAGTCTCAGCCCGACGGGCGCGAGGAGTTCCCGGAGCCCGGGAGGCCCGTGCACGGCGACGGACAGCAAGTCACGTATCCTCAGTATGAGACAGAGGCCGGAGACATCGACGCTCAGCCCGTTCAGTACCAGCCTGACAACCCACAGGTGATACAGGTGGACCAGCCGGATATAAAAGTAAACGGTGAGCGCGGGTTCTGTCGTTACTTCATCCGTCAGCTCCCGCCTCGCTTCTCACCGCGCTCCTTCCTGTCTTTAGTGTTCTCGTACAACTTCGGGACGTGTGCGAACAACAGGAACAAGTGTTCCCAGTTCTCTGACTGCAAGGACTACTTCAACGGATTCTGCTGTCACTGCAGGCCCGGCTTCTACGGGAACGGGCTACAGTGTGTGGCGGAGGGTACGACTGGGCTCCTAGAGGATTCAGGTACATGCGTGAGGTCAGGTCGCTCCGGCTAACTTCGCTTTGGTTTGGTTCTACAGGAAAGCCCCAAAGGATGAACGGTAAAGTCAACGGGAGAGTGTTTGTGGGTAACTCCCCTTCCCCAGTCGATTTCGGGGGCAACGACCTCCACTCGTATGTCGTGGTGAACGATGGGCGCTCCTACGTGGCCATCAGTGACATCCCGGCCTCCGTGGGGCCCTCGCTGCAGCCCCTCTCCGCCCTCGGAGGTGTGATCGGGTGGGCGTTCGCGCTGGAGCAGCCGGGCTTCAAGAATGGCTTCAGCATCATTGGTGAGGAAATGATGAAATGCCTTGTCCAGATTTCCAACCGTTTCTGTTGGAGAATGGCAAAAACACGGGGAGGTTCAGGAAACATAAATCCTGAGTGCTAGCGCCGCTACGAGCGCAGCTGCGCTTTCGCTCACCGTGTCCAGCTGGAGTCCCCTCACGCTTTCATTGGGCGTTGACCTTCGCTTCCCTGTGCTCCGTCTCGAAGGGGGGGAGTTCACGCGGAAGGCTGAGGTGACCTTTCTGCCTGGCAACGAGAAGCTGACCATCACGCAGGAGTTCAAAGGCATCGACGAGCACGACCACCTGACCGTGAGCACCAGCCTGCAGGGCCGCGTCCCCGAGGTGCCTCAGGGTTCCACGGTGCAGATCGATCCTTACTCTGAGATCTACCAGTACAGCAACAACTGTAAGAAAAGCCTTCGGGCGTTTCTGCTTTGGTAATATAAGGACACTTAGTCAAGCCTGAGGATAGCAGCTTGTTGCTTACTTGCTTTATCGTCCAGTGATTACGTCGTCCTCCACCCGGGACTACGCGGTGAACCTCCCCGACGGCTCCACCGACACCCGGACGTACCAGTGGCGTCAGAGCATCAGCTTCCAGAGCTGCCAGCACGACGAGTCCTCCAGGGAGGTGAAACCCACCCAGATGCTCAGCGTGGACCAGGTCTTCGTTCTGTACGACGCTAACGACCAGCTCATCCGCTACGCCGTGAGCAACAAGATCGGGGACATCAACGGTGAGCGCACAGACCTGTTTTTTTTTTTGTCTTCCTGTTTATGGCCCGCGTTTCCTTCCCAATGCAGTACTGCACATCCTGAGTTCTTTTGCGTGGTGACAAATGCGGATGCTTTCTGTGGTGAATCGCACAAGTTGATGGTGGACGTTGTCCCGCGCCTTCTGTCGTCAGGGGGGCAGCCGGAGGAGAACCCGTGTTTCACGGGGAGGCACGGCTGTGACACCAACGCCGTGTGCCGGGCCGGAGAGGGAAACCAGTTCACCTGCCAATGCGCTGCTGGCTTCAACGGCGATGGCCGCATATGTTATGGTAAGAACGGCAGAATAAAAGCTAGTATTATTATTTTTACAAAAACGCTTCCATTGTTTGTAATTATAAAGTGAGCATTGCAGCTTCTTTCACTCCCAAGCAAAGCGCTCCTTCCTGGGGAAGTGCGCAATCTCCCCAATTAGACGAGGGAGTTCCTCGAGATAAACAAAGCGCCCCGCACTCCCGGACCAGTCTGACCTATCCAGTGTGGTCCTGATTCCCACAGACGGGACAGGAAGAGCTCTGGGGCACAGCAGGAATAAGGCGGAAGCGTGTCAGACAGATGCTATCTGGAAGCATGCGTAATCAAGAAACATAAGCTCTCGTCTCTAATCCCCCGACGTCCGATATCCATCCAGACTTTAAAGCCTCAAACTCAGACTTAAGAGCTAGCGCTGGGTTCCGTATCGCGGGGCATCTCACCCCCATCTTGTTTTGTGACAGACATTGATGAGTGCAGAGAAAATCCGCAGACCTGTGGCTTTCATGCGATCTGCAACAACCAGCCTGGGACGTTCCGCTGTGAATGTGAAGAGGGATATCAGTTCAGCAGTGATGGGAGGACCTGTGTTGGTAAGCGGTCCATCTTATGGAGGTATAATGGAGGGGATTTATTTCTTTATGAGTGTGTATGTGCTCCTCCTCAGAGGTGAAGCGGCCCGTGGATGCCTGTGAAGACGGCTCTCACACCTGTGACATTCCTGGGCGCGCCCTGTGCAGCTACACCGGAGGCTCGTCCTACATCTGCTCCTGCCTGCCAGGGTTCGTGGGAGACGGCAGAATCTGTCAAGGTACCGCACAGATGCTAAATACTTGGATTGGTTCACCGCATAAATAAACTGCTCTCAGGTTGTAGATAGACTGGATCCAGTAAAATAAAACTCATGGGAGAGTTTTTCCACATATTATTTTAGTCTGTAGCTTTATTTTATTATTTACAGTGTATAGACATTTTATACAGTATACGGTTATATAATTATAGTATGAATAGATGCAATATTTAAAATCAATTTAAGATTATGTTTTAGATCTACTAATTTTAACGTCATTTACCAGTTTAAGCAATTTAACAGATCTTCTTTCCAACTGTCACACTGCAGACATGTGGTGCAGGGAATGTGAAATCTGAGCTCAGAGGGATGCCTGCCAAAACAGTTTGCATACATGAGCTTCAGTATGTTGTCAGACAGTTGTGGAGGAAATGAGATAATGAGACATTACGAAAATGAGTTAGCAATGAAAATGTTTGGCCTTATCTTTAAATCTTGGGAGCTCAATGAGTTGATGCTTCAACACAGTGAGCCCAGATTTTATGACCATTGTAAGGGTTTTAAACCCTGTTCTCAGGAGCGGGGGAGGTGAGTTTGGTTACATAATACATCTGCAACGGTTCAACGGCGAAACATGGAAAGCAGATGGGGATTTCATATGTGGAGGTCATGGGCTGGTGTGAAGCTGTTTTTGGCGGGTCCTCAATCACATTCATTTGTAGTTTCCGTTCTAGCCTGGCTCCATGAGCTTCGGGCACAGACCTTATAAGGTCATGATATGGACGTCCAGATACCATGATAATGACTTCTTCCTCTCTCCTCTCGCTCACCCTCCTCCATCTGACCTCAAGACGTAGACGAGTGCCAGCCGGGCAGGTGCCACCAGGACGCGGCGTGCTATAACACTCAGGGATCGTTCACCTGCCAGTGCAGGCCGGGTTACTACGGCGACGGGTTCTACTGCTCTCAAGGTGAGTGCTTCTGCTTTGTGAAATAGAATAATGAAAGCGGGATTATTTTTTATATTTTATATTTTTTATATTTATTATATTTCGAACAGTGTTTATAAAATTTGGAAGTGAACTCAGTATATTGGCACCAGCTGGACCCTGTTCTCCATCTTCAACAGGAATTTTTTATGTCTTACAAGGAATGTGGGAGTTACAGACAAATGGAAATATAAATATACATAAGTGTTGTCACTGACTCTGTAATGTGTTTAGCTTGGAATGTATTTGTTCATTTTCTCTGCAGAGCGGCCAAAAACACAGTGCGAGATCCACAGAGAAAGTCTGGTGGGCGGGACCGACTATGGTCCGAGAGGGCCCCGGCCTCCGGTTGGACAGTACGTCCCGACCTGCGACGACTACGGCGCCTACGCACCCATGCAGTGCCACGGCGGCTCAGGATACTGCTGGTGCGTGGACCAGAACGGGCAGGAGATCCCTGGGACCCGCTCTGGGCCCGTCCCCGGACCCACGTGTGAGTAAATCACACACACACACACACACACGCTGCAGAACACTAAAATGTGTCCACTCTTTCTCAGAATTTCTCTATTTGATCAATCAGGTTTGGATCACAGCGTTGAACCGCCGCCCGTTGGACCCACACCTCGACCCAACGTCCACCCGGTGCCTCCAGGAACACACTTGTTGTTTTCTCAGAGCGGCAGAATAGAGCACGTCCCATTAGAAGATTATGGTATGAACAAGGACCAGGCCAAGGCAGTGCTCCATCTCCCTGTGAGTCGCTTGTTGGTTTTAACATCTAATATGGATGTTCTCATATTTAGCATTTTATTTGTATTTATATTTAGATATTCTATCTTGGATTAAATTAAACTGGATTTCTCAATTCAGACTGGATGACAGAAACCACTGGTGTATTATTGCAACATGTTTAGAACAAACATCTGACGTTCATGTTCTGCTCACTTAAAATTCGGGTGATGTGGTGCAGAAAGAGTTTCATTTGTTAAATGTGGATGTAAATACCAGGCAAAGTAAGAAAAAGTAGAAAGTAAGATTAGTATGAAGGTGAAGCTAAATGTGCTTTCTGCTGCTATGATTTTATTCGCTTCATTCAAGTCTGAACGCACATGGTGGCGATCACAGTAATTACTAACACCAGGCAGACGTTGCTGGAATGATTCTTGTTCCGCTGCTTTCCAGAGCAGCTGGACTCATGTCTAGAACTTAATGTCCCGAAACACATGCGCTTGAACCCTCCGCAGGAGAAGGTGATCATCGGGGTGGCCTACGACTGCGTGGACAAAGTGGTGTACTGGACCGAGATCTCGTCTCCGTCCATCAGCAAGGCCGGCATCCAGGGAGGAGACCCGGTGGTGGTGATCCGATCGGGTCAGCGCTGCTGCTCTTCCGACTGCTCCTCATTCGTGTGTTTTTACGTGTGCAAAAGGAAAATAACGTGTGAAATGTGAACTAATCACAGACTTGGAAAGTCCGGAGGGAATCGCCATCGACCACCTGGGGCGGACCATGTTCTGGACCGACTCCATGAAGGACCGCATCGAGGTGGCCTCGCTGGATGGGTCGATGCGTCGCACCATCATAGAGTCTGGCCTCGTCAACCCTCGCGCTATCGTCACCGATCCTCCCAACGGGTGTGTGACGCTCACATAGACCCTGTGCTCCAGTCTGCTTGTTTAATAACCTCCGGGTCCAAACCCATTATAACAGCAAGCTGTACTGGGCCGACTGGAACCGCGAGGCTCCCAAGATTGAGACGGCTCACATGGACGGGTCCGGCAGGCGGGTGCTGGTTAAGGATGGTATCAGCCTCCCGAACGGTCTGACCTACGACTCCCACAGCTCTCTGCTTTGCTGGGCGGATGCAGGTGAGCACACGTCAGCCTGCGAGGTGACGCCTGCGCGCTGGTCGCTGAACGGAGCCTCTCGCCCGCAGGCACACAGAAAATAGAGTGCGTGCATCCCGATCGCGGCGACCGCAGGCGGGTCATGGAGGGGATCCAGTACCCTTTTGGAATGGCGTCCTTCGGGAACAGCATCTACTACACCGACTGGCGCAGGTTGGAGTTGTGGAAAAAGTCTTTTTTATTCTAAATGAAGAAATATTTTTTTCTTTTTACTGAATTAATAAATGCACAAAAACATTTTAAAGGTATTTAATCCTTTTTTAGCATTTAGGATGTTTTGCAGAGTCTCTTTGTGTCTCCCTGTGCAGCTTAGAACCCAGATCTGTCAAGGTGGAGGAAAGAAATTCTGGGTCTGAGGTCAAAAAGCTGCCCACACTTGAGCACAAGCCCTTGATGTTCTGCCATATTTAGACATTTCCACTTTGAACGCTGTGGCGCTTTCCTTCAATGCAGCTGGTTCAGTATGTTAACTGCTGCAAAACAGTGGGGGTTGGGATGCCCATTTTTGTGTGTGTGTGTGTGGGGGGGGCATCTTAAAGACTGGCAGCTGCTTGCAATTTCTTTTCAACTGTGAAGGACTTGCTCGGCTTCTCCGTGTGATATTAGCAGAGCTGAAGGTTTGAGATGCTGAAAAAAAACCAAAACAAGATTGGCCAACGCTCATGTCTTTACAACAGGGGAGCTGTGATTGCCGTGGATCGCTATGCGGGGAAGGAGTCGGAGGAGTTCCAGCCTCAGAAACGGACCAAACTATATGGCATTGCAACAGCCTACACACAATGTCCTTCAGGTATTAAACAGAGGGCACCAAGAATGTGTTTATTTGGAGCTAGTGTACAAGATGTATCTGTTTCATGACCTCTGCCCTCTAATTTCGGGGGCGGTTTACAAACCTTAACGGTCGTAGGTTCCCTCGGCTTTGAGCCTCATCCTCCCTTTTAGATAAGGCGCATACATAAAGCCAGGGAATGTGGAGTCAAGACAGAGGGGCCTCCAACATCTGGAGTTCCTATGAGCTCCGTTTAAGTGTAGAATGTTTGTATCTGTTTATGAAACAGCGGAGAGGCCTTTTCCTGCTGCTCCTCGCGACCACTGCGATGGTTTCCGCACATGCCCAGAGGGGTCTGCAGTAACGAGCGTTCGCATGCTTTCTCCTTCCTCCAGGACAGAACTACTGCGCTGTGAACAACGGGGGCTGCACCCACCTGTGTTTGGCGACCCCGACCGGGCGCTCCTGCAAGTGTCCCGCCAACGCGGTGGGCGTGGGCTGCGTGGAGACAGACAGCGGGTACTGAAACGGACGGGACACTGTTTGGGTGTTTGACAGCAGACGTAGGAGCCGCGCAGCGTGACTGAACTAGAGCTGCTGAACATGCCACTGAAACGCAGAGTTGAACTTACTGTGCCTTCATGTGCTCTTTTAACCTTATCTACATTTCCTATAACGGCACGTTTCTTTCAGATTTTGTAAATATAAACACGACTATGTTGGCGTCTTACCCGTGTGCACATAAACTCAAGGATGCTCAAGGAACATGGAATTTAATGTGAAATCCATCCCAGCGAATATGTTGTCATCTCATGTCAGCCAGCTTTACATTTGTGTGACATGTTTGGATTATTCAATATGTTTTATTGGGAAACAGAAGAAAAATGCATTTACAGGCTGGTGGGAAGAGTTTACATGCTGGGCAACAAAATAAAAAAGCTCTACCATGTTGTTTTGCTGTGTCCGTGGCTTCTGTGCAGTAAGAGCGACATCTTGTGTTTGAATGAGTGCGTTACTACAGTATAAATATATGGCGTGGTGCGTTCCGGGCTCACTCGGCCCGTCGGAATCGGGCCAATCTCAAGGTGCGCGCTGAAGTGATGTATTTAATAGGATTGAAGTATGGTCAGGACGATACGGTCAGATCGATGTACGTTTAAGCTTCTTTTTGATTAGTTTTCAAATGACAACGTGCTCCAAGGACGACAATCGGCCACAATGTGCCCATGTGCGTGTCGGCTAAATTCGATCATTTCCGTCCTGGGTCGTGTGTCATATCTTTCGATCATATGATGATAATCCTCGTGATCGTTCTGAATCAACATTTAAAACTCCTGGTAGCAGTGAAGCTACTTGTGACTTGTTTATACGTTTTTGCTCCTATTTGTATTCTAGCAATGTATTTTATTGCTATTATGTCCGTGTACAACTCACACTACCAATGTAAAGGGTTAAAATGCCACGTTCTATTATAACAACTGCAGTATATTAATACCCAATGCCCAGTAATTAGCAGTAGAACACAGTGGTGCATATTAATAACATGTGCTTCATGTGTGTTTTCTACCGGTAGGTGTCAGTAGTAAACCTTTGTTGTTAAACGACTTGGCGTAATGAATTTTTTCGATGGGCTTCTTCTTCTGCTGCAAAGCCTGGTTTCATCAACATCATCACCATCATCCCTACGTCATTGATGCGTTAAGAGGCTTTTCGTAAACCCCTGATGTTGACACAGTCCCACAGCTATAATGAAGTATTTTAAAATGCCTAATGAGTATTCACATCGAGAATCATTGGAAAAGTGCAAATAAAGGCTAGTTTACTAAACTGATTTGTTTGTATGGTTAATACTTTAAAATCAAAAGATTTAAAGTTTCACTCCCTATCACCATAGCGGCCAGTATTATCGCTTTAATGACTTAAATAAATGTATCAACAGGGTGCAGTTATATTTCGTTGGTCCATACAGCTATTAATATTTACTACTACTTTCTATTTGAGTTTACAAATACCCACACTGTTGTTGTGTCGTGATCGACGTATATTAAGATGCGACCCGAAAGTCGTTTATACACCTAATATAAACAGGCTGTAAGACACCTTTGGATTTATTTACTCATTCAGATCGATTATTTAACTGTCACGCTGTATATAGCGATTTTAACTCCGTGCATTGACGGATTTAGAGATTTGACAAATGCACCACCATCATCGCAACAAAATGCTTTGATTGATTGGGAAACGGGTTGTGTGGTATCCAATAGGAAACCAAACACGCTTCTGTGGGCATGTCACCGGCCGTTAGAGCCTATTAGGATTGAGGGCCGTGAGCCCTCACTAAGGTCTGCCAGGAACATTTCAATCGTCCGGTTGCGGTATTACTTAATAATTGTGTTTTAATCGTGAATGCATTATCAACATCATATACATTTCTATTCATTTATTACAGTATCACATTGGTGATTGTCCGTGATCCGGGGAATTAAATTTATCAGATGGGAACAACTTCCAAAATAAAAAACAAAAAAAAAACAAAAAAAAAAAACACACGACTCGACCATGGTACTTGTACGCGTGCACTGAGTTTTAGTGAATCATGAGACTAAACACAACTGGTTATCAGCAGTGAACAGGCTGTGGTTACTGATATTGTGACGTTTCTGCCGTTAGCGGGTAAGGAAAGGGGCGGGACAGTGGGTTCCTAGTAGTCATTGACGAGGGCCATACCCCTCCACGGTACGAAGGCTAGCTTTAGCGGGCTTTAATTCATGGCAAACAAAGGTATGTATGGAAACTAACTCTCTTCTACACAGACCGGCACGGAACGGATGTATGAAAGGTGTACTTATCTGTTTGCTTTAGTAAACAGTTGTATCGACGCGGTCGCTTTTCTGTGAGATACAGTTTTGACAGCTGCCACACACACTACTATGAGATGAAGCAACCAGCATCACAGCTAACGTTTGTGTGTTAGCAAAAGAATAAAGATGTCTGTGCGTGTAGGTGATTAATGTTGTAGTACTCAGCAGGAACACAGCCTCTCAGGCGGAGTTATGCTCTACGGAAATATCGGGCTTGAATACAGTTAGACTTCTAGCTGAAATCTCCCGCGGTCAAGTTAGCTAGAACAATACACGACTAGGTACTTGAGCTTTCAAAATAAAATGTCAGTTGCGCCTTTGCGTAGCAAATCCAATCGTTTCTTATAAGTAAATAAAGCAAAAACAAAAATCAATAGGTAGTTGAAATTACAATGTGTGTAGTTAATTTGTAGTTATTTTGATATGTGTCATAGAAAATATATAAATCCTAAATGCTACAATGATTTTTATTTTAAGCGTCTTTGTTTTTAAGGCACTTTTACAAGGCATAGTATTGAATTGTGTTGAGGAAAGACCTTTTCAATTTTAGTAGTTAGCTGTTAGCTAGTTTGATAGCCTGCTCGTTAGGTGACTATTAAAAGCTATACTGTTAATTTTCTACAGCTAATTAGGGAAACAATGTGCTTTTAATTTGAAAAATGCATTGGTTCTCGGAAATGGGTTGTCTCCGTCTTCCTTACAGCTTGACGTAGGTCCTGTCACATATGAAGCTAGCTAAATGAGTGTGTAGCCTGAGTCGGTTTTGTTTGGGTATTGCTACAGTGTATTAAACTGGTTTGTTTTTGGCTCAGGTCAGGTGGCAGCGCGTCATTATGATTCGCGCTCTCTGCCAAAGCTTGAACAAAGCGGAAGTGTTTTCGCCGGGCATTGTGTTGTCTAACCTTTGATACTTTCCTTTTCTACATTTTGTTTTCTGCAGAAGACAAATTGAAAAGTGACAAAGCGGCGCAGAGAAGCATGGATCTGATATGAAAGACCCAGGGGAACACTCGCCGCTGCATTTGGTCCCGTGTGGGGACAATAAAAGGCGAATTTGCGTCTGACTTCCCTTGATCTGAGTGGTGCTGTACCTAGTGGTGGACGACATGGCCGGTCAGCAGGCTGATCTGTCCTATGCGTGGGAAAGGTACATGGACTGTAGACTGCAGGGAGCCGACCTGCAGGTAGGTGCACACAGTAGGAAAGTCAGAAACCACTGAGATACAGGCTCAGCTCCAGTGTTTGATCAGGTGGTTATCATGTCTTCTTTACACGTCCAGCACCTCAGGATATGGAGCCTATAGAAACCCCTTAAAATTCATTTAAATATTGTCCTTAATAAATGTATGTTTGTTAAACTGCAATAACTCTCTTGTATCTCTAGAATATTAGTTTGTTACATCATGCAGAGACTTAGATGTTCACTGAAGCAACAATAACAACTTAATTCTAACATTCACATTACTTTCCTGCTTTTGCCTTAGCTACTCGTATCCTACAGTTTCCTTGAGCTACAGGAGATTGTTCATAGAGTTTGTATTGCTACACTACACTACAGCTGTGGTGTTGTATGAAATATGTGTAAAGTTTTGCTTATTAGAAAACTTTAACTGAAAGCAATGTTTCTACTTGTGAATGTTGTAATTCTCAAAAAAATCTAATCTAATTTAATGTTGGGAGCGAAGGACACTGCTTGATTGTATAACATTTTCTCCTAAAAACTGAAAACTGAATCAGAATGTTATTTCGTACAGTATGACTTTAAATGTCCAGGGTGATTTGTCTTTTTTTTTTTTTTTTGAGGAAGAAACTACAGGGAGCGCAGGCCCTCTCATTGCTTTCTGTCATTGTGGTCAAGCTGAGTAGGCGTGTCTTTCAAAGGAAGGCATCTAATTTCCTCTGTTGCCTGAGACTGCGGAGGTCCCTTGATGGCACTTTTGAACCAAGGCATTTAAATGATGCACAGTGAAAGTACGAGTTAGCCCGGCAGTGAGTCAGTGCACAGAAGTGGAGGCAGGTGTAAACCACAGATTGTTCATTGTAAGTGTTGTGTAAGTACACATTTGTTCCTGTGTCGGTGTGAACACGATTGAATTGCAGTGGTTCTGAAAGTTGTCAGGCCGCTGCAGCTCTTCTCTCCTGCTGCCTGGTGCCAGAGAATGTACATCAGTCAGATCACGAGACTTGGATTAGGATCGCACTGTAGAGTGACTGCTGGGCATAGACAAAAGCAAGGAGCTGATTTGTTTCTTTTGATGTTATTTAGGATTTTATTAAATCTGTGATTTGTCCTGAGCTGCTGTGTTTTAGCTTTATTGTAAATATTGCTTAGGCATCATGATTGGAGTGGTCTATTGTGTGTTACTGGCCATTAGGATATCTGTATTCTCAGTTACCATAGTGATACTAAAACACTTAGGCAGTCTACTTGTTCCAGCTCTTTTATAATTCTAGGTTTTTATGTCACTCTTTGTTATAATTACTCCCTTTAGACAATTCTGCTTCCTCTCCACTTGTCACCTCCGCAGTGATCAAAATGTGTGTGTGTGAAATGCAGAAGGATAGTTAAGTGAGTGCAGCTGTACTCTCCAGTTTGCCGATACCGTACCTTTCCATCCTGATTGAATGTGATGTGGATGCAGTGACAGGCTGGAATCTGCGCTCACGATGTTTCCCTGCGGTACTTTCTTCTAATCTAGCACATCCATTTAGAACTAGAAGTGGCGCGATCTACTCACTAGCAGTCAGTACACCGCTAAACATGACAAAGTGATAATGGAAGCTGTAAAGCGACTGTTTTTAGGCCCATCAGACAGCTATCCCTGTCCTGATGTTTTGTGTCCAATCCTGTGATCACACTTCAGAGTGAAATTGCTGAGGTCAAAAAGACATCTTCTCCTACAGTAATCTAGGTGCCGCGAAAACACTGGTGCTGCAGCATCTTATCTTTTACTTTTCGCTCCTCATCTGTTATTCTTCACATTCTTGTCTCTCATGACTGTGCCCTTTATCTGCATTTGTAGCAAGATCCCCGCTTGCTGGTATTTTAACAAGAGACTGATCTCACTGTGTTAGAACTAGAAATCTGCTGTGGCTTATTTGATGCAGTCTAACCATGACCTCATGTTTGGCCTTAGCCTTCCTCTTTCTGTTTCCTGTTGTGACATTTATTCTCATTGGACACATGTTTGAGAAAGCAGAAATGCATTTAGCGTGTTTTTTTTTGGCTGAAAGTAAATAACAAATATAAAACTGCTCAGTTCTGTTTATAAAGCAGAGACTTGGTGCAGCCACTTCCACTTAGTCCATTTGTCCTCATTGCTGTATATTAACTACACTATCGCTCCTGTAAGACCTTGAATGCACTCTAATTAAAAGTGGTGTTGTATTATATTTACATTTTTTATTGTAGTTTAGGAATAATTACTTGAATTAAGCCTTTTACTGTCTTTTTCTGTCTGTGGGAACATTTTCAGTTTTGCCCAATCACTTTGAATTTTAATTAGCAGAGTAAATGAGGTATAATAGTACAGTACCTGATCGGGAAACAAAGGAAAGAGACGTTTCTTACTGAATTGTTCTGCCTCAGTATGAGTCAACAGGATGTTTCATAATGTGAAAATGCTGCCTTTGGAACACTTCACTTTTTTCTCTTCTGCTACATCTTTAAGCTTTTTGGTTGTTACTGCCTTTGGTGAACCTTTGCAGTCTTGCACTAATGTTAATTTAGGGTGCACTAGAGATGTACAAACATGACGAGATGTTGTACTGTTGGATCCAGTGTCCTTCAGCAGTTGCTCTAACATCAGATGTGTTTTTGACAGTAATGGTCAACAGAAATAAAACTGTCTGGACATTGCAGCTTAATCGTAATGGTACATTGTCTGTTCATTTTGTTTTTAATTTTGAAGACTAGAACAAACTACAAATGCATTCAATGTAGTAATTGTCAGAAATAGGAAAAACAAAGTCACACAGACCCACAGTTTCTGGTGTTAGGTTTCTAAGCTTGGTTTGTGCTTGATATTCCTACTGTGCTAAAGCCCTGAATCCTTGTCTAAAGAAGATTAAAGTTGTTGAGCAGAGCGTTAGACAAAATGCAATGAATACTAAGAAGAGAGGGAAGATGGCAAGTTCACCTTCATCCCCTGTGTTTTCCATGCCAGGTCTGATGCATCATACATCATCTCTATAATACTTTAGCAAAAGCTACTTTGTGTGCATCATGTGAATGTTCTCCTTATAAATTTGTTTATCATTAAGGTCAGCTACATTAAGGCATACTTACTCAAACTGTATATGGCAATTAATAATAATGTGTACAGTATATATCACACCTCAGAGCAACTAAAGCACAGTAAATGGGGAAAAGTAATCAGCACTTTAATTATTGTCTTTTGTCATTTCATCCTCACATTATTCATGACATGATTTCATTTTTTGTTTTAAGTTTGGTAAAACTGATGCTGATGCCCATTATTTAAAGAAACAGTCATAAAAGAATCTCTTTTCTTTTTCATTACAAACTAAAAAATTTTTTGTAATTGAATATTGTCTATTTAAACAAATATGTCCTCTATCCAATGTTTAATGTCAGGTAAATGGATAAAGCAGGGAAAATGTAGTCTTGATCTTAATCTCATAGAAATGCAGTGTGAGCACCTGAAGCGAATCGTCACCTGTTCTGTGAGAAGGAAAGGCCCTAATCCCTCCAAGCCTACCGCATGTGAAGGGATGTAACGTCTAGATGAACATAATGCTCCAAACGTTACGTTACGTTTAGTTGTTTGAGTACTTACATGATCATGACAAACGTATTGAGAGAGAAAATTCCAAAGCATATAAATACTAATGCTATTAGTCATCTCCTGTCATAACACATGGGTGTCAGGAAGTAATTTTGTTTATGCCTGAGGTGAGGTCAATGCAAAAAAA
The DNA here is from genome assembly GCF_900634795.4 of Betta splendens. Taxonomy (NCBI): domain Eukaryota; kingdom Metazoa; phylum Chordata; class Actinopteri; order Anabantiformes; family Osphronemidae; genus Betta; species Betta splendens. The sequence goes on from NC_040895.2 coordinate 7,777,545, forward strand.
ATACCTGCAGGCTATTTACTATATTCATTTACTACATTCATATTCATATGTGATAAAACTTTGTGTCAATCTGTTTATTTCATTGTGCTACTTTGTAGCATTTTGTCTACTTTGTAGCACAAGGTCATAAAATGTGGCCTAGAGTACTCTCATCCATGATTGTCATTCAGTTTCATTCAATGCGGTGTGATGTTCCATGATTTTTTAATATTGTTGACTTTTATGTTTTCAGTGCAGTTTCTTTTTTTTTTAAGCCACATGGCCTGTTTGGTGTCTGCATTTCTTCTTCTGCTCTTGGTTTTAACCCAACTCCTACGGGCTCTGATATCCAGGGCTTTTCCAAATGATTGGCTCTATGGATGAATAATTCATCTCTAGTTCTAGAGTGAGTCAGACTCCATCCTTTGCTCTGCCTCAGCTTTTTTTTCTTGACAGATCTCTTCCTCAAAAACACAGTTTCTCAGACTGCAAGTGAGGAGGCAAGCCTGAGCAGCCTGTTTGAGTTGTAATTTTATCTAACAACAGCTTTGACACCATCTCATGATAATAAAAACAATGAAACAGGGGCCATTTTCATCTCCTGCTTAGTTGCTATGTTTGTGCATAAATAAAGCTTATTAACAATGACAGTGAGGACATGACACTGACAGCGTAACACGAGAATGCCTTAATTAAAAACAATAATAAATAATAATTAGTGTTGTATGAAGCAGCTCCTGTTTGTCGAATGTGAGGAAATGTGAAACGTTAGGGGCTCCTCATGATGCTCATCACCAGAAATGTCAAATTAGATCAAGGATCTCAATCTGGGGGAAAACATTACATAAGCAAGGCCCCACGTCCTCTCTCTCACGAGGACAGGATCACATCGCCCCCGCTGGCTCTGCCAAGTTGTAGTCTACCCAATTATCCAAGAGCGCTTGAGAGGAAGGTCTGTACTGGCGTGGGTGACTCAGCCATCAGACTTCCCATGACTAGGCCTCCTGTGATTGCCATGTTGTATAAAGAAACAGGTCACAGCCACCGTTTCTGGGCAGTTATGCAAACTTTGGGTTCCAGTGTTCAAACATGGATTCGTCACATGTAAAGCCACCCTCTGACAACAAAGATAAATGCACACATAGCTACTAAATTCTCCTATGATCTACTTTAAATGTGTATTCATGTGGCTGAGTAATTTGCCATTGGCTGAATAAATCCCTCTGTCAGCTGATCGTGAAAAGGCAGGGAAACATGTGCTCTTATCATAAAATGAGCACTGAAATACACAGCCGTGCGTCTTAACCACCTGAAGTTTCTGTTGATGTCTATATAGTAAACAAAAAAGTTAATTGCTCCAGAGTGAGAGGCCGAAAAAGGTCTTTTTGTTTACAGGAACGTCTTTGCGGAGCTTTTGGGTGAATTCCTATCGTGACTCTCTTGGTTGTCTTTCCATTATCAAATCACCACAGCGACCCCACTCTGGGCTGGTGCTGAGTGCGTTGGAATAATGGATTAGAACCTCAGAGGAAAAAACAACTCCATTGATGGGAAATTAGCCTTATCATGAACCACTCAGTTTCCTTTTCCCATTTGAGGAATGTGGCCACATCAGGTACACTGATAACACAAGGACAATCCAACTAATTTAAGATATTCATTATTACAGATAAATTTTAATGGACTTTCTGGGCTTATTTGATAAAGTAAAGAGTTTAGGCAACTGCGAGGCTTTGGTTTCCTTCTAGTCTTCTCTCCTGTTTATCTTTTGTGTTCATCTGTTGCTGCATTTATCTCCTTAACTATTTATTTGTCAGATATTAGAGCTGAGTTTTGGTTCGGATTAGAGCAAGGGTTAGACGTCTGCCTTTTATAGTAGTTATGGTAGGGTAAAGGGTTAAGGAAGGCACTGTGTAAATGGCGGTCCTCACTCCTCGTGTGTGTGCTCGCATCCGTGAGACGCTGTCAGACTCCCCACTGTGCAGCTTCTCTCACCCACCACATATCCCTGCCTCCTCCCCTCTCTGCTTATGGTGGTCACAAATCGATGAGCATATATTACGCATTTGCTTACTCAAAGTGGAAACATGTAACCTGAAAAGCAAAACTTACTTTGGCAGTTATGACACAGGAAGGAAGCTGAATTGCCATGCACAGCAGAGCGGTAGAGCCAATCCCTATTCTCTTTGAGTCACTTAACAGAAAAAGATGATGTGTGACCAAGCTGTAGCTACCTAAATAACTGAATTTTTCCCCCTGGTATTATAGTCATTAAGAGTGAGAAATTCACACATCTCTATACTGGAGGGCTGTTATTTTAGAGCATGTAAGCATGAACCACGCTGCATATACAATTACTGCAAACCATTGTATATGGTGCTTGTGCTTTTGGCAAAGATTGCTGTTGCTTTATGGTGTGATGATGCATAATTAGTGTGAGCATCTGTGTCCGTGCAGCTTCATTAAAAAGAGCTCACTCTATGCATTGTGAAAACTTCTGTTCATAGTGGTCAAAACTATTTCAGAATCATTGAGGCAATAAAAGAAAATCAATATATATTTTTGACAACAGCAATAATTTTGCGCTAATGGTCCAGAAATAAATTTATTTCCTATTAACTTTTTAATGGTGAGTTTAAGAGGATTTATGTTGTAAACGATTTGATGAAATTTTCAAATTCAATAATGATCTGAAGAGTTGTGATTAATCAAACGAGCCCCGTTTCCTAAACAATGTTAAGGCTAAGATGATTAAGGGTTTTGTTGTATTATCAGTAAATAATCTGAGATCTTCTTAACATTAATCTTTTTTTTTTTTTTGGAAAAGAGCCTCAAATCTGTTATAGCTGAATACAGCATTGTAACTACATACTGATCACTGGCCCGCTATACTGACATTAGTAGACCACTGAAGGCATTTACTTACAATACGTTTATGTAGAATTTAAGTATGTGATTTCCATAAGCTGATGTTTTCCCATCCTGCCGATGCAATCATAAGGTTCACTGTGTGTAATGTAATTGGTCGTGGCCTTAAGGTCCCAGACGCTTGGCGCAGCCACATTAGTCAGGCCTCAGAGCTGCCTGAATGAATTCAGTCAGCGGTATCAGATTAGCAGAGTTGTAAATCTAGCTCTTGTGTGGTTTAAGGGACAACATGATGTTTGCTTAGAGGATCTCTCATCTCTCGTCTGCTGGGAGGGTATTAGCACAGTAGCCTGAAACTACTAATGCAGTTAAAAGCAGTCAGGTGACTGGTCTTGCTGTTAAAGTCCCCATTGCCTTTCCAGTTCTGGTGGTGAGAGATTGGGGCTGCAGTCAGGTTTTGCCTACAGCTCTGTGACATGGATTCTGAACAGCCAACTCAACAGAGTCAGCAGTTACAGTCATATAATAAACTTTATTGTCTCACACTGCTGTAATATGTGACTGTGCAAACATGACTTTCAATTATAATGACTGCAAAAAGTCACATTCTCCACACATTATCAACGTTATATTTTAATGTACCGTAGTTCATTGTTATTTTCCTTCTTTTACATTCAAGTTTGGAGGATAAATCTGTGCCGTGTGTTTTTCTCTTTATTTTTATTTTATCAGGTCAGTTTTCAATGTCTGGAGAATTTCCTCTGCCTCTTCCACTATGTGCAGCATCAATCCACCATCACCACCAAAGATGCACTAAAATTCTGGTAGGTCTTATTGTTTTTAAGTGTCAGTTTGTAAGTTAGTCAATGTTGATGCGGTGAGGAAGTAATTTGTGTTATACTGTTAATAGAATGATGACTTGCTATGTAAGCGAACTACAACTAGTCAAACAAATTTGAGTCCTTACAGTTTTGTAAATATGTTGGAAAACCATCCTTAACCGTGTTTAAACCATTTAGCATAATATGTTTAACCAATCATTTTTACCTTGTGATCTCAATTACAATTACCGATAGAACTACTTTGTACACATCTTTATCGAATTAGCATTGCTATATTCAAGATTGCTGGACCGAGAATCTTAATCATTGAAATGAAAAGATTTGAAACAAGCAATGAATAAAATAAAAAATTCAAACACTTCTGAAGATGAAACAACTGAAAGGCCCTTGGTGTTGAATAGAGCGTAATCATTTATCTCTATTTCTGTAGGCAACTTATAATCATATGATTTATAAAAATACAAAGGCTGTCACTACAGCAATGGCTGAGGTCTTCCACAGGCCACGGGGGTGGGGTGGGGGGTTCACCAGTATTTTCAGGGCCAGTCCCTTCACCATGTGACATCACATGCTTTCATGTGATACGCAGATCTGCTGCGAGTCTGGAAAGCTTCCATTTGAAATTCCAGTTTAATGGAATTTGTGCTGCAGAACAGAAAATGCAGTCAGCAGTCGTGTGAGTAGGTACACAGATACAGCCAGCAGAGCTGTGGTCAAGCTACGAGTACGGGTACACAAGATGACTGCAAGAGAACCATTGGGCTTGGTAACATTTGGTAAGAAGATAATGTATGTTACAGGGGCTGTACTCACAAATGAATAGGTCTTGAGTTTAGGTTTAAATTTTATTGTGCCATGACTGAACCTTCTATTCATATGTCAGAAATGGCACCATACAGCATAAATGATTTATCGTGTTACTACATCGAACTCGTGCTGGCCAGTACATGCTAAACTGTATAACTTGTCCTGGGGGGTTGTTACTTAAACAGTGAATTGAAAGAAGTGTGTGTCTTTAGCTGCAGCTCATTTGTCAGCTACTTTCACATGTGGCCGTAGTAGGAAAAAGCATTCTAGTCCTGAGGAACGCTGAGAGTGTGTTTTAATAGATTGGATTTTAAGACTTGACTGACTTGACCATTGTTAGATCAAGAAGAGTGAAACGTTTTTATATGTCTTCTATTTTATATTTTATATATTTATTGTATATTTTATATTCACATACAGTTAGATCACTGCCACTGATGATTCTCCCTTTCTTTTCGTATGTAGCTCAGACATGAGTGGGGCTAGTAACACGCTGGCCCGGGAGTTTCTGACTGATGTTCATCAACTATGCAGTGCAGTCGCACAAAGAGCAGAGGCACGAGAGGAAGATGAAGAGGAAAGCCACATGGTTGCACTGGGAGAGTACCTGGTTAGGGGCAGAGGCTTCCTGTTGCTCAGCACCCTAGACTCAATCATTGACCAGGTAAGAAACCACTATGAACATCCATCCTGTGCGTGTGTGTCCACATTTTGATGTATCTTAAACTAGAGTATATTACAGTATTGTTTTACAAGGAAGAAACTGTCTGAAGCCACTATATTGCAGACCCACACATTTGAAATTATATATTCTCATGCAGTAGTTGTATTCAGCAAAAGGGTCAGTATAATAAATCATAGGTACTGTAATTACTTTCTGCATGCTTTTTAATCTAATACACTACTTTATGCAGCATTCAAGGGTATCTAAAGCCTATATAACCTCTGCCACTCATATCGGTTGATCTAAAGGAAACTGTAGAATGGTTCTGCAGATAAAACATAATGAGCAAACACAATAAAAGCAAAAAGAATTACAGTATGCAAACACTGGACAAACACTAGCTGGAGAAAATAAAGGGGGTTGTAAAGAGTACAGTGAAATTAAAACTTGTGTTATGTCAAGATAAGATGTTTAACTAGAGCTATTACTGTTTCTTTTAGAGCACAATAATTCAGTGGAACACACCATACTGTATATTTTATGCCTCTCTTTTTCACATGGTGGATTTTGTTTTTGTATTTGTTTAATGGTCATTTAGGCGTCTTTACAGCTGTGGCTAGGATTACTGCAGCTTCTCAGGTGGTTGCATCTACAGCGGAGAAGAGCTTCACTGTGCCCACACAGTTTCTGATTGTTCTCTTTGTTCTGCTGCTGCAAGATGTAGATGCTGATATGAAAATTAATTTAGAGCACTTATGTAACTCCTTCAAAATGGGCATCTCATGCAGAATTTACCTAAGTCATATAATGTGTATTATTACAGGTATCATGTGATGCTCATATTCTGCAGCGTTACCCAGGCTACAGTATGCTCAATTAACAACAGCGGGTTTGGCGTGTGTGTAAGTGTAAAGTTACAAGCTAGCAGATGATATTAGTGAAATATGAGGCTGTGACATGATGACCTCTATATAGATTGGGTCCTTGTTTTTTCACTGTTCAGGCATCAGCCTTTATCAAATAACTCTTCTGAGTGATGAAGCTCTTTGTTGCTAATCAAGTGCAACAACAATAACATTACTTAATGAATTAGTTCAATGATTACTACAGTAAGTGCTGCAGAGCAAACAGGCTACTGAGCTGCTCTGATAATTACAGAGCTACCAACAGTTCTTGAAAGACTTTAGAGAAAAATAGTTCAGCGTGAACTCACCTTGTACCTTTTTTGCTTATTTCAAACAAACTGGATAAAATCATTCTTTCTACAGACATTTAGTGTTTTAATGTGCAGTGTATCATCATAACTCATGAGTGAAGTTAAGCCTTGTGATCGCTACAGATGCTTTGCAGAACATGGTATTAATCATCAATGCATTACTAAGACAGATGGCATGTATTTTCAAATTTTAAATAAAAAAAAATTGAATATTAAATGAAGTGGAAAAAGGTTCAGAGGAACTTCATAAAGTAATTAAACATTATTGTGACGCTTGAATGCACAGTTGCTATTCGATGCATTACTTCTACAGGATCATGTTTTCACAGATGTGCAAAATCAACAGGCTGATCATTTTTAATTAACACATGAAGGACCTGTTTCTCTGTGTTGTGAGAAATGCCCTAGATGGTCATTGACTCAGGAGTAAGGCTCTCACATACGTGCTACATTGCTCTATCCACACACAAGTCTAACTGACTGTTAAAATATTCACATTAACAATTAATAGTTGCACATTAAACATTTTGATTATTACATGTGACGCAAAAGAAAAATTCTTTGTATGCGATCTCCCTTTCTTGTGAGCAGCCATGGCCAAAGCAACACTACGGCTATGTTAACATGGACAGGAGTGTGTCAGTGGGAGTGTCTTCACTGTGTGTGAGTGAGAAGGATGGGGTCTTTATGCTGTTTATGTGATTGTTCTGTTCTCTCAGGAGCTGACCTGCAGGGAGGAGCTGCTCACTCTGCTTCTGTCTCTGCTGCCACTGGTCTGGAAGATCCCTGTCCAAGAGGAAAAAGCCCCAGGTTGGTACCCACTAATATTTGTGCTAGAAAATGCCGTAGACATTACATGGCCAAGCTCATTATATGTGGCACTTATAATCACATATAATTAACTGAAACTTGCAGCGTACACCTTTAAACAGTAGTATTGTTTGAAAGAATAACTGAAAGACAAGCTGCATTTCATTTAACAAAACTCTTAATACTATGAATGAATGATATGCTGATGCACGTTGCTGGTATCAGTTGATGATAGTTTCTATAGTGTGTATGTGTAAGAATTGTTATTGGCTTTTGCAAATTGTAGACTGTGCTGATTTTGAGGTTTGTGAATCTCAGAATATCTCCATTATTGCTGTATTAAAATGTTAGCAACCACACAGCAAGAGCATTTAGTGGTTGCAGACGTGACCCCTGGTTAACACTGGTATTTAGTACGGGACTGCTAATCCTTTCTGACGAGGATCCTAGACATTCTTACTTTAATTACTTCTTACACAGAGAGAGAGTTGAACAAATTGGTCATATGCAGCTGCTCCTTTCTCTTTTCTCCTATATTTTTTCTATAATCTTTTATCAAACTGAAATGTCATAAAATTCACAGGCATTGATTTAATGCTATTTCTAATACTACTACTAAGTTTTAAGTATCCACAAGAGTAACACATTTTTCTGCTTGTTGACAGATTTTAACTTACCGTCCCTACTGGAGGTGTTCCTTGGCCGAGATGTGAAGTCCCTCTCTCCCAGGGCGGGGCAGAAAACGACAACTCATGAACAGAATTCTGGGAAAAAGCTTCGTGTGGACGGTGGTACCTGGAAGTCACGCCGGTCACGCAGAATAGCACAGAGGTACTCTGTGAAGGATGCACGCAAATCCCAGGTTTCTACCTCAGATTCAGAAGCCAACTCTGAAGACAAAACAGTCCCAGGCCCTAGGGGTGTGAGGAGCAGAAGACAGCATGGCTCCATCATGCGGGTGAGCTGTCAGCACCATCGTTCAGAGGCGCCACAGTCCATATCTACTGGCACCACCACTACAGAAACCATGAGCGCACCATACCCACATCCCAGAGCAGCTGGGACCCACGTTGCAGATACTGAAACCCTGACAGACCCAGCAGCTATATCAATTTTCAACCGTATGGAGAACTCCCCATTTGATCTTTGTCATGTGCTGCTTTCACTGCTTGAGAAGGTTTGTAAGTTTGACATGAGCATGAACCACAACCCTGGCCTGGCAGTCAGCGTTGTACCAACCCTCACTGAGATCTTGACTGAGTTCGGAGATTGCTGTGGTCCAGGGGGAGGTGGTGGGACTGGGGCAGAGGAGCTGGCTAGAGGCTGGACTGAGGAACCCGTTGCTTTGGTTCAGAGGATGCTTTTGCGCACCATTCTACATCTGATGTCAGTGGACGTGAGTCAGAGTGAGACCGTCCCAGACAGCCTGAGACGCAGCCTGACAGACTTGCTGCGTGCTACCCTCAAAATCCGGAGCTGCTTGGAACGACAGAGTGACCCCTTTGCTCCTAGACCTAAAAAGACTCTGCAGGAGGTTCAAGATGATTTTTCATTCTCACGCTATCGCCACAGGGCACTGCTGCTGCCAGAGCTTTTAGAGGGAGTACTTCAAGTGCTGATGAGTTGCTTGCAGGCATCCACACCCAACCCCTTTTTCTTTAGCCAGTCACTGGAGCTCATTCATGAATTTGTCCAGCACCGCGGTCTGGAGCTCTTTGAGGCCACAGTCCTACGGTTGGAAATACTTGCCAGGGCCAGGGATTCTGAAGCGGGCGGCGAGGCGTCCGATAGGCTGCGGGGTCTCATTGCAGGGCTCTTTAAGATCATCAGTGCTATCAAAAAGGCAAAGTCGGAGCAGCTTCATCAGTCTGTGTGCGCCAGACGGCGTCATCGTCGATGTGAATATTCACACTTCCTCCATCACCACAGGGATCTGTCAGGTTTGCCTGTCTCTGCATTCAAGCAAGCCGCCAGACGCAATCCCTTTGAGGATGGAGATGGCAAGGAAGGCATGGAGGGTGACGTGGTGCATTACCCTGAGCGCTGCTGCTGCCTGGCTGCCTGCTCTCACCAATGCCTACGGCTCTTGCAGCGCCTTTCTCCTAGTGGACCAGCTGTTCTACAGGTCCTGGCTGGGGTACAGGCTGTTGGAATCTGCTGTTGTATGGATCCTCGCTCTGTGGTAGGGCCCCTGCTGCATGCCTTCCAAGCCCCAGGCTTGCGTAGTTACCAGTCTCACATTCTCAGTGTCCTGGGCAGACTGATCTTAGATCAGCTTGGCGGGGGTCAGCCCTCAGAGAAAGCCAAGCTGGCCTCCTGTAACATCTGCACTCTGGACAGCAGCCAGCTGCCAGGCCTGGAGGAGACGCTGCAGCAAGGAGAAGCCTCAGCCATTTCTACCAGTTTGCGTTACCACTCCCAAGGTATTCTACCAAGCGGAGGGGGGGCAGAGGACATGCTCTGGAAATGGGATGCTCTGGAGGCCTATCAAGAGCTAGTGTTTGGCGAGGACTGGCAACTGAGCCAGCAGATTGCTGGACATGTGTGCCACCTGACTCTCCGGGGCAATGCTATAGTGCAGTGGCAGCTCTACACGCACATCTTTAACCCTGTGCTGCAGCGAGGTGTGGAGCTGGCCCATCATGCCCAGCAGCTGGGGGTTTCTACTGTCTGTACTCAGGTCTGCAGCTATCACACACAGTGCCTGCCTGTGGAGGTGTTACTCATATACCTGCAAACGTTACCGGCCCTACTCAAATCAAGGTGAGCTCTTTAAAATCTGTTTAAACGTATTTTTATTTTTTTGTTTTTCTAGTTTCTATGTACAGATGATGTTTAAGGGTGTCTGAATTTTCATCGTAGTGAACTTTATTAGGGTTGTATGAAATACAATTTTTATTTTTAACATTTTTTATAAAAACCAAAAAATAGATAAAGATACTGTGAATTAAGATTTTTTCATCATCTTTCTTCCACATGGGGCAAACACAGTCATCCAGCTCTAAGTACGGCATCTAATCCAGTTAGACCATGACTGTCATTAGATCTGTCTCACCAGGTCATTGCTAATTGATTGATGCTAATCAATAATTTATTACATCTTTGTAGGCAGTGGAGAGACAGTGGATTATTGACTGTTTATGTAACAGTGTCATCGGTACACTAGTCAGGAAGAAGCAGGTGTTTACTGTTTTCTGAACATGTGATTGTTGTAATATTGTATTAATAAGGCTTTAGTTTTGTTTGGCTATGAATAACTGAATATACATGATATTTCCAGGCTTTGGGACAATCCAGAGAGTTTACACCTAATTAGAACTGTAGATACGCTAGTCTTCTTGAGTGTTAATCCTTTTGACCTCTCTAGCTTGTTCTTAAATTCTTGCTGTGATAAACTCAATCCCTTTGCAAGCGAGTAAATGTTATGTTAGCGTTTTACGTTCAGTTCGCATAATTCATCTCCACATGTTGCAAGTATGCTTGTGTTTGGTCACAAAGCTAGTGGTGTTCAGTTGATGGCAAGGCAGTTTTATTATTTTTTCGTTTTTTGTTTGTCTTAAGATCATCCACTTATGCCACTCATGTGAAAAGTGTTTTAGTTTTTGAAGAAAATCATTTAGTCCATAAATATTAATTTATGTTTTATGGTATAGTAGTAGCAGCCAATTTCAGGCAAAGTACTGCACTGCAATAGCCTATACAGTGAGGAACAGAAGTATTTGACCACCGTGCAATTTTGCTTGCAAAGGGATTGATTTATCACAATTCTTCCACTTAGAAATCATGGAGGGGTCCGAAATTCACGTAGTAGGTGCATTCTCACTCTGAGAGACTGAATAAAAAAGAAATTTTCAGGAAATTGACCAGCTCCTCCTTGTAGTTCTAGGCTGATTCTTCACCTTTTTTATCATCAGTGACACACCACAAGGTGAGATCTTGCATAGCACCCCAGTCTGAAAGAGATTGACAGTCGTCTTTAGCCTCTTCCATTTTCTAACAATTGCTCCAACAGTTGATCTGTTTTCACCAAGCTGCTTGGCATTTGCCCAGTAGTCCTTTCCAGCCTTGTGGAGATCCACAATTTTGTCTTTTATGTCTTTTGACAGCTCTTTGGTCTTGCCCGTGGTAGTAGTTGGTGTCTGACTGACTGTGGGGTGTTTTTAAAGAGTTAGGCAGGTGCTACTAACTTAGGTGAGTGGAGAAGGGGTGGATTCTTTCAAGGCCCAGTAACACGTCTTTAAGAGACTGAATTCTTCTTAGGTGTTACATATAATACTGCGGAACATAATACCTATGGTCCCCAGTGCAAGACAAATAAATTGTTTAAAAATCATAAAATTTAACTTTCTGAGATTTTCTTTTTCATTCGGTCTCTGAGTGGGAATACACCTACAATGTGAATTTCAGACCCCTCCATGACTTGCAAAATTGCAGGGTGTTCAAATACTTCTGTTTCTTAATGTATGTTTATACTGTACATTGTCTTTGAGTTGTTTCTATAAAAAAAGCAACCTTTTCATAATACATGACTCACATTCAGCTGTCACACACTACAATATCAGAGAAAACACAGAACACATTTGTGTCCTTCACAGTTAATTTATTGTGTTAATAGAAGTTGACTAATTTATTTAAAGGCTTTGCTTTGCCCTTGGGGAAATTACATCTGCAGCTTAATGGGAGGAAGGCAATAAGTGGTGGATGATGTGTGAAGCATCTTGTTTGTTGGCTGTGGCTTTTCTTCTTACTGACAACTTGTCTCCGGAATGTGTTTGTCTTAGTGGTGGCATTTGTTTTTATGGTGATAAGTTAAAGGACACACACACATTCATTTCAACAATAAGTGAATGAAAGTGTAATGTTTGTGTTTCACTTTACCTAATTCTGAATACTTTCTCTAACAGGGTGATCAGAGACCTTTTTATCAGCTGCAATGGGCTCAACCAGGTGACTGAACTGGTTCATTTGGATCAGACCCGTTCTACAGCTCTGAAGGTATTTGAGACCCTGATCATAGGCAGTGGTGAGCAGCAGGTTGATGGGACGCTTCAAGAGATAGAGAATGCTGACGCTGAAGAAAGGGAGGCTGGTTTGGGCCTTTCTGAAGAACTGGGGTCCAGAGGCGCTATAGAGGGGCCGCAGAGTCTCAGCAAATTCTATGAAGGCTTAAAGGAGGCATACCCTCGTCATAAGAGCCGGAGCGGGCAGGGCCGTGGACAAGGGCGCAGCCTAGCAGAGACCCACGTTCATGTGATCAACCTCTTCTTGTGTGTGGCCTTCCTTTGTGTCAGCAAAGAGCCAGATTCTGACCGGGACTCGGCCAATGACTCCGAGGACACTTCAGGGTACGATAGTACAGCCAGTGAACCTCTTGGCGGGCGGCTGCCATACCTGTCTCCAGATAGTGTGGCTCTGCCCTCCAAAGAGCAGGTACGACGTGCTGCAGATATCTGGTCGGTGTGTCGGTGGATCTATCTGGCCAGCCCGTTGTTCCAGAGGCAGTTCTTTAGATTAGGAGGACTGGATGTCTGCTTGCGCCTCATGGCTATGGTTATTCAGAAACTCTCCTGTAAGACTAAGGATGGGAAAGCAAAGAAGAAGAGGGACTGTAAGAGTAAAGGCAGCCCAGAGTCCACAGGGCCAACCATCTCACTAGGACAGGAGGAGACAGCTCATTATTTAACTGAAACCCTTGGCACTGGGTCAGCTGAGGGAAAGACCAAAGATCCATCAAAGAAGCTGGAGGAAGAGTGGCAACTCCAAAGTATTAGACTCCTGGAGGCTCTTCTGGCTATTTGCCTACACAGCGCTAACTCAGCCCCGCAGAGGATAGAGCCAGAGCTTTCCTATCAGGTATTCCATTTTATATCATACTGACAAACAAACATCAGACCCGATCCATCATAAAATGATGCACTTTTACTGTGGTTTCAGTAACATGTTATGCTCCCCCTGTAGCTCCAGTCTGTTGAAGACACTCTCTTTGAGGTGAGAGATCAACTCTCTCGCTCGGGGGTCGTGAACACAGACCTTGCTACTCCTTTGTTTGACTCTCTTCTGAGAGTGGCCCTGGCGGAGGTCTCTTCTTGTCCCGACCCCCTCGAGGAGAAGCCAGACAGGGTGAGTCCTGCCTTGGGAGAACCTGTGAGTGTTAACTACACCTTTTCACACTCTCACATTGAATGACACTGTATTACTTGTATGTGTTTAGGACAGTTCAGGTTATATCTTTTTGTTATTTAATAAAGGTCATTTAAACAAAGATGGAAATAAAAATGTGACCTACTGTACATAGAGCTTTTCTGTTGTTTTACTTGTATTTTTTATTAAGCTGTTTTCAGTCAACATACTAGATCTGCTCTCTGGCTGAATGTGATGTTAAAATAGATATAGAAGCAGGCATACAATTAAAAAGAAAACATTTTCCAGTCAAGTGTTGTCAAGCATCAGGGCTGCTGTGTGGGACCAGTCATTGTATGTTGCTAAGCAGCCGTTATCTCCCTCATGTGCAACAAAACAACAGAGATAAATAATAACGGCCCTTGTTCAGCGAGAGCAGACATGGTCACGGCACTGATGTTAGCTTGTGTCCAATATTTTTACAAGATAATATTAGTCCTCGTTTAAATGTTAAAGAAAACACTAAGATTAAAAAACAAAGCAATAAAGTCAGTTGTAAAAGGTTTTTGCAAAACATGGGTGTGAGGCACTTCTCAGTTAATGACTCGCCTCTTGGTAAGTGCCTCCTGTCTCGAAGAATTAAATGTGTTTTTCCACAAGTCTTAAAATGCCTGTCAGACTAAGCCTGTTCCAACACAGGAGGATTTAGTTTTTATATAATAGATTTACCCATTTTGTAGGAGCTTAGTTCTTTCTCAGTGAGCCCAGCAGAGCGCAGTAGTCTCCAAAGCGTTACAATTATATGCAACGATGCTCCACAAACTAGCGTTGTACCGCAACGTTTGTCCAGTGAAGGACTATTGTTCCCTTCACCCGCAATTGAATATCACAGGTGCCGAGTGATCTGTTGAGAGGAATAGAGGTATACATTACAGTAAGCTGCTTCTTGAAGCGGCTTATGGTTCCTCTGTTTACTTGAGTGTGTGTTTGTGTGTGTTTGCACATGTGATGACTGGTCACATAAAGGAACTTGTGTGTGTGTGTGTGTGTGTGTGTGTGTGTGTGTGTGTGTGTGTGTGTGTGTGTGTGTGTGTGTGTGTGTGTGTGTGTGTGTGTGTGTGTGTGTGTGTGTGTGTGTGTGTGTGTTGTGCAAGTCAGCTGATATTTGTCTTATGACCGAAATCTTGTACTTTCCATTACACTACAACTGAAAACTGAGATTCTTTCTTTTTAATTTAATACATTAGACTACTTTTCGTCATGATTTGCATTTCTCAGTTTTACATTCTAAGCTAGGACGTTTTTTTTTTCTTTTCAACCGGATAAGGTAAGGGCTTGCGAAATGATTCTTATCTTCTACCAGACATTTGACAGCGGCGATGACTAGGTTGCATTTAAACGGAACTGAACTCAACTTACTACTTGTCTCTGCAATTCTCATTATTTCCCTTTCTTTTTTGAGAAGCTGCAGGTTTTGGCAGAAAGGGTGGCCCCAGCGGGCGATCTGTCCGAAGAGGTGGACGAGGTTCAGAGCTGTGGCGTCAAGCCCCCTGGAGAGGAGGAGGGCTACGACGCCGATAGTGAAAGCAACCCAGAGGATATGGCCAAGCAGGAAGAGTGTAGGTCCACACACACACACACACACACACACACACACACACACACACACACACACACACACACACACACACACACACACATTTACTCCTACTCAATTCACAGTTACTTCTCACACTTCACTGCTCTAAATAATTGTAGCTTAGACTGGTTAATGTTGTTTGCAGTGTTTGGTTTATTTTATGTCCTGTAATGTTCCACTCCAGATTTGATTCCCCTTTTTTACCTTTTGACCCTGGGCATTTTTTTTGGATTGCTGTAAATTACTTCAGTCTCCATTTTTCCTACGATTTGTTTTTAATGGTAATAAATGTCATGAGACTCATGTTGGTAGATTCAGGGCTCATGTTTGTTTAAGGTTCATTCTATAAATACTCATTTATGTTTGCCTCTGGGAAAATGTTGCTTGTGTGACTTCTGAACCAATCATTCACCCATTTGTGTGTATTTACTTGCATTTAAAATTCGATGTTAAAAAGCCAGTACAGTAAAGGCTTTTAGAGCTCATCCTCATATAGTGGACTCTTAAGAGTGTTTGGCAGTAACAAAGTGACTAGTGGCAGAAAACAAGCCTGGTCTCTCTTTATTCTGCCTTACCAGCCAGTGTCTCCACTGGAACATAGCCTGTTTATACCCGCCTTGCTTTTTTATCCATCAGAATACAGTCATTGTTTTACAGCTGCGAGGAGCTAGAATGTGTGTCCTCATGCGCTGCTGGATCCCGTGACTCTTAAGTCTTCAAAATGGGAGGAATTTTTTTACATCCTGGAAAACAGTGAATCCCAGTTTTATCTTTATTAAATCCCAAGAAGTTAAATAGATTTAAACCGAAATATATTACAGTCACTTCACAACCTTATTTATGTATAACCCTAAATAGAAAAATCTATATTTTTAAAGAACAACAATGACGTGGTGGTCTGCTGTAGTTCACTCTTAGACTAAACGCAAGCTGCTATGCTTTCCATGTATGGTATTGGTGTGAGTGTGTTAGATTGAGCCAACCTGTGTAGCAAGGGGAGAGCCGGCTTCATTAATAAAAGGAGGTCCCAGAAGTCACAAGAGCCTCATGATTTACAGGAGTGCGGACTCCAGCACTCCTGTAAATCATGAGGGGACATCCATGCTGCTCAGAGGCTGAGAACAGGACTCAAACTAATTCATCTCCACTAGCTGCCTCAAAGATAAGAGACTTTCATTGAAGAAGCTGAGAATTCTTCTGGAAGATGAAGCTTATGCAACAAATAATGATAGTTTATGTTATTTTGTCAGCCTGGGTTACGTCCATCATCGTTTTTGAGTCTCTGATCTTGCCCTGTTGTGTGTGATTGTTCCATTAGGGGTGAACATGGAGTCCGCTATGTTGCATGAGTTGGCAGCCGTGACAGGCAGACCGGGACGAGGCACGCTGCTGCTATTCCCGGAAATCTGCACAATGGAACTGCAGCTTCTTGCCGCTGGATCCCCAGATCTGGAAGTTCTGAGTCATGTGTTTCACTGCTTGCTGACTGCAGTACATGCCAACCATCGCAATGCTGCCTTGCTCTACAATCAGGTCAGAGTGACCACTTCTTCTTTTCTATATTACTACTGTATTTTCCACCTCAACAGACCATTTGTCTTAACAGTGCTGTTCACTGTGCTGTGTGGAAAATGACTAACCTTTTGTTCTGATCTTCACAGGGGGGAGTCAAAACAATCTTGTCTGGCTTCCACAATATCCTCAGTCAAACAGACCCCTCCTTTACCGGTTTGTTATTTCTTCTTGCTTTTATTTATTTAATCTTTAGAGCTACGTCTATGTCAAAAGTAGGGACCCTCAGTCTGTTGAATCAGTCGTGAGTCTTTAATGGTTAAATGGCAGTCCCTTTATGACTGATGTTAATGATGATCTAAACTCACTGTATTAATTTTATATTTAAAATTTTGCTTCTGATAGTTTGACAATTTGTAAACAACCCTTAGACTGTATATTTTAACCACTTGGCGAGTATATTGTTATACACAGACTGGTGTTTTTTACAACAGTGTGTGGTGAATGAAAACTGTTAATGTAATCTGCACATCATTTGTCTACATTCAGACTGCCAGACTGTGCTAGTGGAGCTGCTGGTTGCCATGGTGAGCCAGCGAATCACAGCAGAGGAACTGGCTCTATTGATTCGCCTCCTCCTGGAGAAGAACCCACCTACTGTAAATAGCAACCGCTATCAGTCACACACAGTTATCTTATGTTCAGGGAATTGACACTCATAACTTATATTCACACTGAGCAGCTTTTCAGCTGCAAGAACACATTAGTTAAGCATCCTTCCTGTCTCACTTCTTCTTCTTAAACTCATCAACATATAATGCTTGCCTTGGACCACTTCATTCTATACGCAGTTAGTGCATGCGTGCGTGCATGCGTGAGAGAGAGAGAGAGAGAGAGACAGAGAGACAGAGAGAGTGAGTGAGTGAGTTATGGTGCTACAACTCATTACTGCAGGTTTAAATTCAGCATCAGATGTCATTAATAATCTGTCTCTAAGAAAAAGGTTTCCGAAGGCGAAGGGAGTTTATTTTTAGCCATGTGAACCTAATGACTTGTTTTCTGTCTGCAAAAATGAGAGACATCAGTGAATGTCAAATGTCACAAAACTCACAGGGTTCCCCTAAGATAGATACTATATACTGTAGATACGTAATTAAACCTGTAAATTGTTTTAAAATATACAGTATATATTGTTCAATTAAAACTGATAGATTTTCTCTTTGACCTACCAGGAGATTTTGTTGGAGGGCATCCTACAAATAGTTGAAGCCAACATGAATATGGAACCGCTTCACTTCCTGACATTTCCCATAGTCCTCGGGGCATCAATGCCAGGAGGTGTGTCCCCTGGCTCAAGACAGAATGGTGCGGCTGGAGGAAAAAGTGTTGGCGTGCTTTGGAAGGGCAAACTGTCTCCCGGCCGCAGGGAGGGGGATGCTGAATACCGACCAAACCACTTTTATTCATCTCCATGGCACATCGCTCCGTTACACCTGCCCCTTGTCGGGCAAAACTGCTGGCCCCACATGGCCAGCGGCTTCAGTGCCTCTATGTGGCTGAGCGTGGCAGAACAGGAAGAGAGGGGTGGGGACAAAGACAAGGGTGAGCAGCAGATTCTTTGTGGTTACGGTAACACCATCTTGATGCAACTTAAAGTCCTCTAACGTGAACAGAATGTGAAGATTCTCTCTTTGTTGTTTACAGAAGAGAGTAGCGCACCTGCAGCTGAGGCTCATCATGGCTCCTCTCAGGCTGGGACACGATTAGTGGAGGAAAGCCTCATTCATATTCTGTCCATGGGCTCCAAGGCACTGATGCTGCAAGTGTGGGCAGACTTCACAACAGGCTCTCTCACATTCAGGTGAGCTTCAGCTTTGCTAAATTCTCAAAGATGCCTGAGCATTGGGTTACCGTTCTTCAAGTGAAGTTTTTAAGTTTCTTAAATTTGTGCTGTGCCGTTCCTTCAGAATTTGCATAGACCCTAATGATGAGATAAAAGCAGGACTGTTGGCGCAGGCAGACTCTGTTGAGGGGCTGCTCAGGCCAGGCCAGTGGCAACACCTTGGCCTCACTTACAGCCAGCAGCCAGAGGGCAAGAAGAACATCCATGGCTGTGTTGTTGTCTGGGTGTGTGGTATCAGGTGAGGAACAGGATTGCAGTTTTTTAAATGAGGTCCATTTGTCTACAATATTCTATTTTATTCCTTTTATATCTTTCTCAGGAAATGTGAGGTTTCCTTGGACTACACCCTCCCCAGAAAGTCGAGTTTATCGTCTGACAGCAACAAGACGTTCTGCATGTTGGGCCACTGCGCTCCATCCTCTGAGGAGCTGTTGAAGCAGGGTGGACGCTGGGGCATGGGCACTGTGCTTCTCTTCAATGGTATTGTTTATTATACTGGAATCACATGTCTTTAAGCTTTTAGACACCTAATGCAGATGTGCAGGATGGTGCTTGAGATCATTTTATATCCTCACTGCTGCTCTCTGGTGGTACATTGATTACAGCCCTTTCTCTCCTATTGTTTAAGCAGTTTTGCTGTCTGTATTTTATAAGTCTACTTGATCTACTGTAAAGGGCTGGAGTTGGTGTGATGTACAGTGAGCTGTAGATTCACCGCATCCACTCTGGAGGCATACTGAAAATGCCTCTAATTGGCTGTGAAAGGCTCACACCGCGACAGCCGTGACCTGTGAGCTTAACTGATGTCTTTAGATGGGCTTTAGCCTTTTCACTGTTGTCGGAATTCATCGTAGAAAGCAGTTTATCCTTGGGGGGAAAAAGGCCTGTGGGATTTGTGAAGACAAGAAATAAAACATTAAAAGGCACCACGGTGCCTTAAGGGTCTCACTTTACATCACATCACATGAAGTAATGAGATATTTAAGGAATAATCTAAATCATTTATGATGTTTTTTCAGGATCCATTTTCTCATGATTCAGGGAAGTTTAAAATTGCAAGATATTCCATAATAAACCCCCAAGTACCCCAGCAGAATATACAGTATAGCTCACTATTTTTTGAAGTGAGTAACTCACTTTTGTTGTGCAATGTGGACTAGTTTAACTGTGTGTTTACCTGCACGTTTCAGGGTCTAGAATAGGATCTGAGGAGGCCTTCTACCTGTACACCAGCGGACCTGACCTCACCTCAATCATGCCGTGCAAATATGGCAAGCCTAGCAGAACATTCTCCAAGTTTGTCACTGAGGAAGGACTGAAGTACGAGCATGTGCGAGAGATTCTGATGAAGAGCCAGGATGTGGACACAACAGTTCTGGTTGTAAGTGTGTGGTTAGACGAGGCAGTTAAACATTAAATGTGATAAAGATGTTTTATTGTCTCTTTTCTGAATGCAGTTGTGTTAAACTCTAGATTGACATGGCTGTTGAGCCCTTGTGCTTTTGTGATTCAAGCGCTCTGTAAGCATAGCAAATCCCTCCAGTGTCTCATTCACTGTTTCATTTCACGGTGTATGAGTAATGTGTTGTTTCAATTAGTTGTCATTTATGATACTGCATTGTAGGAAGTAATTTTTTCCCAGCTGGAAAAATCCATTACTGTTAAGCTGCAACTATTTTGGTGAAACTGAAAATACTTCTCTTCAATTAAACGTTAATGGCTTTGTTGATGAAAAGAAGGCATTGAATGATGTCCCTCTACATCTTATTAACTTATGTAACATTCTTGCCAAGTGCAGGCAAGGTCAGTTTATTCATATAAAATGCTTCACTGTACACAAATATTACAAATCATTTGAACTTGCACGATGACAGTTTTGGCACCAAAGATAATTGTTTGCGTTGTGTTTCCACACAGGAGAGTTTGGCAGTTGTGTATACCCCCAGCAGTCCCAGAGTCTACACTATCTATGAGCCTGTAATCCGACTGAAGGGCCAGGCCAAGACTGTGGTAACCCAGCGGCCCTTCAGCTCCAAAGAGATACACAGTGTTTCCCTGGAGCCCAACGCTCTTAAGGCTCTGCTTCCCACTGAAACCCAAGGGCTGCAAAGTGTTCTGCACAAGATTGGAGGAACTGGAAATTTTGTCTTCCTTTTTGCACAGGTAGGCATACAGTAACAATGTATATTGGCACCCTCCGTGGCGCTGTACATCAGTCACCGTCACACATTTGGCATCTGCTGTATTTGACTGACCTGTCGTTCCTCTCTGGTGCTCTGCGGTGTCCAGACGGTGGAGCTGAGTGACTGTGAAAAGACCCAGGCTCTGGCCCTGCGGGTGCTGCTGTCTTTGTCCAAGTTTAACCAGCACCGCATCCATGAAATGGACTGTTACCATGGTTACTCTATGATCCACCAGGTCCTCATCAAGTCAAAGTGCATCGTGGGATATCATATACTGAAAGTGAGTCACATCTTGAATGCTTAGCTTGTCTTCTCTTCCAACGCACTCAGTCCAGTGGTACCCACACTTGGAACCTGACACACTAGTGCCTCTCTGTGCCAACATCAGTGACCTCGCTGTTACCTGTCCCTCTGGCTGTGTCTGTAATTGCTCTGTGTGGTGACTGTAATGCTGAAATGGACTCTGTCTGTCTTGATAAAACACAGAGCCCCTGCAGAATCACTCTGATTGCCTTTTTGTGTTCCTATAATAAACTAAACTGCAGCTAGAACTGCACTCGTAAGTGATATGTACCCCTGATAATGATTGCTATATGAATAGCACATGCTGTGTCACTCGAAATTGTTTTCAATTCATTTTCCATTTTGTATCTCAATACTTAATACTTTAAACGTAACCTGACTAAAGCTAAAACCACTTGTCCAGTGGATTAATAATGTAGCAAACCGTGTACAACTGCAAGGTCTTGTCTTACTTCAGTGTACCAGTGACCTGAAGGACTATGCAATTTATTACCACTGCAGTGAAGATGGTCACAAATTACAGGCTTTGATCAATATAGACAGAGCTGCACAGAAAATAAATGGCTTTGGGTTTGATGGACTGATTAACGCTACAAAAAATGTCATGGAGAGTTTATTGATTTTCTTCTTTCTGGAGTTTTGCACTGCAAGATTATTTCTGGAGAGACACATACTTCAATATGTTGAGGTATCTGTCTGATTAGATTGAACAGAACTTTGGAAGTTATTATTGAACAGTGAAGAAGTGGCTGTATTTCTGACATAGTGGCCAAATTGTGTCTCTGTAGACTCTGCTGGATGGATGCTGCAGTGGACCCATCCTCATATTGGGGGATGATGGTCAATTTCGGTTGGACACGGAGTCTGTCGCTGTGGTGCAGGATATCAAGCTTCTCTCAGACATTCTTTTGGACTGGAAAATCTGGGCCAAAGCAGAGGTAAACCCCCATGGGTGGTCATTATTAATTAAACTTAAGAGAAAGGGCACGCATACTCAGCATAGGTAAAATATAATACAAGTATATTGTTTATCCGAAACCTTTATGATTTATCGTTTTGTAGTAAAATACTGCCACTGCAGTATCTTCTGGTTATTTCCTTTTAATGATTTTACAGTTTCACCTTTAATTAAAAACAAATAGCTCCACATTATTATTATCTGAGAATAGGCTGGTTATATATGTATACACCTTGGAAGCTACTCAGCCCCATGAATGGAATCTAGAATTTAAAAACACTTAACTATATGTATAGGATTTTACACACCACTGAAGAGTGAGTGATGGTATTCTCAGCCTCACCAATAGGAAAATCTAGTTCTTTGCTCATCTAATGTCCTTCACTGTTTTTTTTTCTCCCAGTGTGGGGTGTGGGAAACCCTGCTTGCTGCCTTAGAGATTCTCATCAGAGTCCACCACCCTCATCAGGTTTTCAACATCCGCCAGTTCCTCAACGCAAAAGTAGTTCATCGATTCCTGCTCACCTGCCAGGTGTTACAGGTTGGTCCCTGGCATTATCTCAGCATCATAATACACATGTTGTGCCAGGGACTGTTATTTACAATGTTGTGGTTTGTCTTAAGGAGCACCGGGATGAGCACCTGACTGCCATCCCTCAGGAAGTCTGTTTGTCGTTCGTCAAAGTCATTCAGGAGATCCTCGGCTCACCTCCAGACTTGGACCTGCTAAAACTGATCTACAACTTCCTGCTGGCTGTCCACCCACCTACGAACACCTACGTCTGCCACACTCCATCTACTTTTTATTTTTCACTACACATAGGTGAGGGAGCAGTGCAGTGTCACTTGAAAGCAAAGTCCCATTAATTTAATGCACTGAGATCTTTTGATGTCTGTTTTTTTTTTTTTTTAGATGGGAAGTTGTACCAGGAGAAGGTGCAGTCCATTATGTACCTGAGACACTCCAACAGTGGAGGAAAGTCTGCCTGCAGCTCTGTGCTCTCACTCTCCCCCACTGTCTTTAATGATGCTTCCACTGAAGGTATAGCTTCAACTACAGTATATCACGCTCCCAGTCTCCAACACAGTGGGGAAAATTAAATATAACCCTTTAGTTTAGAACGTAATTAGAAATGTAAAGATTAGCAGTGGAATGAGATTTGTTTCACATGCTTAGTACTGTCGGAACCCTATTTTTGTTTAAGTGCCTCAGCTGATGCATGACGATTCGGTAATTATGTGAAACTCCCTACGAGTTTACTGCTAAACAAGTCTCTCCTAAGCATTAATTCTTTTTTTAAAGTTTTTTATTGTTTTGCTTATTCTTCCAGTTAAATTCTTCCTTTATGATGGGTGTCAGAGTATAAATACACAACCATACAGTAGCTTAAGAGATAAGATATTTAGGGAAAACAAAACAAATGCAGTGTAGTACTGTACCTTTTTAAATTAAATAATCTTTATATATTAAAACACTTTTGCTCTGTCGTCCAGGTCATCTTCATGCTCCTACCCCTGAACCTGGGGGTGATGACCAGTCCTTACGCCCACCTAGTTTTGCACCATCACCATACTCCTCCCCACTGCTCACGCCTCGACTTGGACACAGTAGCTCAAGTGAGGCAGGTGAATGTGAAAGGGTCTCACTGGCCACTCATCAGGCTCTAGGCAGCACAGAGACACTCAAGAAGGGCGGGTGTGAGGAGCAGCTGCTCAGCAGCTGTGAATCGGCTAAGACAATCTGCGACAACGCTGATGTAGGTGAGAGAGGATCTCAACGGACGCCTTCCATCAGCGTGGAGGAGGAGCGGGACGAGGGAGCAGAGGTGGACAGCCTGACCGAAGGCAGCGTGGGCGTCTCAGAGTCTGAGGACAGGTGCGACTGGGCTAGTGACGACGCTCCACGCCGGCCCGACAGCCTCAAAGGCATCCAGTCCTTCCAGAGGAGCCACAGCAACCTGACCAGTCTGGGCCTGGCCTTCCCAGCTGCAAACGGCTCGTTGGCAATCAGCCGCTGGCCTACTACTGCAGACCGGGGCTCCTTACCTGAAGACTGGGAGACCTACACCTACTCTCCTGGCTATGAAAGAACCCACAGCAAGACGGAGTCCAATGACAAGTAAAGTTCTGAAGTAGAGACAACACTTATATATGTGTTATATTGCTATTTATAAAAATAAATATAGAACACTAAATCTATTTTGTTGGCAGTATATGTTTTAGCCACAAGTCCATCACCCATAGACGGAGACACACACTGACATGCATGGGCAATTTAGAGTCACTTGTTGATTTGGGTTACTGTTCATAGAAATGAATTGAGCACTGAAGTCCTTGTCTTTTAGGTCCAGCACTGAGGACTGCCTGGTGCTGATCTGCTGTGGACTTTACGATCTTCTGAGGGGCGTCTTACTACTGATGCCTGACCTCCTGCTCGATGAGGTGATGGACAAACTGGTCCAGCCAGAGGCCCTCATTGTCCTGGTCAATCACTCGTCACCTCTCATTCAACAAGGAGTCATGAAGGTAGGCTCAGTATTCTCTTTGATGGGTCTCATATAGAACAGGTGGGCGTGATTTTCATTAGCAGATACATTTTACTGCACTTTGCCATTATGGTGTTGTGACTGCTGACTGCAGCTCAGCTAAAAGTAACCATGATCCTAACTGCAGGTTGTACACTGTAATTTGTGCAACCATATTTCTAATGTAACTCACGTCTTGCTCGTGTTTTCCAGCTGCTGGATGCCTATTTCCGCCGTGCCCACAAGGAGCAGAAGGAAAAGTTCTTGAAAAATCACGGCTTCTCACTGCTAGCCAACCAGCTGTACATTCATCAGGGCAGCCAGGGGCTGCTCGAATGCTTCCTGGAGATGCTATTTGGACACGCAGTGGGCTTAGAGGAAGAGTAAGTGATAGGATAATAATATTTTTCTCTTCTCTTTCACAAATTGTCTTTGATGTGTGTATATACAGTACTTGTACACAGTCTAACATTCTTTATGTAACCCTTTTCAGCCTGGACTTGGAGGAAATGGAAGGCATCTCACCCTTCAGAAAGCGTTGTATCATCCCGGTGCTGGGACTTATTGAAAACTCTCTTTATGACAACTCCCTGGTGCACAATATCCTGTGTATGTTGCTGCAGCTGCTCAACGCCTGCCCCAAGCTGGCAGACATCCTGCTAGACCACGGGCTGCTCTACGTGCTCTTTAACACCCTCTCCACCCTCAATGGCATGGAGAACGGGTATGGCTGCCAGAACCGAATGATTCATTCAAACACCTCCATGTGCACTTGGGTTTCTGTCTTGAGCCCTTGAGCCATAAATGAAATGATCGATTCTCTCACTGTTCGTCGATCTGGCACGTAAGAGTGATAGTCCCACGTCCTCATTCATATTTTCATGTTGTTCCTCCTTCTGCAGTATTCCCCTGAATGACTACAAACTTCTGGTGTGTGACATCCAGCAGCTGTTGGTAGCTGTGACTATCCACTCCTGCAGCTCTTCGGGGTCCCAATACTTCCGCATCATCGAAGACCTCATTACCCTGCTGGGTTTCATGCAGACCAGTAGGATGCGTCGCACGCAGGGTGAGGGACTGAAATTTACAAATTCCATACGTATGCAAAATGCATTAGTGTTGTCATCTACTATGCTCTGGAGTTTTGGGTGATATCAAGTTGTCAAGGTCTGCTGCAGAAAGACACTGTGCTGTCGCTTCATTATCTACACTATGTAGAAACTCATTTAAGAAATATCCCACATCCACATCTTCCCACTAAATGGTTTTCTGTCATTGTTCCCTTAATATGCTGTCTGAAAAATTATCTACCCACTCTTCCTCATTCTAGCTTATGCTATTATTCTCATCTGATATAATTAGTTTGTGATCACAGAGATGTTAACAATTATGTCGCTGTACATGGCACCCTTTAATTTTGGTTGTTTGTCATTTTAGTAATTATACTCAAATGTCTTATTGTATTCCATGAGCCTCATGCAGGATCATTTCCTTTTCTAAAGCTAAACCTTCGTAACCTGTGTTAAGTTGTTCTTTTTTGACTTAGACGCCACTTGCTAATGTTTAGTACTCTAATCTCTCATTGAAATGCTGTAAAACAGGAAATAAACAGTAAACAGACATACAGTACAGTACCTTGGTGCAAACGTACTGACTACTAACTAACCTGTTACTTTGCCATTGATCAGTGAACTTCAAGCATGACCAAGTACATTGTCTGTCTCCTCCTTGCTTTTGCCCAGAGATGGCCGTGGCTTTGCAGTTCCGCGTTCTTCAGTCAGCAATTGAGTTCATAAAGACGACTGCTAACCAGGAACCTCAGAAATCGAGTAGCTCTGTTAATGCACCAAGCTCTCCACATCACGCTATCTTTCAGAAGCGCAAGAGCATCGCAGGTGATTTTCAGTGTGATACTACAAATGAAATCTGCCCATGTTCTTATCCTTGATCTCGACCTCCATGTGACTTCATGTATTTCCATGCCTCACTGTTATCTGCTGGTTTATTGGTCCTCTTCTCATCCCAACCTGAAGGTTCCATTGCCATGAAAGACTCCATAATCCCCCGCATTCCCCGACAGCACTACTGCTCCTACGGCCAGATCCCCCTGTCCCCTCCTTTCAGCTTTCTTTCCCAAGACTCCCCCCTTCCCTCCCCTCTAGGAGCACCATCCTACATGTTCCACTGTGATGCAGGTAGCTCGGACTGTGGTCCTCAGCAAAGAGCATCCTCCGTGTCGTGCACTTTTGCAGTGAACTCACCCGTTCCCTTAATTTGCCCAGTATCCCCTTGAGCTACTGGTGCTTTTGTGTGTGTGCATGTTTCAGTGCTTACTTAAATCAGCGTTAAGCATTCCACCACAGATGGCTTTTTGATCAGTGAATCTTCTGTGTTCAGTGATGTCTGAAGCATTTGCATAAACCTACACTAAACTTCAAAGTGAGAGTGTGTGTACTTCCAAATGGCGTGCAATCACAGGTGCCCAGCTAACGATTGCAATACTCAGCATATACCAATATTGTACTTGTAGGCCGGCGTCGGCTCTCCCTGGCCCATACTGACTCTCTCCTCATGCGGATGCGCTCTGTAGCCAGCGATGAGCTTAACCAGATGATGCAAAGGAGGATGAGCCAGGAGAACCCCATACGTGCTAGTGAAACTGAATTTGTCCAGCGCTTGCAGAGACTGGTGGTTCTTGCAGTCAACAGACTCATTTATTATGGTAAAAGTCTTTTCTCTTCTCTAGCTTATCTGTCTAACTTCTCTGGTTTCAAACTGAACCAATTCATACTATGTTTGGATGTGTTTCTGGTTTCAGATGTGAGTCAGGACCTATTTGACCTCCTAAATATTCCAGACTCTCCAGACCAACAACTCTTCACACCAGAACCGGGCGATCAACTGCAGGATGAGAGTGGCCCCTCCTCTGTCCCACACTCTCCTACGCCCTTCACCTTCCCGCCTGCCAGCAAGAAGAGCTTTCAGAAAGACATTCTCAA
Organism: Betta splendens; assembly: GCF_900634795.4. NCBI lineage: Eukaryota > Metazoa > Chordata > Actinopteri > Anabantiformes > Osphronemidae > Betta > Betta splendens. Next base: position 7,804,873 of record NC_040895.2, read on the forward strand.
ACTTATGATGGATGGGATCAAAATCAGCCTGGTATAACAACAGTCACTTTGTAATTCCTTTTTTTCACAGTAAAAGCTGATCATATACCTTTATGATATAGCATTATGCATGGTTTTGCAGGGCAGCACAGGTCGCGGAGGAGCCCCACATCAGCAGTGGCGAAGAATCCTATGGTCATGTCGAGACACGTTTCGGGTCCAGATCGGGCGCCTGCTGGTGCATTCGCTGAGCCTTGCTCTTCCTCTATCTGACAGGAAGGAGGCGCTTGACTTTGTGTTTGATCATAAACATTTGGATATCCTTAAGGAGAGCCTCAGCCCAGGTCTTGAGGTTAGTGTGAAGAATATGTTTCAATCGATTTTAATTTATGGGGTGTATATTGTTGGGTAGTGCAAATAAGCATCCAGTAGAGCATGTTAGCTTTGCCTCACATTTCCACAGGCAATATTGCAAGATCAGCTTGACCTTGCTTCCGAACTGACTCAACAGATGTTTTTGTGCTCTTGATTACCTCCAAACATGGTCAGTCATTTGTTCTCTGCTTTGATTTTTATTTTATTCTTTCTTTTACTCAGCATGGACCAAAGTTGTCACTGTACCTGTTTGAGATGCTGCATGAACACAAAGACAGCCTCACCAAAGATGAACAAAACACTGTGGGTGTATTCATGACCTCACTCAAGCTCTGCGGCCAGCGCTGCATTCCACCCAACGCTCCACACAGACCAGAGCTGCTCAGAGCTATAAATGAGGTAAGTTTTAAAACAATCATTGTTAAAGGGATCTTTTTAATGAAATTGAATTTGCTTGTGTAATAGTAAAAGATTTTTTAGTCATGTTTTGTGCAGGTGAGTCTTATTCCTGACTGATAAGGTTTTGCCAATATGTAACCTTGTTCACAGGAGAAAATCAAGTACGAGACAGATGAGAAAACAAGCAAAGTGGCATGGGAAAAGAAAGTGGCTAACACTCAGAGGAAGTGAGTTGTGGCTTTTATTTGATGTAAAATTGAAGTTCAACTCATTGTAACAGTGATGAGAATGATGTCAGTTTGTTCATTCTAATACACATCACATCATTCTTTCTTACTCATCTGCAGCCTCATTCAGAGGCTGGATGGAAAGTCCAAGGACATTTCCAAGATTGCAGCAGATATCACTCAGAATGTGTCTCTGAGACAAGGCATGGAGAGAAAGAAAGTCATCCAGCACATCAGAGGACTGTACAAGACTGACCTGAGTGCCAGTCGCCACTGGCAGGAGCTGGTGCAACAACTCACACATGATCGGTGGGCATGGAAATGTGTCATTCAATATTAGATCAAAGAAGATTAATTATAGCAGACTAGTATGAATGTAATTAGTGATTTACTGTACCGGCCTGTTTCAGAGCGGTCTGGTATGACCAGACCTCATACCCAACATCTTGGCAGCTTGACCCCACTGAAGGGCCAAACCGGGAACGACGGCGGCTGCAGAGATGTTTCCTCACCATACCTAACAAATACCTGCTCCCAGACAGACGCAAGCCTGAAGGTGGGTAACCCTTTCTTTTATGTGTAGCAATAATGCAGCATTCCTGTAGCTTCACTGTCAGTTGTTTGACCTTGTGTCTTATTTAGATCCAGTGAAGCCTCCACTTTCATTCCTGTTTGAGGACAAGACCCACTCGTCTTTTTCCTCCACTGTGAAAGACAAAGCCACCAGTGAGCCCATAAGGTAATAGTAAAGTAAATTTGCTTTATATATGCGAGTGAGATTACATCACATGTCTCTCTGGAGGCAATAATGTCCTATTGAAGACAGTAGGTTATTGACTTGTGGTACACTGAGAGGCGATGTATCTGTTGTGAGTATTGCCTTATTTTGTCCTTAGGTTCACTCGACGGTGTGTCAGCGTGGCCCCTTCCAGAGAGACGGCAGGGGAGCTGCTTCTGGGTAAGATGCTGACCACTGCTCACATCTGCTTCATGCATAATATATTGAGCTGCTCAATGGTGAAAAGAAAACAGAGAGAATATCATTCTCTGTGAGGTTCTGCTCTTACACAAAAGTGTTTGTTCACCATTCATTAGATAAGGGTTTTGTTTGTTTTGCTTATTATACACCAAATCTCCCTCATCTTGCGCTTGTCTCACAGGAAAGTCTGGGATGTACTTTGTAGAGGACAACGCTGCCGATGCTCATGACAGCCAGGTAAAGCCAGGCTTTATTGGCTGGGCCCATTCTCTGTCAGTGGGATAGGAATTCATGCAGCTCAACCCTGGATGCATTTATCTGTTTGGACAGAGCCTTCATGGGGAGACGGAGGCACCTTCTTTCTCTTGGACGTACGAAGAGATCAAGGAGGTGCACAAGCGATGGTGGCAGCTAAGAGACAACGCTGTGGAGATTTTTCTAACCAACGGCAGAACCCTGCTGTTAGCCTTTGACAACACCAAGGTGAGGCAAAGGCACAAGTCACAAGGGATAAAGATGAAGGATGCTGTTGTCAGGAGGAATATGAGATATTCAAGAAGCAGATGATGAAATGAAGGCTGATGTTGCTCACGAGTGCTACGCGGTGGCTGTCGTAGCATGTTTACTTTAGCTGTTTTATTCCATTAGTGTAAAGAGCTGCAGTGGGTCTATCATCCATAGCTACAGTACGTCTACACCTGTACTGTAGACTAACAGCAGATCACACAAGGAAGTCCAAGTGTAATGTGAATATAAGCTAAAGGAACCCAGTCCTGCTGGAAAAAAAACATGCCTGAACAAAGATTTGAGTTAAGAATTAATTATTGATTTGAATTTTCTCCTCTTTTAAGCAACCTCCGCTGAGCTTTGCGTTGCTTTATGCCAACACTTAGTTTCTCTTTTCTAACACATTATAGTTCTGCGTCTTAATCACAGGTCTGTGAATTCAAAAGCTGTAGTACAGTAGTTCGTGCCTGTTAACAGGTTGTGATGGTGAAGAGTCCTCATTAGCATGTGGACATTAGCCATTAGTCTGCAGCTTCATGAAGCATGATTGTTAAAACTTGATACTATTTTTCCTAAACAATATTATATTATTATTATTTGCAATATGTGTTATTAATATCTGTGCGAGTTATTAGTTTTCCCCTTAAACGTCTAATAGCTTAATCTTTCACCCTCTAATAGACCAGCCAAGCTACTTTTAGCTCCCTTGTAGCACCAGGTTCATTTGTCAGCAGCACAGGAAACTAAGAGGTTTAATTCATCACCCTGTAACATTTAAAATTACATTTGAGCCTGTGCTTTTTCTGTTTTGCAATGTGGCCCTGACACCAGTGGTAGAAATGAGCTCATGGTGATTTGTGTTTTTGTTCTAGTTCCGCGACGACGTCTACCACAACATCCTCACCTCTGACCTGCCCAACCTGCTGGAGCACGGTAACATCACGGCCCTGACACAGCTCTGGGGCTCTGGTCAGATCTCCAACTTTGAGTACCTCACCCATCTTAACAAGCATGCCGGCCGCTCCTTCAACGACCTCATGCAGTACCCGGTGTTCCCCTTCATTCTGCGAGACTACACCAGTGAGACGCTCGACCTGCAGGACCCAAACATATACAGGTCAGTGGCTGATGGAAAGCCATTTGATGTTAGGATAACAATGACATATTCCAAATGTGTCCTCACAAACCAGGCTTTGCCTTTTTGTGATTGTTTAGGAATTTGAGCAAACCCATCGCCGTCCAGTCCAAAGAAAAAGAGGATCGTTACGTGGACAACTATAAGGTGAAGCCTTGTTGTTGGTCTGTAGCTGGCGTTATTAGATGTTCCTACTAAGACGTGTGTTCTGTGCAGTACCTGGAGGAGGAGTACAAAAAGGGCATTCGTGAAGATGACCCAATGCCCCCTGTCCAGCCGTACCACTACGGGTCACACTACTCCAACAGTGGCACCGTCCTGCACTTCCTGGTCCGGATGCCTCCTTTCACCAAGATGTTCCTCGCATACCAAGGTGAGTCACAAAAGATAAGTCAAAGACAAATCCACAATCTGAGAATTCTCCAGCTGTACCTATAGTTTTAACCACTGCTGTGAATGTTAAACCGCTGGCAGTCCGTGACTCTTAAACAGCAGATGATCATTAGAGCTTCAAAAAGCTTTTAGCAGCACCCAAGGGCCAGCTGTCTGCATAACATTGACTCCAGCTCTGTTTTCACTGATGCTGAGGCTTTTAACACTGAAATGTTATAAACATGAACCGCCCTGATCTCAGGTCTGACTGGGCAGCGTGTTGCTGCAGCTGTACTGCGTGTGTGTATTAGCCATGAAAGGCTACATCGTCTCTATTCTCAGCTCCTTTCTCTCTTCTGCTCCTTCTTTTTTCTAATAATAATTTTTTCATTTATTCGCCCCTCTTCTCTGATCCTCAGAGGCATCTTTTTATGTGACTGTAAATGTATTCAACAAGCCCGGTGTCTAAGGTCATGAAAGGAGATCTTTTCAATCAGTGAGCTGAATCTGTAATTAGTCTGTCTTCGGCCTTAATCAGACCAAAGCTTTGATATTCCGGACCGGACGTTTCACTCCATGAACACCACGTGGCGCCTGTCCTCCTACGAATCCATGACTGATGTCAAAGAGCTCATCCCAGAGTTTTTCTACCTCCCAGAATTCTTGGTGAACAGAGAGGGTAATTATTTTTCTGCCGTGTCTCATAACCTCTACCCTTTATGCATATCTCTTATATCTTGCATACTTTTCAGAGCTCGTTATGAATTTAAAAAGTGAAATATCCTCTGCCTGCACAGGCTTTGATTTTGGTGTTCGACAGAACGGCGAGAGGGTAAATCATGTCAACTTGCCGCCCTGGGCTCGTAACGACCCGCGTCTGTTCATCCTCATCCACCGACAGGCGCTAGAGTCCGACCAGGTCTCTCAAACGCTGTGTCAGTGGATCGACCTGGTGTTTGGACTTAAGCAGAAAGGCAAAGCAGCTGTCCAGGCCATCAACGTCTTCCACCCAGCTGTAAGCAGCTTCAAATAGAAACACTTCAGTCTCAGCGTTGTTTTTTGCTCACACTATCTATTTACAGATGTTGCTTTTCACTTTCACAGACCTATTTTGGCATGGACGTCTCGGCGGTAGAAGACCCAGTGCAGCGACGAGCACTGGAGACAATGATCAAGACATATGGGCAGACACCCAGGCAGCTGTTCAACGCCTCTCATATGAGCAGGGCTGGTCCCAAACTCATAATGGAGGGCGAGCTGCCAGCAGCCATGGGACTCCTAGTTCAACTGGCTTTCAGAGAAACCAGAGAGCAGGCCAAGGAAATAGTCTGCCCGGTAATCTATGTACTGGTAGCGACTCTTAAAGCCTGCTGTGTACTCCAGACTCCAATGACTTCATGCATCAGCCATGAAATGATCTGCTACTCACCTGCCAATTTCCCCATCCTCCTCCACAGAGCCCCCTGTCATGGATCAAAGGCCTGAAGTGGGGCGAGTATGTGGGCTCGCCCTCTGCTCCAGACCCAGTGGTTTGCTTCAGCCAGCCGCATGGCGAGAAGTTTGGATCCCTGCTTGCTCTGCCAACCCGAGCCATCTGTGGGCTTTCCCGCAAGTTCTGCCTCATGATGATTTATAGCAAGGAGCAGGGTAGGAGGCCCACCGCTCTGCCACGAGCCCAAGCAAATGGCATGTTTCTGCACAGTGTCCTGCTGACTCCCATTATTTTTATGTTTTGTGCTCTGCAGGAGTTCGGAGCATGCACAGCACAGACATCCAGTGGTCAGCCATCTTGAGCTGGGGCTATGCGGATAACATATTGAGGCTTAAGAGCAAACAGAGCGAACCACCCATCAACTTCATTCAGTGTTCGCAACTTCACCAAGTACACACAAATATTTAGCGGTCCTCTCATTTGAAAGACTTGCTCGTCCCTATTTGTGAAACCTACAGAGGACCAGACCTTCCAGATTTGTCTGTCTCTCTCTCTCCTCCAGGTGACCAGCTGTGCCTGGGTGCCCGATGGCTGTCAGCTATTCACAGGCAGCAAATGTGGAGTCATCACCGCCTACAGCAACCGCTTCACCAGCACCACGGTGGGTTTCCATGGCGACGTTCCCCTCTAACCTTCCGCCTCCACATGGACACCCTATCCACCCACCCGCCTCCGATTACCCCCCCCCCCCCCCCACACACACACACACACACATACAGTACACACTCTACCCCTCTTTAGTGAGCCTCACCATGCTCAAACGCTCAAGCTTTATTAGTCACATCACAGTTGCCCTTGAAGAGCATTTCTACCAAACCTACCAGTGGGACTGGGGGTCTGGGAGTTCAGTCATCAGAGAGGTTTTTAGACTTTGGTGGGAAGAGATGTTCTGTTTCTCTGTCTCTGAAGGGCATTTCAGTAGCAGTTCATTTTTCCTGTTTAGGATTGATTCATGAGAATTCTTAGGAAGAGTGCAGGCCTAAATGTCACACCACTGCAAAGTACTAAGCTCTTCATGTCCTCTGTGTGCAGCCAGCAGAGATTGAGGTGGAATCTCAGGTTCATCTGTATGGACACACCGGTGAAGTCACCAGCCTGTTTGTGTGCAAACCCTACAGCATCCTCATCAGTGTCAGCCAGGACGGCACTTGTATCCTCTGGGACCTCAACAGGTCAGTGTCTGAGACCTGAGGAAACACGAAATTGCTTCAGCCACGTCTTTTGTCTTTTTAATTGATGAGCGATTTGATGTTAAATGTAATCTCTAAACTGATTTGTGTTTCGTCAGACTCTGCTATGTACAAAGTCTCACGGGCCACAAAAGCCCAGTCACTGCTGTGTCCGCCAGCGAGACCACAGGCGACATTGCAACCGTTTGTGACTCAGGTGAGCAGCATCTCACAGGTTTATTGCTTCACATATTCAAATGATTCCTATAACACATGGTTCTCTTTGTCTTTTACTCCAGTTGGTGGAGGCAGTGACCTGCGTTTGTGGACTGTGAACGGCGACTTGATCGGTCACGTGCACTGCAGGGAGATCATCTGCTCTGTGGCCTTCTCCAACCAGCCTGAGGGCGTTTCTGTCAACGTGATCGCTGGTGGTCTGGAGAACGGTGTCGTCAGGTGAGCGTTGCCCTTATTTCATTTCTCTAGGATTTAGTGTCTTCTCAGATAACTAACTTAGTACACTGACTTTTCCACACGTCAAAGGTTGTGGAGCACGTGGGATTTGAAACCAGTGAGGGAGATCACCTTCCCCAAGTCCAGCAGACCCATCATCAGGTAACGGTGCTAAAACCCAGACCACACGATAATGAGCTGAAGTGCTGCGAGCTGTGTCCCTGATCAAAAACCTCCTCTGTCTATTCAGCCTGACGTACTCGTGCGACGGCCACCACCTCTACACGGCCAACAGCGAAGGCACCGTGATGGCGTGGTGCCGGCGGGACCAGCAGCGCATGAAGCTGCCCATGTTCTACTCCTTCCTGAGCAGCTATGCCGCCGGCTGATTCGAGCGTCCCGTGTTTACCACTGTCCAGTTCTTAAGAGGAGCTCTCCCCGCCTCCTCCTCCCCGTCAGAGCAGGAGGAGGACATGTCAGCATGGCCTCAACCTCCCCGAACCCTCCCTGACTTTCAATTAAAGCATCTCCAGCTGAGAAAACGCTACCACAGCCACCCCAGCATTAAGAAACAAGTATAATATATTAGTATTACATGTATATAAAAGTATATTTATAAATATATTGAAGTGGTTTGTGGAGTGGGGGGGGTGAACATTTGAAGCTGCAACAGACACTTTTGTGAGATTGTGTTCGGTCCTTCATCATTATCATTTTGTTTCCCTGTGTTGAGTTGTTGTTGACGTGTGAAGGCCTCTGCCTGTCGTTGATGTTCGTGACTCCTGGTACGCTGCTATCGTCTGGGCTACGGCAGACGCAGGGCGCGGAGACCACCGTCTCTCGCCGCGTCCCCCGCAGCGCGTCGTCTGACAGACTGCTGCCGGAACACAGCGAGCGCTTCCTGCTGACGCTGCAGTAGGTGGTGGGAGGGGAGCCCCTCCTCGCGTCTGCCACCGGGAGAGGTCCTGCTCTGTGGGAGTGAGCTGCTGCTCCGCCGGGCTGTCTGCTTCACTCGACTCTAAACACTAGTGTCTCCGCTCTGCCTTACTTTATATGGAGGCGAAAGATGCTGGGGCCAATCCGAACGTCACCTGTTCTGTCCCATGTCTGCATGCTGAGATGCTGAGCTGACTGTGTATATGTCATGATACTGCTTTGGTTCGAGAAATACTGAGCTTTATTTACTAGAAACCCCCCCCCCTGGACGTTCATCATTCCTCCTCATCTGCTCTAACACCTTCCATGGCTTTCTAAATCCTAAAAGGACAATCAAACAGCGTTGGATGCGCCCGTCTCCCCTCTCATCGTGTGCGTCACGTCAAGGTTGTAGCAGGGACGAGGTCTCGTGTCCAGCAGGCTCGCAGGTTACAGCAGCTTCCGCAGCAGTTAAAGCTTTAAGGCTGACTTCAGTATCTGATACACTACACCTACCAGCATGGAGGCAGTCAGCCAGAGGTTTCTTCACCCTCCCGTGGGTCCATGCAGCTCTGCTTTTACATTTCCAATCATCCTACTGCACTTTCAGTTTGTCTGGTTATGTGTCAAGTACAAAGCACTTTGTTTCCTGCTATTGTTGAATCTGAGGAGACCCAAACTTCTGTAGTCTTAACGTGACATGAGCTTTGATCTAATTCCACTAATAAATTGAATCCAGAAAGCAATATTGGACACAAACATGCAATAGTTCCTTTATACAACTGGAGTTTGTTTTGATAGTGAAACCTGTAGACATGTGACCATGTCGAACATTTCACATTTGTTTACAAGAAAGGGAATATTTCTTATAGTCATCATTCCTTTTACATTATATTTGTTCTTAGCCCAACTAGAACTGTTGTAGGCGTAGGAGTCACATGTTACTGCATTTGTTTACAGTATTTTCTTGTGTACATCTGTGCAAACTCTTCTTTCTATTTAATGTCACGTGATGCTGTGTTTTGACATCTTTTGTTTGTTTCAGGAAATGGCAGATTGCAGGGTTATATATTTTCAATGGATCATTTTGCGTTTTGTTTTCTGCCTCGTTATGTTTCTGTTGATAACTTAAGCTATGCATAATTTAAAACCATTGTCTTGTGTTGCTGTATTTGTGTCATTTGTTTGGGGTTTTTTGCAACTTGGAGGTTCTGAAAGGTTGTTTGTTGGGTTGTACATATGTGCGTGTGAATGTGGTCAAGTGCATTATAAATATACATTAAAAAATGACGAAATTACTACAACTCATCTGTCGTGTCCTCTTTTTGTGTGGAGAAACGCGTTAAGAAAGCTGCTTAACACAGGAGCTTAAATAAAATGAAAACGTTGGTTTTAATTTGGATGATTATTCTTCCAAACAGCGTCGTTGTTGTGGATGTGCTCCATCAGTTACTACGGGGGAGGGGACCCGGTGATGTCAAAGCTGATGTAGAAATGAAATGGGGAAGCCTGCAGATCTCCGGTGCCTTCTGCAGCACAAAGCAAATTAGAAAAACAGCAGAACCTAATTTGCCTAATGGGCTGCCTTGGTGCGTTTAGGGTCAGTTCGTACAACAGAACCTCATCGTGGCTCGTTGCTGCCGCAGCTCCCGGTCCGCTGATCGAGTGCTCCCTGCCCCACAGCCCGTATCTGCTCGTCACACAGAGGTTTCCCCCCCTGCTGCATGCGTAACATCTCTCCAGGTCCAGCCGCGGCGCTCACCAAGACCTCGCCGCTCGGATCGCATCTTCCTACACGGGAATACGCACGACTCGCGCACAGCGAACCGCTGAGATTCGCCTCCTCGGGTTCCGTTCCGAGCGAAACGAGGCTGGGATTTCCACTCGTCGTTTGATATTTGACAGCTTGGTGTGCGCGCGCGTGTGTGTGGCCGTGTGCGTGCGTGCGTGCGTGTGTGTGTAAGTGTGTTGGGTGGAGTCAACCCGGAATTCTCCAAATTGGAAAAGCATTGGCACATTTCAGGTAGGTCGGCTGCTGTGGCTTATATTAATCATCTAGTTGCAACGAAGCGTTGACAGATTCTTAATTTTATTCCATCACGCAAATCCAGCGGTTGTTTTCTTGATGTGTTGCTGTTTTCTGCTGTAATCAGGGCCGCAGCTCGCGCCGTGCGTGTTTGTGTATTTCCATTTAAATCCCCTTAGAAATAAAGAGTCGCCCACGTTTGACAGCTCTGCATTCACACTCAGCGTCGCTGCGTGTGGATGAAAACGGCGTAGACCCCGTTACAGCCCCCGGTCGCTTCAGCGTGGACGGGTCGTGGTTCTGGAAAAGGCCCGATCGCTTCCTACGAGCTTGTGATTAATTAGCTTCGAGAGGCTGCGCGCGTCCTCACGGACCCCGTGCGCTATTATGTCCATTCAAATGCACTTAAAACGCGGCTGGATGCGAAGAAATGCCACGAAACAAATAAATCGTTGGTGGGGGTTTGGTGGGGGGGCACCCCCATCTGTGAGATGCTTCATATTTTCATGGCCATAACCCTAAAACACATCTGTGCTCAGGTGTTTTCCCCTCTGCTGTGCTGCCATTTCAGAGGGGGGGGGGGGTTCAAGGGGCCTAGAATGAGATGTAGAACCACATTTAGAACCCTGCATCTGCATGGATTCTCGTTTGTGGAGAAAGTTGGGAACGTAGCGCGTGGACAGATATGTGGGTGCTGATGAGGGTTGGAAGTTGGAAGCCCCCCCTCTTCTCAACTGCTGAAATCACCCGTCAGCTGATCATGATTCCACTTAAACGCACCAATGTGTTGAAATACCCTTGAGCAAAGCATTAGAGCCCCATGATGACCCGCGCATCGGCCGTGGCACGAGGCTCAGTGCCTCCTGCGTTTGGGTCTCCGCTGTTGGAAAGAATAACGCGTCTCCGAGGAGGGGGAGGGGGGCGGAAGAAAACTGACCATGCATGAACAGTGACTGAAAAATGACACTGTCCAGCTGCTCCCTTCAAAGCGCTTTCTTCAGATAAAATGGAGCTTCGCTGCTGTAAGACAGATTCCCCCGGACAAAATGGGTCCTTTAAATAAAAAAAAAAAAAAGGTTGTGGCAGAGAATGGCTGCTCCAAGGGAGGCAGAGACATCGCCAGGGGGCCGCCGCCGCTGCCGCCTGCTGGGTTTAATGTGATGTTCACTGTGTGTGTGTGTGTGTGTGTGCGTGCCGGTGTTTGGCGTCGCAGGAGCACCATGAAGGACGGCACTGCCAACAACAGCACGGCCAGCATCTCCCAGGCCCGGAAGGCTGTGGAGCAGCTGAAGATGGAGGCGTGCATGGACAGGATAAAGGTACGGGGGATGCGTTTATACGGCAGATCAAATGTTGTTGGTCATCAGCAAATATGCACAGATGTACAGTAACACAAACGTTTGCTCATCCATTGCTCCCCATAACGAGCACAAACTAAAATCATCTTAACACTTTTGCAGAATCAGGTAAAATGACTGATGCGGATTTTGTTTTTACAGCAAATAGACTAAAATCAGGGACTAACATAATATAAATGCTGAAATAGAGCTTTTCAGTTTTCAAGAACTAAACATTCTTCTTGATTCTCTTCATGTGAAAATCTTCATTGCCAAAACCTGGTGACTACATTACCCACAATTCAATACCTGGACAGGGTACAGTTCCGTTTTCGGCCGTTTTTGACCAAAGTTCCTCTCCAGCAGACGATTGCTGATGCTTTTTGTTCACATGACATTACCTTAAGTTGTCCTTCCTGTTTATCCTTGGTTTGCATCACAGAGGTCCCTCACGTCTTCCATAGCCAGGCTTTGATGCCTGCGCGCCTCCAGTGGCTCATGGGCTTTAGATCATTGGTTTGAATTCCCGCACTCGGCAGAGAAAACGTAGACTGTTAAACAGTATCTGTCTGTGTGCAGCTCCAGTGGAGCAGCAAAGGCAGAAACCTTATCAAAGCAGGTAAATGTTGACTTTGATCTCTCTCTAGCGTTGGTGGTCGAGGTCAGTCGCCATGTTGTAAAAGGCAAAGGCACGTTTCTACGTTCTATTCTTAAGCTTGTTATAGTTCCTCAGAGCGAGGGCCAGAGCTCGCTCAGTCTGTGAAGGAAACTGTGAACTTCCATTATTATATTAATGCAGCTGAGCATCATTTGAAAGCGTCTATCGAGTCACATTCAGGCATTCGACTTTGGCTTGATTCACTCCCTTCAAGTTTTTGGCTCTACACGTATGGCTAAATCTGACTTTGCTTGATGTGGCCAATTAAAAACAAGCCATACATTGTTGAGCTCCATAAAAACGGCGGATCCTAATCTTCGCCGACAGTTCTGACAGTCGTTTGCTGAACCGACTCGGCCCCACCTCCTCCCGCCTGTCCTTTCCCTTTGTAGACAGCTGTTATGCATTCACTCATTATCTTTAGGCCCACATCCATAAATGATGCCTTTTTCCATCGCCGGCCTGTGGGGAACGAAGAGGACAAACGTGCTGTTACAATTAGTGTTGACAGCGCGGGAGAATAATAAAAAAAATCGGGGAACGTCTCGGCACGGATCGCTAAGCAGGAACGATGGCAACAGCCTCACGTATAACAAGGTTGTCCCGCGTAAAGCATCCGCTGCCGGAACGTGCTGCGAGAACACGCGTAATAATTGTCTGTCACGACGGCGTGCTCATTTATAGCACGGCCCCTCAGTGTCTCACGGAGGAACAGAAACAAAGCACGTCCGTCTCAGACGCAAAGGCATCCGAAATGTCACAAGTGATGTTTATCCGCAGATGGTTCCGCGAACGCGGCACACTGATTAACTGGCGTCTGCACTGCAGCCATTAAAACCCGTCTCTCCTCGCAGACGGACACGCAGGTGGGCGTATTTTAGCGTAATGAGTTTTGTCACATGTCTTAAGTTACTAAAGTTTGAGCCAAGTGTGACGCATTTCTATAAAAAGTTACCAGAAATGAGCAATTTAAGTCAGGCAGATGCGTTGAAATGAAGATAAGTACTTGTCAGCGGGCAACGTTAGGCTTCAGGCAGCGATGAATATTATTATTATTATTTATTTATTTTTTGTAAGAGCAGGTGCAGCATTTTGCTGTTTGTATTGTTCCCTCTGCTGTTGTTGCATGATTGATGGGACGGAGCCGTTTGTGCTTTATTAAGCAGCCGACGCGTCAGACCCCAGTGATTCTCCTTTAGCGGCACCGGAAAAGAAAGAAGGCGCCCCTGAAGTCGAGCGTGGCTCCGAATGAAAGCGGAGGCGAGTGCAGAGAAAGTTTGGGCCCCCGTCTGGCGGCCCCTTAAATTTAATTAAGAGAAGTGAGGAGGGAGCGCGTGCGTCTGTGACAGGAGGGTTCTCCGTGCTGCTGATTGAGGGATCACTGCGTCCTCATTAATTGCTCAATCAGCCAAAGGAATGTGATCTGGGCTAATTAGAAGGACTCTCCTTCCATCACGGGGCTGCAGTGTAATTACAGTCATCCTGGGCCTAATGACACACACCCTGCAGTAGCGCTCTTTGTCCTCCGGGGGCTCCCATCCTCTGCACGAGCTCCTGCTTCACGCCTGATACTGTTAGAACACAATTGACTCGGCTCACGAGAACGAACGCGCCGCGTCTTTATCAGCGTTTTCATCCTGTGCACGCGACGCGTCCTCGGAATCACTGCGCAGCTAAATAATAATGAGCCACTCCGAGTCGTTTTCAATGCGCCGCTGCCCTAGTGCTTCGAGTGTGACCCTAATCAAATCAGGTTCCTCAACCTGAGGGAGTCGCGGCTCTGTCTCCGCTTCGCTGTTGTTCCGCGCGCTGGAAAAACGCATCCCCTGATTATTTGGCATTCTCTCTGTCGCGTTGATTGTCCGTCTCCTCGTCCCTGTTTCGGGAACTGCAAAATCAGCCTCTCCGGCCCAGTTCGGGGTTCCTGCATATCGCCGTGAGGTGTCCTGTGCAGCGCGTGGGACTCTGCTGTTATGAGGTCTAATACCAGAAACATTAGGTGGGAAAAAAAAGCAGGCGCCGGATTAATTAGAGCTTGATGATGGGTGCAGATGCTCAAAGCTCTGGGTTTGAACCTGAACGCTGGCAGCTTCTAAGGGATGAGTCAGGGTCACACGTGTACCGGCTCCACTGGAGCATGTTGCATTCTGGGTCTGAGCTGCTGATTGGGCCGCGGGCCCTTTTTGTGGGCCGGTGCAGCTCGGCCGCGTTCAGGCCTTTTGCTTAGTGACCCCCAACGTCACAGACGACCGTCACGTGGACTTGGACTGGTTCATATGGAGCAAAAAAGGTGAAAATGCGAGGAGACCCGGACCTTTCTCTTTTTCGGCGGTGATGACAATCGTGCGCCCATTCGTGTGCACGACTGACTCTGATCCGGCGCCGTGACGGATTCTGAGCCCGCTGTCCTCTGGTGAGACGTGGCGGCGGTGACGTGGCGGGAGATCAGATGGCGCCGGCCGCCGCGTCCATCCCTGGGCCGCCGCCTCCCTCCGAAGCAGCTGCTCCCCCCCCCCCCCCCCCCCCCCCCCCCCAGCCCAAACACAGCTCCTCTGCTCCGCTCACTTCCACCACCCAGGCTAACGTGCGTCAGTCACCTGCATGAGTCAGTCCAGCAGCTCAGTGACCCCGTGTCAGCTGTCGTTTCTCATCCCCTCTTTTGTCTCCCGCCCCAGGTCTCCAAAGCAGCCGCAGACCTCATGGCGTACTGCGACGCCCACATACGCGAGGACCCCCTCATCGTGCCCGTCCCCGCCTCCGAGAACCCCTTCCGGGAGAAGAAGTTCTTCTGCGCCATCCTCTGATGACCCGCGGGGGGCGCTACGCAGGTGCAGGCCCCGCGCGGCCCGGCTCCCCGAGCTGCCGGCCGGAGGCGTTGGGTCGAGTTTTTCCAGGTGGACATTGTGTTGTCGGGTCAGCGCTGTCGTGGTGGCTGCAGGTTGCGGGGGAGGAGGGGGGGGGGGGGGGGGGGGGGTTGAGTCGGCCACCGACCTGGCAACCCGGCGAGCGTGTCATGTCTTGTTACATAGGTTTGTTATTGCTTTGTTGTTAGAGAACAGCCTTGCTCAGTGCTTAATGAGATGAGAGATGTTTCGTTCCTTTTGGTTTCCTTTAACTGTGCTAGATCTTAACATGCCTCAGGAAACAGAAACGTGCCCATTTTCTATAACTTTTTTTAAAACATTTCTTGAGTGAAACGCATTCATCCCTCTATTATCTGGGAAATGATCAGTTGTATATTGACACCTGTTGCAAAGGGTCGTCGATTCATAGCAGCATTGACTAAAGTCCCGCTAAAACGCGACACTTCCTGGTGGCTTCGATTTCAATTTACCTCCAGAGTGGGTCGCAATTAACCCGCTCGCTGCAGTCCTGCGGCACGGCCCGATTCCAATTAGAGCACAGGAACCTTATCTGGCGTGGTGAATAATTCCAGTTGGTGCAGACGGCGCCCTTAACGAGGAGGAGGAGGAGGTGGCGTCGCGTCGGTCCTGCTGGAGATAAATAAACGGGGCTGCGTTGATGTGAGGGCGCCGAGCTAATGTGTCGGCGGCGGGATGAGTTCCTCAGGGTTATCACTGTGCAAACAACCCTTAAGTCAAAAATAATTTATGAACCTGCCGCCCCCTTTTCCCGTTGCCCGGCGCGCTCTGATGCGTCCCACCACGGCTGCTCTGTCTGATTTACTCCTCATCCACCTTAAATCACAGCCGCCATCGGTTAATCCCGCGGCCCGCGACTGGAATATTTTTACAAGTCGCAGGACGTCTCTCCTTAAGGGCCTTATTTGTTTTCTGGGCATGTTTCCTGAGCCTGATACCTTTTTCGCCTGTCCTAGAGTGAATGGCAAGGCCTTTGATATTAATGCCAAACCAGAGGCCTGCATGTTTCTCTGCTCCTTCGCGACAGCCCCCCCTCTGTTTCAGAGGGACTGTCAGTCTTTTAGAGTGTACAGTATGTTACAGTGCCAATTTCTGTGGGAGCAGTGTGATCTCGGCGCCGTGCTCCCGCAGCCTTTTTTGTTCCGTTGGGTTTGGTTTGGTTTTGTTTGGGAAGAAAAAGCACACTGTTGAGACGTTTCCTTTACATGGTAGTTGAATAGCATTTGCGAATTTTTACAATGAATTGTTATGATCGATATTAATATTATTATGATTATTATGAGTAGTAATATTGAATATTTGTTGCACAGCACTGACAGCTACATGACGTGTAGTGCTCTTAAGCTTGTATGATACTTAGGAAAACATTTATAAATCATTATTGATACTATCTGAGTATTTTTTAAAAACAGTGGTAAGGGTCGGTTTACATTGTTATGATCCCTTTGGTGGTTCAGGCTTTTTGCATCATTGTTTCTGTAAAAGTAATTTTCTTCTCAGTACTTGAATAGTTGTTGCATTAGAAACCAAACGGTGGTAGACCTCCTGGGCTGTCGCCAACACAAACTACCCGGGCTCCAGTTGTTTTTAAGATAAATGTCATCGACGTGTAAAACCTGGGGGGGGGACCTGGGGCCGCGCTCACTGACCTCATCTTCAGGATGGTGCCAAATCGAAAACACCAATGGTAACGGCCAGAGATGATTATTGCATGGGTTTCTTTCTATCTATACCAGAGAGAATTGTTATGATATGAATTATTGCCTCTTCATTGACTTTTTGGGTGCTAGTCTGCACATAATAATCTCATTGGAGTCCGGATGTGTCAACAATGTGCAGCTGTATTCATGAATAGTATTATTATTTTGAAAAATAGCATTTAAATAGCAGGCTTTGTAAATCCTTCGATGGATCAAATGAATTAAAGGAAAACGGCAACCCGAATGCACTGTGTCCTCAGTATTTCTGCTTCATGTCCTTCTCTGACGCTTCCACCCAGGGTCCGTCTGATCACACTGATAGTATTAAAGGCCACTGCAAGTCACTCCGGGTTTCGCAGAGGAACATTATATTCCAGTGTGTAGTGGGGACCTCCTGTGGCTGAGCTCAACCACAGGCCATCTGGACGCGCTGCTCGTGTGTCGTGGCATTTTCTTTGTAAAAGATTATGAATCCATTCAGCCTCGGCCTCAGGGCCGCCAACCACTCTGCAGGTCGCATGAAAATGTCTCCGATTACAATCAGCATTGTGGCGTTGCTGTTGTACGTGTCCATCCATGCACCAATCAGAAGGTTACGAACAGTCTAAGGAAAATTAGAAAAATATACTTCCATATATTTATTCCAGAGGCAATAGATGCAGCACCTTCTGTCCTCAGATGCTCAACTTGAATAACAACAACTTGAAAATATAGAGAAAATGTGGTTTTCTATACAAAGAACTAAAATAAGAAATTAAAAAAGTAGGTCTCGGTATTATTTGGTATGCACATCATTCTCAGCTGGGACCGGACGGGATAAAAAGAAATCTATATAGATCTGGGAAAAGTGTAGTGAGCGCTGAGTGTGTTGAACACTGCAAAGCAAAGGATGAACTGGGGGGGGGGGGTGGATCCTGCACACACATGATATAAATAGAGCACAAATAATGTTTCAACGTATGAATAAAAAGTTAAACAGGAGCTGAGCCCATAAACAACAGTCCCCACCAGAAGAGTTGCATCTTGGCTGAGTTTCAAGAAACCCGGAGCATGCTATCAATAGCTTTTTCTATCCATAGTCCTTTTTAAATGACTGTTTTCAGAGAGAACTAAATCATTGTAATGAGCAGATTTATGAATAGAGCTAAAAAAGGAATTATATAATGCACAGGAAAGTAATTATCTCTAGGACAGTAGGTTATCTAATACAGACAATCTGTGCGGGAGCAATTTTCCAAATTGAGCCCTGAGCCCCCAAAGTGTACGCAAACTATATGAGTAAAGTAATATTTTCTGATAAGATTACTCTTCTACCGTCTCCACAGGCTGTTTGTCAATGGCTCCGACTCATAATATTTGTATTCAGCGTGCCTCATGCCAGCATTTCCCATTACATTATTATTTTGCTCAAGAAGAGGTGGTAGGGTTTCTAAAAATAATTTATTTATGCGACAGTGGAACTCCATTAAAATCAATACAAATGAAATGTTTACAAGCGTGGCAGCAGGCTCTCCTGGTGGTGGGTCCCGGTCTTCCTCTCCGTAAGAAGCACCAGCGCTCTGAGAGTCAGAAGAAATCCTCCTCAAACACCCCTCTCCATGCACAATAGATTCCATTTTAAATGATTTATGGGAAGCACAAAGGGACAGGGTTCATTAAAGTTATGTCCTAATCCTACAGCTGCAACGTGTCATGTGGGTTTTTAGGGCGATAAGGTGACTCGCAGTAATGGTCCTCCCATAAGCTTTTATGTGCTTGGTTGAAAAAAAAGTTGTGAACAAAACAAAGCAGAATTACTGACACGTCCGTGATAAACATGGAGAGGTCCTCCTCAGCAATGTGAGCTCTTATCAGTGTTTTAGTGTTTCAATTTATTTTTCAAAACGTGTAATAAACCACTTTTGCTGCTTTTTGCACCATTCTGATTTCTTTAATGTGATCTGTGTGGAACCAGATGCTGCCTGGTTGTGTGTTATTTTGAATGGTAACATGTCAAATGCTTAAGTATGTGGTCTACACCCATGAAAGTGTTCACACTAGGTAATGCACAATTAAAATAGCAAGTGAAATGCTACGCTATATAAACACATCTGTAACAATGGCCCTTCTGCTGTTAATCTTATATAATTTAAAATGTTAAAACTTAAACAACATGCTAAAATGTTTACCATACAAAGTCTACTACTAGAAGAAATAATTATATATTTTATTATTATTATTATTATTATTATTATTATTATTATTATTATTATTATCATTGATTATCAGTTTTATACAGTAGAGTACCCGATTGGCTGGAGAGCGTTACACTCCATCTCCCAGAGTGCACCGCGGCGGGACTCTTCGCCTCCCCATTGGTCCGGCTCTCCGAGCGGCGGAGGTAGACGTGAGGCGGTGGTGAGAGCGCGGCGGAGAGCTGCGGAGCTGAAATGAAGCGCACACGCGGACGGACTCACACCGCGCAGCGCCGTGCGGCTCAGGAAGAGGCTCCGCGCCGCCAAAGCTGAAGGCTGCTCCGGCTGAGTGAAGGGCTCCGTCCATGCGGAGGCTAGCGCTCGTACTGCTGCCCTGCGCTGTCGCCGTCCTGGTGCACTTGTGGTTGGCACAACGACCCCGCTCGACTCCGCTGGACAACAACGCACACTCGGGTACTTTGTGAGGCGCAACCCCGGGCTTCGCCTTCTTCGTTCCTCGGAACTTTTCTCTCGGCTAACTTTGCTTTAACGGCCCGGTGTGTTTTGTTTTGGTCCTAGTTAGTGCGGAAACAGGTAGTTAGAGCTCGGCGTGGCTTCAAAGTGTGTGTGTGTGTTACGGAGGGAGGACGTGAACGTGTCCGTTGAGTGCTGGGCGTTGCTGGGATGGACTGAAGCGAGCCGAGCATCTCCCCTGTCAACTACCGGGCTCCGATCACTTGTCGTCGGGGCGAAATGCGCTCCCATCATGAAAAATGCAGTTCAATCGCGTTTAGATGCGTTGATGCTCACGAGGCGAATTAAAGGGCGCATCGCAGCAAGTCAGTGCAAAGTGACGATCGGAGGAAACCACAGAAACGGGAGCAGTCAAGTGTTTTTGTCGGTCTTAGATTTGTTGACTAGTCAACTTCACTGTACTGTAGGTCACTCATTAACCCACCTTTTATTTTTCTGTTTTTCTATTATTATTATTATTATTATTATTATTATTATTATTATTACAGCACATGCCGTCGCTTTTACAGATGGAGAACTGCCCTTCTATGAAGTTTTGGTGGGAGTGCTGTCAGCCAGACATCATTATGAACTGCGGCAGGCGATAAGGGAGACCTGGCTGGGCTACCTCAGAGATCAGCCCCGCTTCCATCACAGGTGTGTAGGGTGAATCTGCAACTTCCGCACATGGTCTTTCTTTCTTTCTCTTCCCCGGTCGGAGTCATTTAGAGGAAATAAAGCCCGCAGCTGGCAGCAAATAACCCACCCTTTTATCTTCACCTGACCGGCAGCCAATATTCTCACATTCATTCTTCCCCTTTTTTTCCTATTTTCTTTCCCATTCAGCGATCTGAGCACAGATAAGGTGCGATGGCCTTTAAGCAACCCCATGTAACCATGGCAACGGAGGATGTATAGTTGGACATGCTTTGGAAATGTTGTAGCCTAATATCACACAAAATCAAAAAACAACAAGAAATGTGTGCAGTGAGGTTTATGCTTGTTTTCAGAGTGGGGGTGAAGTTTATAGTGGGCGAGCATGGATGTCCCATTCCCGAGGAGGACAGAGAGGATCCATACTCCTGCTCCATCCTGAACTTCACCAAGCCAGGTAAAAAAAAAAAAAACCCACACACTGATGAGTGAACGACGGATTTAATACGATACGACGAGATGTATCTGTTTGAACATGGGGTTTTCAATAGTCGCAGTGGAGGCAGAAGAACAGGAGGGAAGATGAAAGCGCGGAAAGAATGCTCAGAAAAGAAGTAAAGCGCCTTTTTATATATTCACCCTCAGCTCAAGGACACCTTTCTTTTTCTTTCCATAGCCAAGGCCAAATCAGAAATGTCTCGCAGTCAGTGCAGCAGCTGCAGCCGTCTCTGGAAGTATGTACCAACACTTGAGAAGTAAAGCTGTAAGAGCCACTGACGCACAGCACATGAAATAATTGAACAGGCACCGTCGGAGCGTTCACACAGTAATTGTCATGTCTCTCACCTTCAGAGAGTCGGTCCAATTCAGCCGATTCCCCCGGTTGCTTCGGTGTTTGCTGCCTTCATGAAAACATAATTACTGCTCATCAGAATAGTTTTTTTTCCCCGACGCTGGCCCTTAGGGTCATGGCGATGTTTTATTTTTCCGGCCCGTTCGCCGCTCTCCATCGCGCTAATGGTTGTAAGCATTGACGTGATTTGCCTCAGAATCGCGGGCAGCTCTGGTGCGAAATGCTCGTTATGATCGGAATAGAAACAGACACCGGCTGCTTTTAAACACAGTTGGGTTCTCGACTCAGGATTCAGGTCAAAGCGCGCGTTAAGCAGACAATTAATTGTTGCTGAAATCTGTTTGTTTGTGCCGCATTCATCACAGGGATTTTTTCTTTGGGACGCAGCTAATGTGAATGCTGATCAGCATCGTAGGTACTTCCACTAATCCCACAGCACACGATGTTCCTGGGTTGAAGCGCTGAGAAGACTTGAGGTTTCAATGCAAGACTTTCTTGGATTGTGGAGCTGTTGTGATTAAAGCTGAAGGCTTGAGCTTTGCATATGTGAACGTTTGCCTTTTGTTTTATCTCCTGTTGGTTGGTGGAGGATGTCAGACAGAGCAAGCACTTTGAAGGGCACGCGATGAGCACGGCTCATGTCTTTTCACCGAATGAATTGAGAAACTAATCTGTAGCTTTGAGAGTTTGACGTTTATGGAAAAGTGTTGCCATTGCACATTATATAATGGATATTTAATCTTTAAATTCTATAAAACGTTGCACAATATTTGAAAGAAAAACCAAATAACCATCAATGGGCTGGTAATAATATATAATTTATACCAAGATTTGTTAATTTGTCTCTCTCTCTGTACACGGACAACGTCAAGCTGCCCAGTTCCCACAGAGGCACAGTTGTTAATTATTTTGACATTTGTGCACAAGGAATAATAAATGCACCGTCACACACTGGTTAAATCTCCCAGCTCAATTCCACTTGGTCAATGTGAGAAACATTTGGTTTGATGAAGCGCGGCTCTCTCTTTGTCTGCGATTCCTCACCTCTAATTGTCTGTCTGCAGCGAACAGCAGAGCAGAGCTTGTGTACAACGCCTATAAAGTAAAAAGCCTGCTTCCCTTTAGGAGCCTTGATCTTTTCATTGATCTCCCGGGTAATAAACTGCTCATTGTAATTAAGCAACCGTGCTCACGAGCTGCAGCGGCCGAGGTTAAAGACAGCAGTCCCAGGAAAAAGCTTCTCAAACTGCTGATGGCGTCGCTTCAGCAGAGTGTGTTATCTTCTCCGACTGCTCTCCCTCTCCTCGCATCGCTCGCTCTTTGCCGCTGAAAAGAGACAGTCAGCATGTTGGAGTTGTAATAAATTTCTCTTGTGCTCGTGGCCGCCTCCCTTCTGTCAGCGACGGATCAGGATGCGGAGATGGAGATCGTTACGGTGTCTGACCCCTCGGCCCTCGTCCAGTCCGACGCGGTGGCCATCGCCCTGGATTTTAAGGTCCTCCATCCTGTGGTGATCACAAGGCTGGGAGTCTTCCCGAGCGGGTCCCGACTCGAGCTTCTGAGCAACGTGACGGTGAAGCTCCTCCAACTGGATCAGGAGGTGAAAACCTTGACACGCGAGCAGAACATATCTCATATGCTGCTTTTTTTTTGACTCTATGCTGCTTCTGTTTACAGTCTCCGTTATAGAGATAATGTAGTTTTTAGTGTAGATGAATTTAAAATTGCAGCGGCAGAAAGTACTACATGATGTGAAGTAGCTCCTTCATCAATTCTTTATGTGTAAAAACCTGTGATTTTTGCAGGAGGCTGTGGTTACCGCTCGCTTCAGTGCCATCAGCACAGGGACCCTGGTGAACGGGTTGTGGTACAAACCAGTGGAGCAGTTCATTTTGCCTAAGGTCAGCACAGCAACCAGGAGTTTGAGAAACCCAGAGGTTACAAGTTGAAGAAACATGTTTAATTATTCAGATGTTTAAGTGAAGCCGTTCTTCCATAGCATTCCTTTAACGATCTTAAGCTGTTATACTTAGTACCGCATTACGTAATGAATAATTTATTCATGTACGAATACGATATAATGTTTTCACAAACCAATCGGGGGCAAGTCAACCCACTTGGTTTCAAGTGTCACGCATGCTTCTAGGCGGTGTGTTGCTGCCCTCTGTGGTGAGTGTAATGAACTGTCCTGACTGTGATTGCACCTGTTGTCACAGCCATTAGTGACGTCACGGGGCAGCGCAGCTCACCTGCACAGCCTGCGTCTGAATGTGTGTTCTTCACCCAGGGCTTTGAGGGGACGCTGGTTTGGGAGAGTCAGGACTCTGCTGGACTGACCACGGTTAACTCATCATCTGTGCAGCTCAATGACGGAGGAGGTGTCCTTAAGATCTCCTCTGTACGTATCCATGTGCTTTTTTTTATTTGTGTGCATGCGTGTGTATATTCTCTTTGAAGGTTGTAAATGTAAAGTAGAAGTTCAATAAGTTACCAACACATTTTTGCTGTTTTCTTGGAATTTCAGATTGCAGAGGGTTTATTGCCTCATAGAAGTGCTCTTGGGTTTCCTGGCCTGGCTGGAGGATTCACGTTTACTATCTATGGTCGGTCCAGCAGCTAAGTTAATCACCAGTTTGACCACAGTCTCTCACACACACACACACACACACACACACACACACACACACACACACACACACACACACACACACACACACACACACACACACACACACACCGTCAGGTGTTGTGTGAAGCGACTATATTTAAAAATTCAAACAAACATTGTTCATTCTGTCAGGTTATGAGATTAGCTCCTTCTGTGCCTGAGGCCTCTTGTTATTTCCCATTTGGCACATGTGCCAAATGGGAAATACGACTCTTTACAACTCTACCTGTTGTGTTTGTTACATTATTGATTATATCTCCTCCATGTGTTTACATACAAGTTTATCTGTAAATGGATTTGAAGAAAACTGAATTAAATCCAGTATTCATTATCTCTGAGAACAGAACAAAGGACCATTTTGCCAGAAAGAGAGATATTGCTGGTTGTTATTCCTCACGTGTCTTAATTTATCCAAACTCTGTGCAAACGATGTTGGAAATGTAATTTTATGCCCAAGCTGTGTCACCGTTTCCACCAGTTTATCATTTCATCCTGGGTGTCAGATGGAGACAGCTTGTCGGCGCTCCTGCGGGACCGCCCGGCCAGGATGGAGCTCCACGCCTCCAGGCTGAAGCAGGAGGACGCTGCCTTGAAGCAGGAGAGCCTGAGGCACGGCGACATGGTGTTTGTAGATGTGGTAGACACCTACAGGAACGTGCCTTTCAAACTGCTTCAGTTCTATAAATGGTAAGTCAAGTGCTAATGACTCGGTTCTCTGTCTGTAAATTGCTGCGGCCCTCAGAGGAAATCAGCAACCTGATATGAAAGTGTGTCGTCACCTCCAAATGTCTTGCTGGGTGGATCGCGATTTAAAAATCGCTCAGTCAGGGAAAAAGTTCCTCAGTCACCAGGCAGCAAACTCAGTGGTTTCAGGTTTTGACTGGACAAGTGTTGTACCTGTTTGCAGAACCTCATGGCCTTCAGCCTGTGGTATTTGAAAGTAAATCCACTCAGGGATGCTGCTCAAAAAAATTGGGAAGTAGGTTTTAATTAAGGTTGCAAATTCCCTGTGCGGCAGGTCTGTAGGAAACGCTGACTTTAATCTGCTGCTGAAGACGGATGATGATTGTTACATCGACGTGGACTCTGTATTAATGAAGATTGACCACAAGGGTCTTAAGCGCAGCAACGTCTGGTGGGGGAAGTGAGTAATATTTGGTATTTCATCATGTTGTAAATCCTGATGTATATTTTGCTCTTGATGCAAATCCACTTGTGTTTGCACCTTAAGTGCATCGTCAGCTGAACTCGCTCAGGCACAGCCAGGACGCATCAGGTGGAACGGAGTCGGCATGTGATAGTAACGAATGGGACTCAGTTTCAGGCAGAGCTGGGCGGTGGACCGCATTGGCAAGTGGCAGGAGCTGGAGTACCCCAGCCCGGCGTACCCGGCCTTCGCCTGCGGCTCGGGCTACGTGGTGTCTCGTGACCTGGTGGAGTGGCTGGCTAGCAACGCGGAGAAGCTGAAGGCCTACCAGGTGAGGGTCCGAGCACCGGGCGGCTCGGGGGAAATGGTGTCATCGTGAATATAACGGGACTCTGTCTGGTAACAGGGAGAAGACGTGAGCATGGGGATATGGATGGCAGCTGTTGGACCGCAGAAATATCAGGTAAAGGCAAAAACAGAATTGAGTCAAATCCACCACTTGTCTTAATTTGTGAGCGGTAGCAGTTCCACCTCCCTCTGTCTTCTGTTCATTATGATACTTCGCTATTTCTACAATTCACGCGTTAACCTTCAACACAGTCTTGGCGCTAAAATCTGTATTTTGCTGTCAGTGAAAACATCGTCGCAGGTCGAATGCAGAGGGTTCCGCTTTGTGCAGTCACAGCGATTCAACGGTGCATATTAACAGCTGGAGCCGTGTGCAACTAATGCCCGGCTCAGTCTGCTGCATGCTAACGCGCCCGCTGCCCTGTGCCCTTTGTCGTCCGCCAGGACCCCGGCTGGCTGTGCGAGAAGGAGTGCTACGTGGACATGCTGTCCTCCCCCCAGCACACGGCCGAGGAGCTGCACGTCCTCTGGGACCAGAAGAGGGCATGCGGAGACCCCTGCGGTTGCTCCTGGGGCCACTGAAAGTCCAGCTCACACCACACTCACCTCGTAGCACAGTGCGTAAACGCTCACACCAGATTCTGTGGTTTCCATAAACCCTTAAATTGAGCCATTACAGAGTTGATATGGTATTAGTTTATGAAATGTTAGGTCATCACTTAGAAAACAATCTTTCAGATGCAACTTCTTAATATTAGCAAACACTGCGCCAAAATAAAGCATTAGAACATATTTAGCTGTGGCAACTGTCGGTATTTGTGTCATAGAAATTGAATTTCTCCAGCAGAGGAGGAAGACCAGGACATGATGGACATTATGCACACAATCATGACCTAAACCATTAGGAATATAATAATTATTGGTGTTTTGACACTCGCTTGATTTGAACCTTCTAGTTTAAACGAATATTTGATGGTATTTTAAAGATGAACACTTTACATTGCTGTATTTTGTAAATGATTGTTACGCTTTTCATCCTCCTCACTATCTGTAGGTTTCTAATGAGCCACACACACACACACACACAACACACACACACACACACACACACACACACACACACACACCCCTAAACTGAGTTTGTACTGTATCTGTCATTGTGCACATAGTGATGTGGCCTTACTGTATCTGCTCGGCATCACGCTCCATGTACGTCAGCACTTAAATGAGTGTCTCTGCCACGTTTTGCAGTTTGTGGAACTCAGCAGGACGGTGTCATAGACGCGGTAGCTGAACACTGGTTCAGGAACGCGTCCTCACAGGTAATAAAGACGCTTGCGTGAGATGAATGGCTTCCTGCTTGTTTATTTGGGAGCGACGCGCGCGGCAAACTGCCGCTGAGCCGCCGCTGGATCCGTGTCGAGTCGAAGGCTTTGTTCTTTGCCGTGAGCAAGCCGATCGCCCTCATGCTGCTAAAGAATCACTCCTCAAACTTAAAGTGGAACTTTGATCTCTATTGGTGATTGTTTCTGGTGCCAAAGAGCTGAACTGTGCTGGAATAATGAGCAGGGAACCCTGTGGAGTGTTTTAACCAGAAGTCCACCATGGCCTCAACCTGATCAGTGATACTAAACATGTTCAGGTGTCAGTCTGTCCTTAGAAACACATCAAAGGCTTCTATGAGTCCTGAACAAATAGTTTGTGTTGCTTTGGGCTTGTGTGAATAATGAAAGATGATGCTGAATATTTTACTGAGCTAAAATAATAGAAGGCGTTTCTTTTATTTATGCATGTTTTACCTGCCAGGAAATCTATTTGTGCAATTAACCTGACGTACGTGGGATCAGACGTTCCTCCTGCTTTGAGGTCTCCTCTTTTTCAGCGAGCCGCACAATAACACAGTCATGTCCGCATCTGTTCCACGTTCTTACGTAGATAAGGACACCATCATCCTTCCTCACTGATTTGGCTCAAAGTCCTTTACTGTGAAGCAAGAGAAGCGTGGAGCTAACACGTAGATAGGAGATGAGGAGAGGGGGATGAAAAAAGCTAATTTCTCATTTCAGCCCTACTGCTTCTTCAGGAGATGAAGAGTTATTGAGCTGTGATGAGTGCTGTGGGGATATCGTCACTTGCTGGTTTAAAACGTTAAAATCATTAGCATTGTATTTTCTGAGACATGTTTTGAATCTTCTGCCTCCTTTGATTCAAGTCCTCTTCCCTCACCACCCCGTGCAACCGGGCGATCGAATCAAGCGAACCTACGCCTTCCTGATAACTTTGGGACAAACTGCAGATGTGTGTTCGGCTGTGAGTCTTCTGGAGCTTCTCCCTCGTCGTGTGGCGCACGGGAGATGAGACAATGTGGAGAAAATTGTTTTGCTGTTCTTGTATTGGCATAAGCAAAAGATAGTCGGTGTGAAATAATGTATCAGGGGGAACACTACTGAAGGATTCCTTTGTTCTATGAGAGATCAATATGTGTGAAGTCGAAACCACTCCCAGAGTGAGACTAAAGAACAAAGCACAGAACTGGGCATAACGAGACGACCTCAGCTCGTCGTACTGACCCAGAATATGTGATTCATCCATATGTTGGATATAAATAGACCCCACACGTTTCAAACCTTCCTGCCCCTAAGCGTGTGTGTGTGTGTGTGTGTGTGTGTGTGTGTGTGGGGGGGGGCTTTCCTAAATGATGACAGCAGCACAATTCCCTGAACCACTGACTTATTTTCCCTCTATTAATATTTTGCCACGGAAGTGCAATCAACCATTTAGCCTGTGACAAGCGCCGCTCAGAGAAAACAGAAGGAACTCGGGCGCTCGCGTTAATTGTATTTATTAAATCCTTTTCATCTTGAGTCTCACCTTCTCGGAACGCGTCCACAGACCGAACACAGCGATGTGTTGAGGAATGTGAGGCGCGTTTTCACGCTGTCTGCTCCTGACAGACAGTTTCATTGAGTGCTGAGACCCGTTTGTTACCAGTTTCCTTTTGTTGTTCTTCCACAGGTCAGTCAGATTAGTAGCACCACTCACCATGTTGGAAAATTCTACTCAACACCACACTGTAAAACGTTCTGTAAAAGTGTACTGTAATATTGGTTGTAGTGAAACCTGTTTCATTCATTGCAATCATTGTTTTTTACTATATTGTATAACTTGCCCTTTCTTTAGCTATTTCAATTATAATTAATGTACCTTAATGCCGGTACAGAGGGATTCAGGAACTACCAGATAATCATGAATTGTTAATAGGTACAGTGGTTCTTTAAATAACTCTGCATCCAGTACTGTATAATAAATGAGGAGTTACAAAATATGACCAAATCAGTTCAAGTTCAGTTTGTGACTATTACAATGTGATGCATGAAAATGATTAGATGAGTTATTACTAATGGTGCACTACTCTGTACTTTCTCACACTGTATTAGTAACAAATAATTGTGTGATAAATTCAACAGTTAGTGAACAGTGACTCTTAAGAATCCACACATAAGGTCCACATTTACATAACACATTCATCCATCATTTCAGGAATCTAAAGCGCTTTACAGTAGCTTCTCGTTCACCCAGCTGCTTTGCCAGGCTCTAGCTTCAAACACCAGCAGCAACTTGGGCTTCAGTGTCTTGCTCAAGGACACTTCAACACATCCACCTTGGCAGGGGATCGAACCGCTGACCTTGAGCTTAGAGGATGCGCTATTGGTGGGATGAAGAATATTTCACCCCAGCCTGTTGTCTAGTAACATTCTATGTAGTAACATTCTATGTAATCACACAGGGCATAATACCAAATACTTCAGAAATGACTAATGAACTAATATGGTATATCATTCTGATCTCCAGTAACCCATCTCTATCTCCTGTATAGCACTTGTTTCTGAGTAATTGAAGTGAATGTATTTTTCAGTTTGTTACTCAGCGAGTATTCTCAGTATGTTTATCTCTCCATTACTTTCAGTTTTATTCATGACTTTAGATAAACATGTGTTTTTTGCTGTTAAGCCACATTTTGTTTTGTTTGATTCCACTCTTTATGCATTAATTTTACTAATTTGTAGTAAAAGCAGTAGAATATTGCTGAATAATCTCTTCATTTGTTTGTCATTCTGTTGTTCCATTTGCTTTTTACACTTGCATGTAACTAATAAATGAGTTAATTGACTATAACTGCACGACCAGCTGCTGGGCACTGGGTTTTACCGTTCTAACATTTGAGCAGGTCACGTCACCGATGATGTGAATTTAGGAAGGCCTTATTTTGTGGCATTTTACAGAAGTATAAATGGAATGAAAACTTACCTGCGGGGTCAAAAAGCCACGATTCACACAAGCCACAGATGTCCCAGACCTTAGAAAGCGCTCTGAGCTATTTTGCTGTGCATCTGCTTACTCATTCAAACAACTTCATATTCTTAGACTCCCCTCGCAGAGCATTACACGAGACTGTCACTCAGCCGCCTCCTCCTCCTGTGTGTGCGCTAAAACGAGGAGGAAATCATTTATTCATGACACCCAGCATCCAAAACCGGTATTTCTGACTGATTCTGATTCACAGGAATGAGGGGATATAATTAGACGCACACTATGCCCTAATGGGGCAACATTTTCATTCCCAATTTGAGACTGCATTCCCATTGCAGCTAGGGCTTCTCAGCCTGGGAGAGTTCTGGATGTCACTTTTTGCAAACATTTGCTGAACACAGCTGGGAAACGTGTCACATTGTGGATTGGCTACCTCAGAAATAGCTTCATTACACCATTTGACCTCAGCTCCAGCTACTTGGCACATTCATCGTAATGGCATTTATGAAAATAATTATCTCAGACGTTAGTGAACTACTGAGTTTCAGAATCGTGAATTAACTTGTCGCGCTGAAGATATTCTCAGAAGCCATTCATTCATTTGATGAAACAGTGTCTGCTGAGTGACCTCCTAACCTCACTTCACTCAAAGGAATACTCCACTAGTTTAGCATCACAGTATTTATTCAGCAGAACAGAACTTTGGTTTCTTTTAATGCAATAACATCCGATTCTAGAGCCACATGAGGATTAAACTGAACCCTGATGTTGAAAATTGCTGGAGTGACAGTTGCACGTTGTCTACGCTGACTATGTGGAAAAGACCGAGAACTGCGTTATTCCTGTTTGTGCCCAGTGGGACGCGAGGGTGCAGCGAGAGTTGAACAAACAACTGATGCTGGCAGAATTATGCATGAGAGCATGTGTTGTTCTGGGATCGGTGACATGAATATGATAACCACACTGGCATGAATATTGTAAAATAAAGGAAGCCTTTTATAAAAAACCCTTAACGTTAAGGGATAATCACGTAAGGCAGCTGAAAATCCCTCACACGCGTTCATCTGCTTTATGTTAGCTAGCCTTGCGTAAGAGTGTATATCTAGGACCCGTTTCAAACACCTCCAGTAGGAATGAATAGACTCGGGCTGTGAGCAACAAGCATGCAGCGAGAGTCTGAAAGTAATTTAGCAAACACAAAGATGTTTTTTTTTTTACTCGTCGAGACAGGCACGACGGGAAAAGTACAGAATATCGCAGTGTCCCTTAAAGCAGCTGGGAGCAAATGGGGCATATTGTCCTTTCCATCATAAACACAGTTCTGGAGTCATATAGAGGCACATGAAGTAAAAACAGTGTTGCGTTTATTCAGTCGGTTTCTAAAACTATGAGTAACTCAAATTTAAATCATTTGAGGTGAACTAACAAGCGAGTGTCTTTTCTCATTCTGAGCAATGAGGTCTTCAAAATTGCCACACGAATATTTATGAAGCATCCAGTTGAGTGCTACCAAGCAACACAACTGTGTACAGCGCCAGCTAACGATAAATAATCCAAAGCTTGCAGCCGATGGGGGAGACAGTGAGTGAGCCATGTCGCTCTTCCACAAAACCCATTCTGTTTTGCTCTCAAACCAAACTCAGACACTGTGGGCAGAGAAAAATCAATCTAGTCGGCTAGAGAGAGGGAGCAGAAATGAGCACGACGAGAGGCTTTGATTATTGTGATGGACTTAAAGTCAGCTCTGCAAAAGCCACTTCACATGTCTCCCATGTTTATCAAATCAGAAGGGAATTTGCATCGCATTTTCCTGCACTTGTGGCCGCGCGCAGAAGACAAAATTAGCGGCAGGAACGGCTCGCTCTGACATATTGATGAATGCACATTTTCTCTTCTGAGGAGCCACGATTCAATCCGAAAGATACGCAGTTAATTGAATTGCAGCTGTCAAGAGCACGAGCCTCAGTGAGTCAACAGAGCTGTCTGGGACAGATAGCCTTTGTCCACAGAGTTGTGCTTCTTTTCGGCAGCTGAGGGAAGAAAAAGCAACAGTATTAACAGAGGGAGTAGATAATACAGGATTCAGATAACCGCCGTGCACAGCAGCAGCCACATCCATTACAAGCAGCCTGTGCAAGGACCTAAGGCTCCTTAAGAACAGTACATGGCCGACCACTCTGTCATAACTTGCATCAGCTTGTCATTCAGCTTTCATTAATGCACACATAGCTCTGTTGTAATAGGAAAAGGTTAACGACTCTTTTAGACAACATCTGGTCTAGAAGGGAGCTTGTAACAGCTGTAAAAGGCACAAACTTGATCATTCAATTACACCGCTGCGCTCAGTAGATGGTGCTGCTCGTCTCCGCAGACGAGCTCCTTGTTTCTACCATTTCAAGCAGAGCGTGTTCAACTGTCAAGTCATTTCAAAGTCAGCTGGGCGTCGTCTTTACAGATTTTTATTCAGTAGTACTTTGACAGCATCTGCTTACAAGTATCAGAACAGAATCGCCTTAATAAATATATCAAAGATGTGAAAAGCCGAGCTGAATATGAAACAGAAGGGGGCAACATCTGCACGGCGTCGCCGCGGTGCTCATATACGGCCCAGCATAAACAGTATCCGGAACTCTTTGCATATAACGCCTGCATGTTACGTAACAAGTAGACACACGAGTTGCAGAGGTCTTTTCTACAGAATTGGCACTGTGGCGGCTTAATGATTAAGGATCCCCCTCAATCACACATCATACGCTCCAGACATCCACATCACAGTTTAAACAGGGACTTCAGAAAGCAGCATTCAGTCTGGACGAGATAAACAATTTCTCAATTTTGGTGGAAAGACACACAGACACAGGCAGATTCATATGCACAGTGGCATGCATCAAAAGGAAGGCTTTTAAGCTTTTTGCCATTTTATTATTTTTCATTTTCAGAATTGTAAACCTAAAAGCCGTTTCTATTTTAATTCATTCCTTCCACTGACTGCGCAGCTACACTGGGATACAAAATTGATGCAACACTAGAAGGATGCCGTCTCCCACACAAAAGATAAAGGCAACATTTGGAGCTGCTTTGCTGTCTCGTAATTCCTGAATGCAGCCAGAGCTGTGGACCAGAAGTGTTCATGTTTAGTGATGAACTGTGACTCCGTGACTCTGTAAATGTAACATAGCGGTGCGCCGGCTGAGCTTTTCAGGGAGGTGAATGAATGCATCGGTGTGTTTACACAGCTTCTGTGTCGGTGGAGTGTGCGGACTGGTGTGTGAATCGTGTGGATGCAGAAGGTGAATGAGGTCAGTGGTTTTGGCTGGAGTGGGGCTCAGTACTCGACTCTGCTGTGGCTTCAGCCACCTGATGCATTTGACTGAGGTGTTTGACCAGACTCTCCAACTGGGGGTTTCCCCCAAACTCCCTGATGAGCCGGTAGGCCTCCACCTCCAAGTCCCGCAGGGTCTGCCGGGTGTAGGCAAACGAGCCTATCTTCTCCAGGTAGTCCACACAGTAGCGTTTGATATCCATGTTCTCCGTGCGCTGCCGAAGGATGTTCTGCACCTGAGTGCTTTCCGGACGCGACCATATGGCGTGAATGGTGGGGAACGAGAACTTGCCCTCAGTCAGGTCCTCGCAAAAGCTCTTGTTCTCGCTGTACTCGCGGGAGCTCAGGTTGGCGTAGTCGTCGCGGATCTGGAAGAAAAGGCCCAGTGTGTCCAGGAGAGGCTTTAGGTCCTGTTTCCAAGTGGAGAAGAGCTGCATGAGGCCCAGAGCCAGGCCGAACAGCCCTCCAGTCTTCTGCAGCACCATGTTGCGATACTCCTGTTCAGTGGGACAGGTGTAGGTGTCCCTCCAGTGGATGTCGAGGCCCTGGCCGCGGTGCAGCTCCAGCAGCTGCCGGGTGAAAACCTGGACAGCCTCGGGGTGCTCCAGGGTCAGCACCTTCTCCAGGCCCAAGAAGTAGACGTAGTTGGCTGAGTTGATTACAGAGGGAATGCCGTAGATGCTGTGGGCCACAGGGAAGCCCCGCCGTAGCTTGGAGCTGTCCTCGATGTCATCTATGAGCAGGCTGGCGTTGTGCAGCATCTCAGTCACCTCAATGATCACCTGAAGATGACACACACACAAACAAAAACACAAAACACCGTTGATTTCAGTTGATGAAAACAACTGAACGTCTTAATATTAACACAATATGTGTTGAGTCACATTTCTTCCACTACACTTAAACTAGCAGAGAAGGTAACAGGTTTTCAAATTACAGCTTTCATACAGCAGAGGGAGCCATGTCTACACTGTTACGGGTGAGAACACAAAACAGTCACTGCACATACACGGGCTGTCAGTGGGAGAATAGGGAGTTCACGAGGGCAACACCAAGCTGGAGCTCAAGATTCTGACTGTGACAATGCTACTGTGACTATATCTGGTCTGCACTAAAACTTGATCTTACTGGCTGATAAAAAGTGACTTGATGAGATTAGAGGGAAAGTAGTCAGATGGTAAAGCAATTAGTAACAACACACGTCCACCTGGGGTAAAAGAGAGCATGACGAGGGTGATGGGACTTCTTTACCTTGGCCACGAGACCAGTGTACTGACGGGCTCCAGCAGCTTTAACGCAGCACAACCGTGCATCGGCAGTAACACGTTTGCTCTGTTGAATCAAGGCCTTTGCACATATTATTGTTTGGCCACCCATATAAAGCTTTGCTTGCCGAACCAATGTCAAATAATTGCATTAGTCCTTTAAAAGCCACAGCAACCGTCCTCTGTCCGCCAGGAGAAGCTGCAACCTGAGAACCGACTGGCTCGGTGCCAGGCCCACGTTTGACACAGGTCTCTGCTGTCTTGAGCTGGCGGTGCAGCCTGCTGGAGTGCTCTGCTGGTTTAAAGACAAGTGGTGTGGCCTGGTAATGAAAGCTGTGTGTATGGAGCCGAGGAGCACAAAGAGAGGCTCAGTGGGTCAGGCAGATGGCCAAGGCTGGGCCGCTTGAGCAGTTCATCCGCCAAATACAACCTTTCCCTCGGCAGGGTCCCGACACCCACTCACCCTGCAACCTCAGTGAGCCACTTACAAGACATGTGGGGGCTGTGGCTAAACCTACAATGAATGCACACTTGAATGGGAAAATGGAAAATTAGGTAGACAAAAACATCCTCGGGGACTCAACGGTTTTCTGCAAACAGCCTGTGGTCTTTGTGCATTCACTTTCAGGATGAAGTAACAAGGCCACAATCAAGACAGGCTTTGAAATTCACATCAACAGCAGCCTCAGAAACAACAGCAGCTATCAAACTCCAACACAACAGACTTCATGTTTTGGATCTGGAGTGTTTGTCTCCTCCAAGGAGCCCAATTAGTCGGCCTGTCGCTATATAATGCTGCTGTTTACGTGCCGAGTGCCTCGGCTGCTCCACAAGACTTCATTGATTATCACCAGAGGTTACTGATGCAGAAACTCGCTGCGCTTGCCAAAGTTACAATCAGTGATCCATTAAGAATGAAGAGGATCCTTCCTCACACGTGAATTCAATATACTGAGAAGAAATAACTCACTAGACGAGTCTGTTATGCGCATGCATAAACCTGTCTTACTTAGAAGGACCATGCTGTATACTTGAGTCAGACTGCAGGCCCGTCTGGACCCATGATTCCAAACAGTCATCCCACAGGAAGCCACACTTGGCCAACTGGATGCTGCATTTCAAAAGTGCTTTCACATATTTAGAACAGTAGTTATAGTGTACAAATATAAAATATGACATCCCCCACAATCTGCCTGTGCAATGCTTGAGCATCCACAGTATGTGTCTGAGGCTGTGTGACGTGGATAACAATGCTCCTACCTTTATTATAGGCTGTACAGCCTATAATAAAGGCAGAGCAGCACACCCAGAGCAAGCACGTATTAAGCTCTATTTTCATGAAAAACATCAACATTCAGGAAGGATACCAATGTATACTCATGTAGTTAGTGTAACTATGTTCACAAGGTGCGAGGCCATATCTTGCAAATGCCCCAATCCAGACTTAACAGCAATCGGCTATTATTTGTATTTACAATGTAACCAACACATCTGACCTACATTATCGCCATGTTTCCTGAGCTGACCTGCTGCAGAGCTGCTTTGTTGGTTCTCTGCATCAGCCATTAAAATTAAAACAGGTACCAAGCCCGAGGCAGCAGACGCTTTTGTGAATGACACACATCTTCAAAAGGGAAAGAGAGGAAACTGTGCACACAAGCTAACCTTTCTACACTGTCACACTAAGCAGGAGGAGGCCCCTGAGCTAGAGCTAGGTTCAATGCAACTAATGTGTACAGAGGGAATTTCCCAAAACTGCCACTGTGCATTTTACTACAGAAATTAATACTGGGTTAAATGTTCAAAAAAATGCCCTAGCAAATGACTGACACAGTGCACCACTGTCGCTGACTCCATCTATCTGAAAGCACTGTTGTTTCCATGGTGGCGCCTCCTTGGCAGCAGTGTGCTAATGACGACAAGAGGAGTGCTCTCCGTCTGCATGATGAGTTCAGCAGGAGTTTACAGAGCGAGAGAGAGGATGGAGCAAGGGGAGTCAGATGGAGCCACCGGGGGAGAGAGGTCTTTGATATGGGAGGGAGATTTAACTTCAGTTATGTGTTGTGCTAGTCTGTCAAACGTGGAATTATTAGAAGAACAAACGTAGACCTGGATACAATGGACCCAATCTGCATTTAAATGTAGGCCATCAACATCAAAAATGGATCAAGAGCTAACAAACTGTTGGAGCCTAAAGGAGCGAATGTGCTCCTGCTCTTGCTTTAATAAGCCAAATGTTATTTGAAAAAATTATATAAATATAAATGCCGGTTTGAATGATGAGCTGCTTGTTTTTAATTTTGAGAACTCAGTTCATTCAGTTGAAGATCCAGCACCATGTGATAGCAGGTGTGTAAAGGCTGTGATTAAATGTCAAAAATGTGAGCAAAGAAGGGCTGACGTGACAGGACTAATCTATGATATTCAATAAATCTTGAAAAGAGACTGACAACGTTATTAAAGTCTTTCTGAGATATAAAACCAGTCATTACAACAGGGAGGG
The DNA here is from genome assembly GCF_900634795.4 of Betta splendens. Lineage (NCBI taxonomy): Eukaryota > Metazoa > Chordata > Actinopteri > Anabantiformes > Osphronemidae > Betta > Betta splendens. The sequence goes on from NC_040895.2 coordinate 7,841,236, forward strand.
CTTTTATTGCATTCTAGAAGACAATGACCACACGAGACAACGAGCCTCTGGGCTTTGATGCTGAACTTGGGACATAGGTAGGGTTCATAAAACATTCAGGACAACAGGAGACCTGTTGGGCCACGAACCTAATGAGACCCGACAGGCTCGACACTTAGCATTCTACACCACGAAACGTGCACAGATTAGGAACGAAAAAAAAACAACAACTCACGCTGTGCCCCATACCTTCATTAGTGTACACACAAACCAGCATTTACGCAATATGATGCTAATGCTATCGGTGTAACAAGCTCAGTAGGCTGGCCTTTCTGAGTCGTCACTTTCAATCAAACCAACTAATTGTAACTGGTCCTTTGAAATTAAGCAAACAGAGAGAAAGAAGGACCCCAGATCAGCCTATTAGCTATTTATGTGGTTGAAAACACCCAGACTGGCCTCTCAAACCTTTGATTGCTCTACTTAATGTGTGGACAGAAGCTTAAGGTTTTGCGAGACATCCAGCTTGACAGAGTGTGTGACTAAAAAGCAGGCTTTTCTGTACTATATGTACTATTCATACTATAGCCTATTCAGACATATTATTGCCTTTTTTATGACAAAGCTGTAGTGAAAGTGATGAAGAAAGAAATAGGACTTGTTTTGTGCCTGTCAAAAGGGAGAAAGTTTGACAGAAACAGAAAAGTTTGACTTGTTCAGACAGTTTTCAATGTACAGGAGAAGCCTCGGGGTGTCACATCAGCAGGATGCATGGGAGCTCATAAAGACAAGGACACACCCAGAGTGTGAGCATTAAAACAGGGCAGATGAAATGAAGTGGATGATAAAAGATAAAACAAAAAGGCAAAGGAGAGAAAGTATGGAGAAAGCCTACAATGTGACAAATGACAGCTCATGAATACAATTTAAGAAGCAAAACACAATAATGCACAAATCAGTGATTTTTAATGCTCTATTAACTATAGATGTGCCCACATATTTAATGCATTCTATCCTTTATTCAAGTTTAAAAAGCAGCTTCTCTGACACGCTCTGGGGGTGGAAACAGCTTTATAATCCACACATCAAAAGATGCCTGACACAGCTTCCCATTGTTAGCCACATCAGCTTTAGTCCTATGTAACCCAAAATGTCTCTGGTGGGTTCACTTGTTTCTCCAGGAGCCATTAACCAGACCAATGCCTGTTTGAACAGCCCCACAAAACATATTACATGTGCAGCAATCCAGAGGCGTAAAAACAGGCTAAAGGTACCATTAAGCACACAGCTGTCTACATAATAGAAAAAGGTGTTCGAAATCCAGCTGTGCATCATAGTCTGCTGCATAAGAGAAAATACATTCATTCAATTCATGGAATCAGTCCTTAGGGAAACATTTTTGACATGAAAGGGTAAGTGTTCTTCGATGTTGCTTCACCTTTTAATTTATTCCATTTGATCCTCAGCTGCATTTACAATATCCTGTAATAAATCATGGCTCTACCCAAGCTGTACATTTACATTCAGGTGGGAACACCTCCGCTGACAAAAAAAAACAACCTGCCCAACTGTTTGGGATGAGCATCATCCTGGACACGTCTGCCACAATAAACATCAGATGACTGTGTGTGGAGCTTGGCTGTTTCTTACCTGCAGTTTGTCCTCAGGAACATTGAGCCAGTGGTTAAAAGCTTGGGCAAGTTTTGTTCTCACCTGTTTACCTGAAAGGAAAGTGAACATAAAGTTTAAACATATTCCAAACCCAAACATCACAGCAGCTAGAGAAATATATTAACACAATTCTAAATCTGCATATTGCAGAGTTTATTCAGAGTTAAATTTGAGAGCTTCTTCAGGTAAACAACTGAGTTTGGGAAACAGTGGACGTGGCTTGGCTAAAAAAAAAACTAGTTTTGTAGCTGGTGTAAATTAAAACCCAAGATTGTGACTGTTTAAGGACAAGGTTTAAGGCGTGTCTCTCGCCTAGATTATGTTGTAATTCTGTTTACAGCTGAGTGATGCAGCCACAATCTAAACAATGATGGAGTGCGAACCGTTTTAGACAATGCTGTTTTCCAGAGAAGTTACAAATACTGTAAATATTTGTAGTTGTGAAAAATTAAAAAAGAACCACGTTTTTAAAGCTCAATGACAGTGTGACTGCGCAACAGAAAAATCCAGAAGACTCCAAAGACCTGTCCTATTTACCCTAATGCCGTTCTGGCTTTCAGTCAGTCGCATCTCCAGTGACAAAAAGGGGCCAAAAGTGAAGAAGCCAATACAGATTAAACTAAAAACCATACTATTTAGTCAGATCTGATATGTAAGTGCTACATCTCACAGTTGCTGGAATTGTAGACCAAATGTCTAACATAAGACTGTAGTTCAGTTAAGAGTGAACGTGTTGTGAGATATTGTCTAGCGTTGTATTCAGTTAAAGGTGTAAATAGGGTTCATGTTTTCTGATTATGTCAGCTGGGTGTGCACTGCAGCTGCTCAACACACTTAACTGTCAAATGCATTTTTCCTGTGCTAGTGTGAATCATTATATTATACGTAGCTTATGATGACATTTTAGTTACATGATCCCTGTTTTGACATTCACTTACTCACTCACTCACTCACTCACTCACTCACTCACTCACTCACTCACTCACTCACTCACTCACTCACCTGGCAGCTGCAACAAGTACTTGTAGGGCTCCAGCAGAATTCGCTCGGAGGCTGCTTCTGCACGACTGTCCATCGCTTCAAGATTAAACGAATCTATCAACAAAAAGCAAGGAAATTCTGAAACTATTGGCAAAAACAGTGTCATCCCTTTAGTGTACTGGATTATACGTTTTGGGAAAAATAGACTTTGGTTGATTTTTGTGAATGTATTATTACTATTGTAGGTTGTTCCATGAAAGAAATACAATGAAGTATTCTTTTTATTCATTAATAATTCAATGAAGCTGTGTTGTTTATCTTTAGTAAATAACGCAGTTACCTTCCAGTAAGTCAGCCACAGTATGGGAATATTAGCTCCCCAAAGTAAACAGAAGTTCTCTTCAATTCTCATAAGTTAGCCCAGTGCAGTAAAGTGAGTTTTTGTCAGTAAAACAGGTTCTTGAAGGAACAAGTGTTGAGGCAGATTTGTAATAGAAAACTATTCAGAAAGGAGAATATCTGCATGACAGGAACAATGCTTGGCTTGAAGACCTGTGGACATCTGACACATAAAGGAAATGGCCCGATAAAAGCCCTCGAGCTCCAGACACTGAATTCACCACCATCTTCTGCTTTTCCTTAAACGAAGCACATGATTGAAACTAGGAAATGAAAGAAGCTAATGCTAGTCACCAGAAACAAATAAGGCCTCTCTCTGAATATACTCCAACATGCTTAACTTGAGAAAATAGATCAAATCTGATGAAGTGCATTCATGATAAAACGTACCGGGTGTCAAAACACGTGGAGGTCTATAAAATCCCCTTCAGCATGCTGACACACTAATCACATGACAGGATGAACTAAAACAGTCACGTTGCTGTTGTGGAGTGATTCAGCAAATACAGGAGACATGCTTGAGCTCTTTGTGACCTTTAGTGATAGAGCCCGTCACAATCGCTTATAACAAATACTCATTTGTCATATACTGTGGGACAGACATGTATGATTGATTTCAAATTATTCCAAACTACATTATTTACATCAACAAAATATTATCAAACTTCACTAAACTCAAACAGGTGACTCACAAGTATTCATTAAAATGTGATTATTAGACTGCTGCCACAATTTCGATTTTATAACACAATGCTCAATCCTATTCCCAGCAGGAGACAGATCCCAATTCCAGCAGGATTACCTGATCCCTTTGCAGAGACGTTCACTGAGTCATCAATGCTTTTGTAAAGCTGACAGAAATCTCTGTACACTCACAGAGATTAGTTTATGTGCAAATGCGGTCCTCTCTCTCCACCAAACACAGTAACATGTAACAATTCATTGATAATCAAGTTTTACTATTACTTGCACACTAATGGCTTATTTTGAACATAAGGTCAGTGTGGATCATTAATAAAATGTTAATGTTTTAGAAGCCAAAAAACTTTAGATTTTGACAAATTAATTAAAAGTGATTTCCGCTACTTTAAATTCAAAATCACAATTAATAATAAAACTATTAAAAAGTGACATCATGCAGATTTCCTGTCGTCAGTGTGATCTCCACCCACCTTGGCTGCAGTCTGTCAGTCTGCTGACTAGCCCGTCCTGTTCCCTTTTAGCCACACTGCTAGCCCGTTAGCATTAGCAGGCTAAGATAAAGGCGCCGGTATGACGCCGTCGACCATTTCTTTGTGTCTTTTCTAAAACAAAAACGTCCACTTCAACGCCGGTCGACTAAGGCACACACGGTACAAATGTCACATATACACTCATACCATTTGAGCTCTATGTGTTAATGAATAATTCACCAACTGGTGTGCTAGGCTAGCGCCATTACTGCTACGTATTGAAAAGACACTTTTCTCGACAAGCTAGTTTTGATGAGCTATCTATATATGCTTCGCATTCTTTACAGAGCAGGCGCAGAGTGGGTGGGGAATGTAACATGGGCGCCCATCACATTGTATGTTTCTTTTCTATTTCGCAATGGCCCGATGAACGCCTCAACGCAATGATGAAGATTGATTAATAAGCCTTCTCACTGGCACCGGGACAGGCTGTAATACATATCAAACACACATGGTTTGTCAAAGCTGGGGGTTGTAGTTTTTCAACACTTTTCTCCTTGTATTGTAAGAGTCACCCAATAGAATTATTCGTGTCGTCTGCTATGGATATTTTTCTCCATGATCAGCCAATAACGAGGCACTAAGGCGTATCCTCTAGCAGGACTGTCCAATGGGAATGACTATCTTTGCTAGAGGCGGTTCGAACATGGCTGCCACTCATCCCCAGAAGGCGGGGGCAGGATCACAGAAAGAGCTAGGCTAGATGAGCTACACAACAAGGCAAACAGCAGAGCTCTGCGAAAACGACTTTTACCTATCCGCATCCAACATCAACTGGGAGCCAACGGACGACGTTAAAACCCGTCAGGTCTCTCACATAAATGTCCCTATGGATTACTAATACACTTTCGTCGAAAAAAAGAAGTGTTTCTCAACTTGGCAGCATAGGTAAGCCTGCTTTTGTTCAGCAAAGCCATCGCTATTTTGAACATTTTACTAGCTTGCTTCCCTGCTGCTACCAAGCCAACCTTGACGTTAGCTAAATTGTTAACAAACGATGTGTTGTGCTTACGGGGGCTTTAAGGAATGAATGAATTGGGCGACCGTGCAGCAAACGGCTGTCCACCGAGAATAGTGGGAAAAAAACTTAGTCAGTGTCGATAACAAAGTTATGCTGTAACCAGCCAAATTAAGCTGCTGAGCACAGTGAAAGGTTGTGCTCCTCCGGGGTGGAAGAGTTTCGAGCCTGCTGGACGGGCACCGGAGTGTTGTGTTGTTGAGCGGAGGAATCCTCGGAGAGGCTGTCGTCGAGCGGCGCCTGTCATGGTGCTGCTTAATAACCGTCAAAAGTGGGATTACGCGAAACCATTGACGACCCGCGTTCGTCCGACATCGCCGCAAGATGTGATTTGTCGCGCGGCGTGGTAGTTTAACAGGTAAACTGCATTGTCAGGCTCTTCTTTTGTGCCACCGCTGTCGTTAGCGATTCACGACTGACTTGTCCAGTGTAGGCTGGAGCAGATGGGCTGCCATGCACCGAGGCGCTCACCCATTTGGTCAGTTGTGGCATTGTAACCAGATGCGAGGTGGACTATTTCCCCTCTGCCTTGCAAGACTCGTGTTATTCGCAGTGTTTGCGCGCGCGCGCGCGCGGGTGTGTGTGTGTGCGCGCGCGATCGCGGTGTTGCACATTTCCTAACTGGTAGCATCACCGCTGACAAAACTGGGCAGGAATTACAAGTGGAGCCGTTTAAATGGGCTGGGCGCCCCAGTTGAGCGCCGTGGCAGGGTTTAGGACGGATGGACGAAGGCAGCCGACGCTCGGGCTGCGTGCGTGCGTGCGGCGTCGCTGCCCGTGGTCGGTCACTCACTTGCAGCGGCTGGCCTGGCAAATAGTCTGGGGCGGATGACATTGTATCCGCCGCGATCGCTCGCCGCGACCGAGCGCCGCGACCTTGTCCGCCGCCAGAACAATAAAATGTTGTCGACGCCGAAGCGCCGTCGCTGCTTTTTACAAATCCGCGACGAGGTTGACCTTGTTGCGAACCGTTGCGTCGACTTGTTTCTTTGTCAGAAGCCGCCTCGCGCTGCGTTACTCTGAACAGTCAGCGGAACGCCAGATCAGTCGATCACGAGAACATTGTGTGAAGAAACAAAGTGACTTTGAATGTGGCCGCACGGCCGAGACCCACTTTGCCCAAGTTAGCGCTGTTATTGCGACACGGCTTTAATGTGACATCTCTAGAAAAAGGTTTAGCGACCGCGTCGCCCGCTTGCGAGCGCTGTTATTATCGCTCCCCGCAGACGGCAGCGGAGCGCAAACGGGGCGTCTAAAGACGGGGGTTTGGCGTCCGCGAGAGGGGGGGGGGGCAGGTGGATTTCCAGCGCCGTTCCCGCAGTTCCCAGTGTTAGTGCGCCGAAGTGTTCTCCCCGCTCGAGCCGACTGTCAGCTACAGAAATGGCGTCATCCTCTGCTGTAGCGTTGGTATAGTCAGCGCAGCGCAGACAGCGGGCTCAACACGCTCCAACGCCCGAGCACCGTGTGTTCCGATACACCTTTTGTCAGTTGTTCCCCAACTGCCACATTATCGGTGCATTTGCGCAGATCGAAAGAGGAAGTCGTCCCTTTCGACCAGCGACTTCGAGTTCGCTCGTCCTTCGCAGCCACGAGCGGAGCCTGACTGCTGACTGACTGACTACAGTGCACTGGGCATTACATAAACAGCTTTGAGGGCTCTGCGAATGAGAGTGATCAGGCTGCCACGCTTTACTTTGCAGCACTGATATTTTTGGGAATGTGCTCTCCCCGAAGATCAAGCACACGCCGCGTTCGGCGTCCTCCTCAGCCGGGATTATTTCAACTTTTCTCAAATCAGTGAAAGCCGGAATGAAAAGTGCAGCCGCTGCGGCGTTGTTTCATGTTCAGACGCCGTGGTTTTTCCACTGTAACGTGTTCGTCGACCGCCCAGCTTTTTTCATGGCATCCAGCAGCGTAGCAGAAGAAATGATGTCATCATAACATAACCGTGTCTTGTCGTGGCAGAGTGAACTTGGCACGATCTGTAATGCCTTCATCTCCCACCTCTGTTTTGCAGCCTCAGATTCATTACACTGGTCACCCAGAGGACTCATAGAGAGATGAAGGTATGTACTTTAATTTTCCTTGCATGTGTTTTGTGTCAGTGGAAGCTCTGGTTGCTACTACATCAGCATCTCCAGCCTGATCTGAGCTTTTTTACATCTGTCTCCCCTATAAATACGCCCAATCATACATGGGATATGTGATCACTGTTCATACTGTTATATATGCATGACTGTGTTATATTAATCATGACTGAGTGTTATATTAATCGCAGTTGGTTTCATAGACAGCATCCAGTCTAAAGTCACGCTGAATGTAAACTGCATATTAATATAGGTTAAGTAAGCTGTGCAATTTGCAAGATATTGCTCTGACTTTTTAAAAACATATTTAATCTAAAGTATTCGGGAAACAGGCTGTAATGTGTTTCACATCACAAATTAGTTTAGTATACTGCAAAATTACATTTTCATGTGGTACAAACACAATAGAGGATTATGGCTAGTAGTAAGTAAGGAAGCAATATTAGTAAGCTTTGTGATTGGGGATGTACTGGGGGACAAATTAAGAGCTTCTCTGGTAGTGATTTGTAGTCTGCCACTTTCTCTTTAATGGTGTCTTGCTTATTGCGGTTCATCAAACTATACCACTGCCCACAGACAGACATGTTAGCAGTCTGCTCAAGCATCCAATTAAACTGTGAAAAACTGCATCCATCACAATGTGATGCGAAAATAATCAGCAATTGTTTTCAAATAGCAGGTAGGATATCAGCCAGTCTATTGTTATGCACTTTAGAAGTGTGTCTGCATGTGTATTGTCCTAGCAGTAAGGCTGACTTGAAATACAAGATGGTTTGTGGTTATATAATAAATAGTTTTTGTTGTGCAGGAAAGCAATACAGTGTAATTGCTGAGATTAGAAATGTATTTTAATGAACAGAGCATCTGGGCACAGATGATAGAGAAACACATGGCGTTAGAAGATAGAGGCTAATTCACACCTTAGACGAGCTCTGCTCCTTAGTACTCCACAAGTGTCAATTTGAATAAGGCTTAATATGCAAAGATGCATTAAAACGTTGCTACCGGCGGTGGACTTGTAATAGATGATTATTATGCTTTTAATTTCTCATCCACATAACTGCTGACAGGAGTGATGTGTTCACGCTGCCTTCTTTGCTTTAATGTTGTGGTGTTCATTGTTTTCATATCGTTTTGAGTTTTCCTTCATTTTACTGCTCTGTAGAGAAGCATCTGCTCAATATCTAAATGGCAAATTGCTCTGTAACTAGGACAACTTTTCATTATGTTCACTTAGCAATTCATGTCACTGTGGCTTATGGTCCGTAGCTACACACTCCTTCCACACTATATGCTGGTTAAAACACCATCTCAAACTGTAGCTATGTATTAGAGAATAGATTGATTTCTTTCTGGTAATGAACCCTATGACACATACAATGTAGACAAACCTGGCGGATTCTGGCGGACTGTTGAACCTTGACCATAACCTTGGTAACTAAAATACATCAATGTCAGGTCTTCAGCACATGTTTGTTATCTCCACAACATCTATTCATCCCACCCAGTTATAACATAATAATTATGCCCTTTACATGTTTGTAAAATATAATCAGGGCTTTGAGTGGTTGAAGTCCTGAGAGCTTTTGATTTATGCTGGTCTGTAGAATTGCAGTGCTGCATTAATCATATATATTGAGTGGAGTAAGAATTTCATTGTGATGAGTTCCAGCTGCTATGGTGATGGTTAACAGTCTGTAGTACTATAGTACATACTCCTGTGTTTTATTGTCACTGTTTGAGGCCTAAGTTCTTTGATTAACATAAAATTGAACAGTAAAAGTTGATATGGCCTGGGAGTGTGCGACTGCGTTGTAAAATAAATACTTAGGCGGGACACTGTATGTGTTGTATGTGTTTTATTGTTGTTAGGTGTTGAATCAATTAAAGCACAGTTGTTGTTTTATATTTTAACACATTTTACTGAGTCAAAATTGCTCTTTGAGAAGATATACAGTAAGCTGGTATCATGGAGAGCTGTCGACACATTTGAGACCAAACATGACAACAATAAAGATGTGGCTGATAAGGGCGGATATAAGAGTTATTATTATCATTCTTAAGTGAATTGCAGAAGTTCTATGAGTTGCTGGGGATATTTCAGGGAGAGTGTATTCTCTGACCTGTCTTGACTTTGGTGCACATAAAGCAAAGATATTAGGATTGTTATTTATTTGTAAGTTTAATGCTGCCATGGCATTGCCAAGGCAACTCCTGCTGAGGCACCAGTCACTGCAATTGTGACTCTAGTGTGGACAAAGAGGTGATTCACAACAGGATTATAGTACATGTGAGCTAGGGTGAGAGGGAGCTTAATTCTTTCCTGCATGCCTCCTGCATGTTCCTTTTGTTCAGCTTGCAAACTGGTTGATTATAGCACAATGTAATGGGTCGAAACCCTTTTGTCTGTAATATTTTTGTAAGTGATGTGTTTCAGGAGATGCAGGTTTATTTGCTTATACAAGCATCAATGAATGGCATTTCTCACAATGAATATAATTGATTTGATACAGAAACCCAGTACATGAGATTTGACTCGGATGCTCAAGTGTTATGTCATCGTGTTTCTACCACCGTAATCTGGAGCAATTACTGGGTAATATATAAGACAGACTGTTCACCTCTTGAGATTCTGATCTGAGCAGCAAGGTGTAGATTAGTAGCAATGATGTTATGATAACTAGTAATTATGTTGATTTGTTCTGATTTAAATACTTTAGCATTCTGAGGCTTCAATAAACTACTACATGAAGTTACACCAGTGTTCAGTGGGTCCTGTATTCCTTACTGCAACATTTACTAAGACTTGCTGCAAAGTCTGGGTTTGTCAGACTTGGATGCAGTCCAGTGATACGGTCCTGTAGGGTGTTGAGGAAATGACGAGGGATTCCTGGAGCCCCTTGATGATGACTCATATCATAAAGTGAGACCATACACCACACTTCTTTGCGATCCAACATTTACATGAAGCACTCCGCAACCGTCTAGTCAGTGTGTGTTTTCCCCTGCATCCTTTGCCCTTTTGATAGCTGCCAGGAAGTGTCTTTTACTGAGCTGCAAAATGAAAATGCTACAGTCGCTCAGGCTGTCCAAGAAATGCACTATAAGCAGGCGCTTATTTTCAACTTGCGCTCTGTTGAGGTGGCTGTTAAATTTTTCATGACCTGAGAGTCTTTATTGAGCAGAAACTGATCTCATCCTGCTGTTGCCGGTGTCACTCCAGTATGTTTTGTGTTTGTAAATCTGCAATGATTTCTGAGCAGCTGTGACTTAATGTAGCAGCGCTGCCTGCTTTTGTGGGTGGGAATTTTTTTCCCTCGGCATGAAAGGCTTAACTACGTAGTAGGCCTCAGATCACTGGTTATCAGAGAGGTGCTAGTCCTGTTTAAATGATGTGTGTGATTCACAGCGCATGCACTTCATAACCAACAAATCGCATCTGGCGTTAGTTTTAGATGGCTTCTCTGTGGAGGGCATAAAACTGACTGATGGCCCAGCGGATTGTTCATATAAATGACATTTTTTTCACAGATGAGACATATTTAGGACAAGTCAATCTACCATTTCCATTTCCCATCAGCTCCAGGTGTGGCATTGCACCTCATGTTATGTCACACTTATATATATGTAATCAAACCTGTGCGTGGAGTGTTTTCTGCATCAGTGGCATTAGATGAATACCCAGAGCCTTTGATTATCCTATTACTATTATGTGCCGCTTGGGGCCTTTTATGATGAATTGATAAAGGCCTCTCTCCTGTTTTTTTAATATTAGAATCTTAGGTAAGAGAGACTCTTTTCCAATTCTCCACCTTATCTTAAGTTGGCATGAGGATCTTGCATGTCCCAGAGGCACAGGAATTCCACCGCTCTGAACGTACTCCTCTTGATTGGTTGGTTGATCTTCTGAGCAGGAGAGACATTGTCTGTCATTCAGCACTGCCAAGAGAGATGATAAAATGAAGTCTGTTTTTCTCCAGATAGCTGTAGGCTAAATGGCAATCCAATCCAAGACATAAATTCTCTTTTAGAGATTTAGCTGAATTCGAGGAGGTGGGGCATTGAGAGTGGAAACAACAAACTCCTCTGTTTGTTTTGGCGTGTGAGCATCACAAATGTAAATCTAAATGTTATCTACTTATGTAAATCTTATCACACTTGTGAAGTTGTTGAGGTCTGGTAATCACAGCTGTCAAGATAAAGTTGCCTACTCTGACTCAGCATGACACTTCTAAGTAGGGAAAGGGAGCAGGTGAAGCAAAGGGAGAGAGGTATTAATATAAAAGGGAATCTGGAATACGCTTTCATGACTGACGACTGGCCGCTGTGTCATGCAAACCTGGGGAAATCTGCTTCTCAGGCCAGACTGCACTAAAGAATAATAAGGTGTTTATTTGAGAGCTGGGGGAGGATGAAAGGCTGGACCTTGCTCCTGAAATGGACAGACACTGAGGACGAGGCTTCTTATCCTGGTCCTAACACAGAAGATACGATTGTTCGGTTTGTTAGCCAACATTTCTGTAGATTTGTTGTGGAGACAGTATTGTTCGTTAAATACATCGATTTTGAACCTCTAAGTAAAAGTTAAATGCACAAATATTTTCCCAAACACCACTTCAGAGCCAACAGACCACCCCAACTCCAAATCACTATTATTATTATTAGGTTTGTGGTACAAAATGAATCACTTTATTTCATTCATTCACTGCGAGATTTGCTGAGCTCTTAATTATAACACACCATTCAAACTTTATTCTGCATGTGCCCTTTTACCAAATAAGCACTTCTCTTGCAAAATGGTCTGAATGGTGCTCATCCTTTTGGAAAAACACAAGCAGCATTAGTGTTTTGTGCTATTGATCGTTGATGTGGGGGGCTGTTTCTATTCCAACTCCTGTAACACAGTCCTGTCATTTGTTGCTGGAGCCTAAGGAGAAGGTCATAGTTGTGCTACTGCAAACATTAGAGTTGTTGCCACATACGGATGATACCGCAGTCTAAAAACAACCCTGTTTGGCATATTTAGCACATGGCACTGCATCAGTGTTTTTGATTGGTCATTTAATCTGTGTTGCAGCCAAACCCAGGTTGTCCTGCATCCCAGAGTTTAGCTGACATTTATTGTGGTAATTGTGAGCCTGTCCGGATCGTCCTCCTCTTTTAATACCTTACAAAATCTATTATCAAATTATTATGGATTTGTGGTTTGAGTGGGTGGCCCAAAATTGCTGCATGCTCTAGTGGGCTTGACAGATAAGATCAAGCCGGGTTACACCTCAGGTACCGTGTAAATTAGCAGAGGAAATAAGACACTGCATTAGCCGAGCACTGGATTCGTAATGTCATTGAACATTCACCTGTGATGCTAAAAAAAGTAGGACATTACAGTTGGATACACTCACTGGCTTTGGATCAGGATTTACAATCACAGCTCTAGAAGCACAGTAATTCTGGCAAACAGAGTTAACCCACGGTTAGTTCAGGGTCTCAAATTGAGTGATGTGGGCTTTCAGCATTTCATATGCCATGAACACTGCAGCTGGTGTCAGTTGTGAGATCCTCACTGAATATAAAGAACTGAACAGCAATCTATACTCCTCGTTATACAGATGGGCCGATGTGAAAAGTAGTTGTCTGTTTTATTATACTGGACATTCGTACTTATTTACCCTTTTGTCCAGGAATCCTGTTCCCTGTTCTGCTAAAAGGTAGATTTGCAGAAAAGGCAGAAAGCATGTAGTGGCAGATTAGAACCTGCTGTCAGATGTATTAGCCAGCATATTGCAGCGGGTCTTGTCAGCAGGAAACGTGGCCCACGTTGGGTCTTAGTCCAGAAAGATGTCTAACCACAGCCCTGGAAGGTTAGGCCTGTTCTCGAGCCTCAGAGAAACACCCTGTGTAAATTCATGTCTCCACTACATGAACCACAAACATCGCTGCCCTTATCCACACACGGAGTCTGTTTTCTCTGTGTACCATACACACAGCAAATCTGTTCTTAGGGGGTGGGGTGGGGGATAAACATTCAGTGATGACACGAGACGGCGCTATGTGTTTCGGGTAACTTATTTTTTTGTAGTCATCAAAGCAGTAGTGAAGTGGCCTTTTTGTTTGCTCCCTTGGAGGCTTGTTTCGAATACTTGTAGCAGATGGTACGTGTTTTCCATGGATGAATCACTGATCCGGGTGGGGTTTGCGTAGCCGGCCTTGACTGTGCAGCGCGTGTCCCCCTGTCTTAGCTCTGAGAATGCACCTGTGTGTACGTCTGATATGAAGCCTAACTGCTTGCCTCCTCTTATTCTTTTTCCTTCAGACTTTAGAGGAGCCCCCCTACTTGACAGTAGGGACAGATGTGAGTGCCAAGTACCGAGGGGCTTTCTGTGAGGCCAAGATTAAGACTGCTAAGAGGCTAGTCAAGGCCAAGGTAAGACACATTCTATGAAGCTCAAAATAAAATGTCTTGTATGTTCGCATTATCTATTGTTGCTTGCCTTTTCTTTTGTTTGATTGTACAACTCTATTGAAGATGGACAAAGACGCTAAATATTTTAGAGACCACTATGGTGGGAGGATTAAGCTGTGCTCGCGTTAGACTGTTTTTGGAAGTGTGCAGTTCTTAAATTATTTTTTTGCCTTGCCGAAATTGTGACTGTGTTGCTCACATGCGAGAGCACACCTGGTTTGGGTCGTTAGTACTGTTCACGCGGATGAAGCAGTGATTAACGTAGCCCAGCTGTGACAGATGCGAGGTCTGGCTCAGCCCACCAGGTACCCATCACATCCTCAGGCGTTCCTCTCGCCCACTGCTTCCACGCTTTCTGGAAGAGTGACGCGGCTGCTGTTTACCCATTGGTTTCATGCCTTGCTGATGAAGGCACTGCAAGATGCACATACTACAGTATCTTATTTCCCGGTGGGATTGGAGCATCTGGATAATACAATAGAGACAGATCACTTGTCTGTTGTTCTGCTAGATTGTGTGGGTGGAACAGAGATTGGATGCTGGCGTTTCCACTGTGTCAGTGCACTGTAGTTCACCCAGATGAGACAAAAGAGCGCCGATGTTCTGTCATTCTGGTACAACAGCTGACGTCTTCAAATGACAAGTCTTTTTGTCTCGTGGACAGACACAAGCAACATGACACAGTAGACTGAGTTGATTTTGTTAGTTCAAATATTGTAGGCTAACGTTACGCTGCTAGGACAGTCTCGGCCCATAAATTAATTACCATACTAATTGGCTGAGTGTGGGGGTTTATTTTTGAGTAGCTGTAATGTGCAAGTGAGCTCTGTTAAAATGTTGAAACATAGCAATTACTCAGTAGCTGGATCTGAATATTCAACAGTAATGTTCCTTCTCAACGTTTTGGTTCATTAATCTATGTCTGTTTGCTAAACAAAGTTGATGGTTGCAGCAATTGGTCCTTGTGCGTTTTGGGGGGATTTTTAAAGCCGGTGAAAAGATCTGTTTGGCTTTTTTATTTATGATGATGATGTATACTAGAAACCCATAAAAAGCCAATTAGCATCATGTCAGTATTGCTCACTGTGGCTGGTTTAGCACATGTTCAGCATATGATCAATCAGAACTAAGCATTGTGTCAAAGATGACTGCTGTACAAATATGCGTGCCGCAAGTAGATTAGTTGTTTTTTTGCAGATTTGACTGCAAAAATGAAAGAAGTGCTTAAGTACTGAGGATTTGTGTCTTTGGATTGTGTTTCTAATTCAGAGTTCATTTTTTAGTTGAAAATGTTCTCATTGAAAAAAAACAAATAAATATTAAATACTTAGACATAATAGTCTTTTGAAAAAAGCATTTTCCAGTGAGTCAAGTTTTGTAACTCAAAATTTGATTGCTCTCAAAGAAAAGAGTCCTTTTATGAGCATGTCGTTTGATCTGACAGTGATAACTAACGCTGACTGTGTACACATTAATTTAAAAGTATTTCACATAGACGGATGATAATATAAAACGGGCCATGAAGTTGAGGTTGTTACATTCAGTAGCAGCACATTTGCTGCCCTGCCACGCAATTTGTTGTTATGATGTTAATAAGACGGGAACATGTGCTTTTTTAAAAAGCTGCAAAAAGCTTTAAATTTTATCCACAAGTTTACATTAACGCAATGTTTTATATGTTGAATAAACTGGGGAAATCATTATTAATGTGAACCGACAGGAGCAGTAAACAGAGAGGGTCTGGATGTTAATGAGTAAAGCAACTAGACTTTTCCTATTTTCATTCCATTCCTTTATTTGAGCTGTCACACAGTCAAAGCTTGCTTTGTTCAGTAGTGTTTCTGGTTAGAAGACATGCAACACATTTCTGTACTTGCTTTTGCTGTCACAATTTCAGATCTAACTGGTATTACAGTAATATTTAAACATAGACATTTTAAAAAGCAGAGAAAATACGATAAATCATTTTACATTTTGAGAAAGCAGCCTTTCGTTTGTGTTTCGGTACCGTTACAGACTGTTGTAGGAACCAAGCTGAGTTAGGATTTTGTCAGGATGAGCAGGTGTTAATGAAGCTCTGTAGCAGCAGAGAATTTGGACAGTGAGAGTCACTCTCCCTCTTTGTGTGGGGAGAGGAGCCTCGTGCTTGTTCCTGTGAAG
Organism: Betta splendens; assembly: GCF_900634795.4. Lineage (NCBI taxonomy): Eukaryota > Metazoa > Chordata > Actinopteri > Anabantiformes > Osphronemidae > Betta > Betta splendens. The sequence goes on from NC_040895.2 coordinate 7,857,226, forward strand.
AAAGGGATTCCTTTATTCCACTGGGCAGGAATGCCATTATCTCCATAACCGATGAAATGCTGCTTCGTCCCTTTTTTCCTGCCTCTCATTTTATGACCTAACAATCCAGCAGCTTCTAACAGTATGCGTTTCATTCATTGTCTTAATCCGGCCTTCACAGCGAGACTTTGATTGGGCATTCTGCTGCTGCTGTTGTGTTTGAAAGTGCCTTGAGAGAGCATTGTCTGACTCTTACCTTTTGTTGTTGTTGTTGTTGTTTTGGTTGATGCGGTGCTTCTCTCCGCTACCCGTCTTTGTACGCAAGGTTCATTCACAGTAAATGTGTAGTCAGTTTGCTATTATAATTATCTTACTGTTTTACTAGAACATAAGCCCCAAGATTACTTTGATTTCCCCCAGGAAACAGAAGTAGCACATGAGCATTTTGATTTAAAGTGAGGAGGAGCATTTGCACTACTAACAAGATTCTGCTCCACTGCAAAACTGTCTGTCTGTGTGTGTGCGGCCCTCTCTGTTTTTGTGTTGCCAGGTCGCCATGCAGATGGAAGATTATTGCAGCATGATCAGATTATGATCTACTGTGCCCCCGCTCAGGGGAAGCTGCAGATGCACACAGGGAGGGGAAGGGGGGGGTCAGATAGAAATATTCACCACAGTTGCCTCCTGCTGATGGAGTGAAGCTGCCCACTGGCTGACAGCCGTTCAGAGATGCCATGAACACACCAAAATGTTAAATATCAACACACAAGGTGCTACATGATGAGCCCAGATGCTCTACTAGTATGTAACCGCTAACAAATCTGTCTCACTGCCAGGTATTACATTAAAGAAAGCTTTGTAATTAGCTGCAGTACGGTTTAGCCCCTGTAGTAAATGCTGGCTCTGAAGATTGATGTGGCTCGGTCAGGTCTGTGGCGAATGATTGTTTATTCTTGTTACTGATTTTCCTCCCTGTTGCTTCCCCCGCTTCACCAGGTGACCTTTAAACCAGATCTGTCCACTGCTGAGGTTCATGATGAAAACATCAAAGGACCTTTAAAGGTAAGGCAGGAAATATGAAGGACACTGCTGCCCCAGTTCAATAGGGCAAATAAAGTGGGTATGATCCAAGTTATTTTATTTAGTATTTGTAATCAATCACTGTTAAACTGTAAGTTACCTTGTGTTCTTGCGCTTACTTTATGTTCTGCCACAGTGAACGTAAACAAAGCACAACAGCATCGGTCAATGAAGCACTTGCTTTGTAATTTAATTTCAGTCGATTAAAATTCTTGTACAAGCAATATGGTTGCCTCCTTGCTCGAAAGCACACATTAGTTTAGATAATTAGGAAATAATAATGATTAGCATACTGACATGCCAAGTAACAGCAGTGCATCCGTTCAACAGGTGGGGGCTGTCGTGGAGGTGAAGAATCAGGATGGAGTTTACCAGGAGGCAACAATCAATAAGCTGACCGACGCGAGCATATACACTGTTGGTGAGTCAATAACGAAGTGGCTGCTTGCCCTTCTCACTCAAACACCTCTCCTCTGCAGCCAGCTTTAAGAAGTCTTTTCTAGGCCTGTTTCTTTCTTTGCCTCAGCACTATACCAAAACAGCCAACGTTATATAGATTCCGAGAAGTTGGTAGAAGATTGAAAGTTTTGTTGCCTTGTAACAGAAAGATAAAAAAGAAAGGCAGACTGTGTCTGTCAGAAGGCAGAGATAGATGCCAATGCAAACTGCCTCTTTGTTGCTTTCCAAATACATTCAAAGATACTGTCCAGTTTTTATGAGTAATAAAGATTTTCATTTCTATTCAGTGGATTTAAAAGCTGATTGAACGGGGTCACAAGTTTCAAGTGTGCGGTACATGCATCCAGTAGTGTGCTCCACTTCAATCTTAACACACACAAGATTCAGCGTGACTTATCCTCCTTAGAGGATTATTTCTAATTTCCACTGTGAACAAACATCTGTAAATCTGCTTAGAAATTGTAAAATAAAGCTCCTTGTAACTCCAAAACCTGGCTGAGAATAATCACACTTTTTCTGCAGTGTCAAAGTGATCCAGTCCAGTTGTCTGTGTATCGATGGATATATTGCAGTCACGAGCAACCGATGGCTAATCTGGCATACTTTATAATTGTGGCAGGCAGCCAGTGTATAAACAAATTATGGCAGGCTAGCACTTGCTTTTAACCGGCAGCCTACAGTGTCTCACTGCCCAGCGTGACATCCTTTAGTCGCCCATTTTGGTGATGCTACTCAACACACAATCTTGCGTTTGAGAATTGCATGTCTGTCAAAAGTACACAATTACCAATCCAGATAATCCCAAGGATACAGTATGTAGTGTAAAGACTGCTTCTTAGATCGTTAGTCTCTCAGCAGCTGCTTGTCGCTTAAGAGCGCCCGTGGGGTTTTCCTTGTCTTGCAAACACTCATCTTTTCATTCATCAGTGGGGAAACAAAAGTATAAGTCTCTTCTGAAGTTACCTCAAGTGTTTGCAGTTTCGTTTCATGTTGTTTTCACACTTCTTGGTTTATCGTGGAGCCAAATGTGGCGCTTGAAAGTGAATTGTTGTATTTAATGTTACTCCGTGTGGGTGCATGTTATGCAAGTTAGGCTTCAGAGATTTAATATCAGACAGATGTGATATGGTGTCAGTTCATAAATAAGATAAGTCACTTGCCTACGTTTGTCTTTTTTTTCCCACTCTGTTTAGTAGAGGGGCCTTGAAGCTACTAAAATTAGCTGAGAGCTGTCTGCTGGAGGATCTATCTGAGCTCTGAAAGACAAACATTATTTGTTTTAACATATCATAAAGCGAGCAGACATTTTGGAACCAGACAGGATTTTTTTGTGCAGTTGCAGCATATATACAGCAGTTTAATGGCTGGTCTCTCATCTCCGCAGTGTTTGACGACGGCGATGAGAAGACCCTGAGACGATCCTCTCTTTGCCTGAAAGGAGCGCGTCACTTCGCAGAGAGCGAGGCAAGTGCCGCGCCGTGCTGAAGCCGTATATCATCCCATAAACCAGCGCTGTCATGTTTGATTTCCTTTGCCAACAGTCTCACACCTGGACTCGCCTTAAAATGCTGATTATAAATTGTCCCGTGATGGTATTAAATGTTCAGCTGTGGAACATTTCCAGAACACAAACCGCTATCAAACTGCAAGCTTGTCAAATATGAACTGTCTCTATTGTGCCGGGTGGATCCCTGTAATTGTAACTGAAAAAATTCCATCAAAAGAGTTTCTTTACAGTATACAGGATAAACCTTTTGCCAATGTATTGTTTGACAGCTTGGCACTAAGGCGCATTGCTGTTGCTTGTCTCCTCTGCAGACGCTCGACAGACTCCCCCTTACTAACCCCGAGCACTTCGGGACACCTGTCATTGGTAAGAAGGGCAACCGCGGCAGACGATCAAACCCAGTGTGAGTATCAATCCCTGTCTCTGTGCATCCTGTAGGGCTCGCATCGAACTTATATGAGAGGTCTCTGATTCTTGTGTTGAGGGATTCTCTCTACTGATCACTGCTTCCCCATTCTAAGTCTGCCGAAATGAAAGATTTAGCCCCATCTCCATCCCCTTATAAACAGCCCCCAAGGCCTGCAGGAGGAGAGCGCTCTCACCTCCTTCAGCTCCTAAATCACGCTGGGCTCCCGTGTGTGCTTGCATGCTGGAGAGGCAGTGAGAGCACAGTGTGGTCCTGCTAAATGTTATCTCTTTTTTTTTTTTTTTGTTCTATCCATTCTTTGACACAAATGTTCCAGTGGGTGTTTTATGTTCTGATGTGCCTGCTCCTGGGAGACTGAGTTTTCAGCAGGGAATAGGGACTGCTGAGGTTTTTTTTCTGGCACTGTACATAATTGTGGCTCATCTGTGTTAGAAAGAGGACACTGCTACGTAATGTCATTCTTTGACACCCTTTGCTAATGGCACTCAGGGAAAAGTCAATATTATTCTAAACATGGCTCCAGTATTGACTGAATGGTTCCATCTCCCCACAAGCGCCTTGGACCTCCTTTTATTCCTGAGAATGTAAAGCTCCTGCACTTATATAACAGGGATATAAACAAAAAACTACAGATCAATGTTAAAAGGCTACATTGCCTTATTTTGGGGGGGATTATGCAAATTATTATTTTTTGCCTGGAGATAATAAGAAGGATAAAGCTGTCACGTCAGTGCATCGTAATGGTTTGAATCTGGAGGAGGCAGCTTGCCTGGTTCTGCCCGAAATTAGCACATGACATCTTATTTGCTTAATTCCAAAGTTGCCAGGCAACCACAAGACACCATTTATAAAAGTTACTTTTTGGGCATATTCATCTAGTTACACAGAACCTTCTAATCTGAAAACTGAAGAGGTGGTAGTACGCAGAGGTGTCCTTTTTTCTTTCAGACAAAGCTGGACCAGCGTCTGTATGTTTTCACAATAAGCAACCTTACTGTCGCTTTATGTTTAAAGTACACAATAATCTTTCAATCCAACTTCTTCAGCAGCATTCATTATGCATGGATCTAACATTTTCCTCTATGGCTTGTAATCTCAGTGAACAGCTCCAGTGTTTTGTTTTTGACTTCAATTCAACATTTAGTAGTCGTAGTATTAGCATGAGCAGCTGTTTGGCTGATTTGCATCTAGCATCTCGCTAGACGCTGTGCATGTACACAGAGCTGTGCTTGGAGCAGTGCGAGTCAGGCATTAAAAACGATGAGGCAGGGTCTGTTTGCCTGCTGGTGCTGCCCACACGATCATTCTGAGACATGGCTGCCTGTCTGCTGGATGCAGTAAGGGCTCTGCCTGAGAGTCAGGATGACTGTCAGGCAGTAGAGAGTGAGTCTGCTCGTCAATACACTGATCCTAATGAGTGAGCTCATCAGCAGTGCGGGCCTTATGTTTCATTGCACTACATGAAGATAAAGCTTGGAGGGATACAGAGGGTTCTATGGGATGTTGGTTGGAGGCCTTTTGACATTTTGTAGCTGAACAGCACTTAAAAAGAAAAAATAAGCAGACATCCCCTGCCTGACAAGGATTAGATCTGAAATGTCAATGTCTTTGCAGCTCTATAAGCACCCAGGATATGGCTTTTATGTACTGCAGAAATTCCTACTGCATCTTTATGAAATGTAATTTGTTGAGTAACTATTTTTCCCCTGCAGCCAAGAAGAAGAGTTGTCTTCATCTTCCAGTGAAGAAGAGGAGAGTGACCAGCGACAGAATGAGGACCTGTTTGGCAAAGTGGTCTCCGTGGAGGGTGTCCCCACCGGGGACAAAAAGAAGACCACGTGGTATCCTGCGCTGGTGAGCATCCCGTCTCTTGTCCGTACTGCTGTCTGCACCGTCAGCGGGAAGAAACTGGGGCCGTTGCTGCTAGTTTATGGACAGATTAATACATTGGAGGAAAAGCAAAAGTACAACACAAACACTGATGTGTTGTTTCCTTTTCGTTGTAATTACATTTTTAAGTTTTACATACTTTATTGATCCCACAGTGGGGACATCAGGCTCTGCATTTTAACCAGCAGCAGCCTTTCCATTCCATTCCTCTCAACCCACCCTTACTCTGCAGCCACCACTAGCAAACAACACAATAGTGACAGGCATCGTTTGTTTATGTAAGTGTTACAAGTGGAACTGGGAGACTAGGAGAGGGCGGGGATAGCTGTGCCTTTAACTGTGTGCTCAGCAGCTCCCCGCCTCTACAGTTTGTTGTTCTTGGCTTGCTGTCGACTGGGCTCCGTGCTGCCACCCAGTGACAGCCAATAGAAGTGTATTACACAGTAACCTGGCGTTGTTTACACCGTGACCTTATGACAGAGGGGTGGAGTAAATACGCTCATAAATGACAAGGCATGACTCTGATCAACGATTTGCACTTAAGTGTGCCCATTAAATAAAAGTCAAATGAAACAGATCTGCGTGTGTAAACTGGATGCTCTAATTCTCACATTTGCAGCTCAGCATATGTGTCGCAAAAGGAAATGATATCACAGCAAACTTGAGTCATAGTGTTCATGTAGATGCATCCACCCTGCAAATGTAGTTGTGCGCCACATGAGCAGGAGCTGCAGTGAACAGAGTACCAGTGGAAATCAGATCAACGTAATTGCAACTGCTGCCTTTTCTGGGTTAGATCCAGGTACTGAAACAAGTCTGTGCTCCTCAGCTCCAGTAAACAGCAGCCGGATGTGCTGCGAGTGGGAACACACCTCTAAGACATCTCTCTTCGTCTCTCACGCTTATTTAATTTCTGCTTCATAGACAGCATTTTCCCAGTATCTGTATCCACTTCGTCCTTCTGCTGGAACTGCTTTGCCGATTGACTCCTACTTTGATAACCCCCACCCCACTGTCCACATTATAATCTTATAGTGAAGTCATGCGCACACACATCACATCAGCTGACCTTTTGATCGTCTCTTGGTTGTTTCTGTGCAACAAGGTCATCTCCCCGGACTGCCATGAAGACGTTACTGTGAAGAAGGACAACGTCTTCGTCCGCTCTTTCAAGGATGGGAAATTGTGAGTCATTAAAAAGATGTGCTGCCAACCACATGCAGGGATGCACTAGTGATTATCAATTGGTCAAGTTAGGCAGTAAGGAGGCGGTATCTTATCCACACTAGAGTAAAAACAGATGGCACAGAAATAAGATGACAACAAATAATCTGAGCTTTTCCTGATTTGTCGAATTAAACTTATTATTTAATACTAATAAACTGATCTCCATCGGGTGTTTTGTCATCTGGCTGCAGTGAACTTTCACATGTACTGCTCTTGTATAAGAATAAGAAATTATATTGTATTGAAAGTATATTGAATAAATGCTAAATGTCAAAAATGGGTGCATAAGCATACATTTAACATACAACTCTATGACGCTCCATTACATTTTACAGCACTCGGTGCCTTCAGTAGCAGCGCTGGGTCGTGTTATTATATTTGTCCTAAGGCTATAAGTTAGTGGTGAGGTAAGGTACTGTAGCTTCCCTGCAGCCAGCCCTCGGCACGGTATCACACAGCTCGGTTGTTTTGTCTGTGGCAAAAGGAGGAAAGTCCTGTCAGGAGTCTGCACTCTGCTAGTGGTTTCTCACTGCAGTCTCTGTATGTGGGTAGAAGCGCGGATCCCACTCTACATCAATTACTCTGGTGCTGGCTCGCTCCTCCAAAGACTTTCTGTCTGTTTGAATTCCCCTGATGACAGATCAGCCTTGAGTCTGCCTTCCTCAATAGATATGCAGTGCAACTCATCAACATGACCCATAATCTGCTGCTCAAGATATGTTTTGCTGCACAGGAAATCTTCCTACTTGTATTTTTGCTAATCGTCATTTGTAGGGTCGAGCAGATGAACTCTGATAAGATAAGGAATGATGAATCAGGTAAGAACTGGAGGAGACTTGTGAAATATTTCCTCTCTGAGCGTGGCGCCCCCTGATGGCTTTTGTTCTCCACAGTGTAGCCAGCAGTAGATAAAAGAAATAATAAAGCCAGGAAATCTATATCATAGTTAATGAGATTTTCAGCTTTGCTTTCCTTCAGTCCCTTTGTGTTTTTGTTGAAGGTAATACCTGCGTCAGGACCAGTTTCAGATGCACGTAACCTTGTTTCAGTACAGCTCCATTGGTCGTGCTGTTTTCACAGGCCTTTTCTTCCTTTTTGTGTCACTCACTTGTTATTGTATATTGTTCTTGGTGTGACATGTGACCTCTGCTGCACGGTGGTGGAGTCACCAGGTTCACGTTGCCCTGGAGAGTTGGGTACTCATTCAACATTACAAAATAATGGTTTCAACATCGCTTTTAACAGGGGTCACAGCCATTCTGAGCACAGGAGTTGTCAAGAAGTGATTTTAATTTAATCAGATCCCGTAACCGTGGTAACAATGGACACACAAGCTGTTGCTGTGTTTTTGTTTTTTTCTCTGTTTGGGCTGGCATGCAAATCTGTCTGTGCTATTTGATATATATAGAAAGTGACAGTTTAATCATTGTGAGGAGGTTTCAGCTAAATAGAACCAGGATGCTAAATTGATTTAAGCTAATTGGAAGTCTTTGTCTTATTTGGAGATGAAACGAAAATGCTGCTTATTCTTAATTCCTAATCATTTAGTTAATGATTGAAACAGGATGTACTGATAATCGTTTCTTAACTTAACCGTGTCCCTGTATTTTTATGTGGGCCTGACAGTTCTGAACAAAAGCTCATTATTTAAACATGTCACTGATTTTCTGAGGTTTTGTAAACCCGCAAGTACAGATGTTTAATCTGTTATCCAAATCAGTCTAATCCATCCAATAATCAGCTGCTGAGGTAATATTCATCATAGTGCTGCCACGAAAATTAGATCTGAACTGTACTCAATACACCATGAAGTGGAGCAGAGACTTTTTAAATCAAAGTTATAACCATAGTGATGTATTATAATGAATTTTACAATCTTAGTATTTGTGTTATTACACCTTTTCTATTTTTTTTTGGTCAAAGCTGCAATATTTCAGTAACATGCTAGAAAACTCATTTTTCATATTCATGATCCACATGGGGGGAATTCTGCTGACTTTGGCGATCTTGCATGCTTATACACTCATGGGTAGTTGTAGGTACTAGACTTTAAATTAGATTACATAGCCTTCCCCTGCCAGTCCTATACTATCCTTACCACTTAATTCCTGCACTCACTGATCAGAGGTGCTCTGTTTGGCAGTTATATGGTGCTGAGGAAGGACATACGCGAGATAAACAGCGACTGTCCCCCAAAAGCTGATGCAGGTCTCAAACCAGGTAAGTTTACCATCGAGCTTAAGGCTGCAAGTACTATTTTAGAACTTGTGATTTTCTGCATGTACCTATTCCCTGACATCTGTGGGCAGGTCTGGGTGTTGACACATTTAGCAGAAAGTGCTTGCAGAGTGGGTTGCAGCAAGGCACACAGAAGAAAGAGGAGTTTTGTTTTTGTTCTGGGGAAATGCAGCAGTGGAGAGATTCTGTCACTGTCGAGTCTATTTTTATTTGAAGTCCTCACCATGCTTTTTATATAGTGGCCCCATTTTTCTGCTGCAGAGCTCTTACTCTCTCGTAATTACAGTTAGGAAGCAGCTCGGTATTATCCCAGTCTCTGTGTTCACAGGTGGTTGACTCACAACTGTGATGTTTTCCACATTGCAAAAGCGTAAAACAAGCATCTGCCAATGTGGTTAGATGCTACTTAAACCCACCTGTGACATGGTGGCTGAACGATACTGCTGCTCTGAGTCACTGCAAATACTCAAGCTGCCTAATTCCACTGATGCTTGTAATGATTTTGGCAAAAACTTTTGTATGTGTATGTATATGTTTTTGTATGTGTATGTATATGTTTGTGTGTATATATAGTCTTCGCAGAATGCTATAGCTTGAGTTTTACTAGCTCCCTTTGCTTGATTATGTGAGCAGGAATGGTAAGTAAGTGATCAGTGTTTCATTACTCTCCTTCTGTGTTCGACAGCGCTGGACTCAGCCTTGGAGTTCCAGGAGCACTTGGTCATACCCGGCACCTGGAAGACGGAAGTGAAAGAGGAAAGTTCCAGCAGTGAGGATGAGGAGGATGATGAAGAGGAAGACCAGGAGGAGGATGCCAGTGGTGAAGAAGAGGAGGTAGATGCAGAGCTGGTAACATGCTTCTCAGCCCATCGGGTCCAGCTAAAGATTCAACCGTTTTGCTTCCTGTCTGCAGGAGGAAGTGGAGCCATTCCCGGAGGAGAGGGAGAACTTTCTGCAGCAGCTGTACAAGTTTATGGAAGACAGAGGTAAATCAGCGCTTAAATCAAATTAGTGTTTACAGGTTGACTTCTGAGCTCTTTTTAAACTCTATCAAATTTCACCCACCTAAAAAATGAAAATAATATGTGTTGTGATGTCAAGTTCCATTTTTAATTTTATTGCCTTAAGTATCTGCACTTTGTGATCTCAGCTGAGCAAATGTTTTCCCACTTAGTCTAATAGGGTTCGAGTGTAGTTTTTAATGAGACTTTTCAGTGGGGAGCAATGTACTTTTTACTGCCTTACAGTTCTAGTTCTTTATTATTCCTTGGGTTATGGTTTGACACAAAACATAAATATATACAAATATACCAGCTGTGGTTTTGTCAGTTTTCTTACTATTCAGTTATTTTTGCTAAAAAGGTCTATCACATTTTTTTTTTAACTTGAATATTTTGTATTAATTAAATCCACTTAATGCAGCTGTATAGATTTGTTTACAGTAACATCACTCACTGCTTAATCTTCTATCTTTCTGTGTACTAACTCAACTGATTCACTGTTTCTCCTCAGGAACTCCCATCAACAAACGACCTGTTCTGGGCTACAGGAACCTGAACCTGTTCAAACTCTACAGGCTGGTGCACAAACTGGGAGGCTTTGACAATGTACGCATCGGTTTGACGTTAATACTTTTTAGAGTAGTTTTATTCGATGTTGACTCATTGTAGAACTGTCTTCTTTTGTGTCCACAATTGAGCAGATTGAAAGTGGCTCTGTTTGGAAGCAAGTCTATCAGGATCTGGGAATTCCTGTGCTCAACTCAGCCGCTGGCTACAATGTCAAATGTGCTTACCGCAAGTACGTACTACCTCCACAGCTCCTCCAGGGTTTTACCTTTGTTTAGCAAATGCAGCATTCTGTGTTTTTTTCCATTGTGTGCTAGTCAGCCTCCTGTTTTAGGCAAACCTTTTAGCACAGCAGACATGGACATCTTCTGTATGCATAATATTAAAGGATCTTCTAATCATGCAGGTACTTGTATGGTTTTGAGGAGTACTGCACATCCACTGCAATCACCTTCAGAATGGACCTCCCGCTGAAGCAGGGTCCCAAGGGGGAAGTGAAGTCTGAAGGAGAAGCGGGAGGAAACGCTCCCACGTCATCCACCTCAGAAGAGCCCACAGCAAAGGCGAATGAAGAATCCTGTACTACACAGTCTGTAGATTGCAAGGTGCTACATTCTCCAAGTTCTGTTTGAATAAAATGGCATGTTTAGTGTAGTCATGCAGAAGATCGTATTTAATTTAAATGCTTAATTCTCCCATAGGAGGAAAAACCTGATTTGACCCGAACCAAAATGGATACCGAACCATTAAAGAGTGACGAAAAGGACAGTGGAAACGATGATGATGATGATGAGGAGGAGGAGGAGGGGGATGAGGAGGAGGAGGAGGAGGAGGAGGATGATGATGATGAAGAAGATGGTCCACATGAGGGAAAAGCTAATGAGGACTTGTTGACACAAAACGTCGGGCCTGAGAACATGAAGCAGGAGCCCGGCGAGGAGCAAGAGAGCAAGGACAACTCTGGGTAGGTGGCTAGAAGGAGCAGTCCTTCTATTAAGGTGATGAAAAATTACCTCCTGGCACAAACACAACTTCCCTAGAGGCTCAATCTTGGCGTAACTGTGTTAACAGCACATCATCAACATTCACCAACAACTCTTGAGTTGTCAAAAGTTCTCCAGACAAAAAATTGCTTCAAAGATTATTAACATGTGACAAGATAAGTAGAGACACTTCTGACCTCAGTGACACTAATACCCAACATACCCACAATGCACCTCTACCTGTTAACCAGAAAGGAAAGCTCTCCCCTGTCTTTTTTTAAGTTGCTCTGTGCTATTAATAATTCTTGTGCATTAGTCCACATCAGCTGGAAGAGGCATTGTTGAGCACCAAGCCTGACTGCTAACTCTCACCTAGCATGTCATGCAGTGCTCTCTGTCTTTCTCTGTCCCTGGCTGAGACCATTTGAGTCCGGACAGCCTCATTCACACTCAGTCCACACAACATGGCTGTTGCTCTTCCTGATTTCTGCTCTTTTCTAAACTCTTATCAGTCTCCCTGTCCTTTCTTCCTGTCTTTTCTCTTTATTTTGGCTTTTTGGTGTTCAGCTTGAATGATGTTCAGTGTTCCATGTGTGTGAATGTTGTCACTAATGCATTAGTTCAGTAGTCACAAGATAGTGCTTGAAAGGCTTTGAAAGGGAAAGGGGAAGTTTGGGTGTTTTTAAATATCTGAAGTGGGTATGTTAAACTGTTTGGTCTATGTTAGGTCCCTTTTCCCTGTTGTTTCCTGTTTACAACATCTTGATTAGCGCTTTCCGTGTGGTTTAGAACTGTGTGTGTGTTCACGCTCCAATTTTGCAGTTTAGTTATGATTGTTTGTGTGACTGGCCAATGACTATAAAACACTGCACCACTGTTCACCTTCTCTGTGTAAAGTGGTTTGTGTTTGATTGGTGCATTGAACATTTGTCCAACTTTATTTCTACCCTGACCCTCTTACATTGCTCTTAGTATTCCTCTGTCTGTTGTTTTATCACTGGCGGCTGTAGATTACCACTGTATGCCGAGTATCAGGAGGTTCCCTTCTGGCTTTTGATGAGGCCAGGGGTCCCACTGGATTATGTAGTTGTGTGAACATTTACACTGAGCCCAGACAACCTGCCCACTGAACTGATCTAAGCTTTACCGATGATATCAACCTGTTTGATGTTAACATCCAATAATCTGGATGGAACCTGTTGTGTGTATGTGGACACACACCATTCTTCATTCTAGCTACAAACAGTTTAAAAACTGTGGATGAAGCAAGTGAAAGAAATTTGGAAAATTCACTTTTAATTTATATTATTGTTAGATAGGTTATAAGATTGAATCAATGTCTGATTTTCCCCAGATCCAGCATTTTGCTTCTATTAAGCATTTTGACGCTCTAGTTCATGACATTTCCACTGGACAGGATTAAAGAAGCTGTCGTAAACAATGGTTTAGGATCATTTGTTCACAACCGTCCTTATTGATGAAGCTCTTGTTTTTTGGAGTTTGATCAATGTATAATTTATAAGTCGAAACCATTAAACTCAAATTTGTCTAAACCTCAAAATATTAACTTCCAAACCATTTAAACTTCAAGAGGATATTGTCAGGCTCAACATAGCATAAACAAATGTTTTTGCTAATATGTCTCAAATATACGTAACTCTGTCAAATGAGAGAAGTCTATTACCGTCTGCTTCAAACCTGCGTGAAACGATCAGTTATGTCTTCGGATGCTACCAGTTCCTTGGGCTGCTGCTCGATAAAGCACATCTCCGGAGCAGTTCGGTATGACAGGATACACGAGGTGCTGTGTCATGGCTGCTCTCTGTGGCAGCAAATCGAATTAGATCCCGCGGCCATTTACCGTCAGTCCTCTAGCCTCGCTTTAGGCCGCCGCGCTGCCTGCCAAGTTGTGCTTTGCTGTGCTAACCTGCCGCTGTGGCCCCTGCACCTAAACCACTTACCGGCACTACTGCGTCACCTGCGCACCCTCCAGCTTTGCATCTCTGTTCCCCACTAGCGCCTCTTTGTGGCTGCTTTGTTTCTTACAGCGTGTGCGTGAATGAGAATCCCAAGCATGTTGTTGGTGGACGTAGGGTTAGATGTTATAACAGTAGTGTTATTTCAAATGCAAGATTGATTTCTGTCATAAAAGACTGATGTTTTATTTGCTGAAACACTTCATGTACTGTTCTTTGACTGGGTCACTGTGAAGCTGCAGCTTGGTGTAGGCAACACTGGACTAGGACATGATCGGGAGCCTCATGTTTCTTCATTTATAGGGGGCCTAGTGTTGTAATGGGACAGGGCAGGCAGGGTTGAGCAACTGTATTAGATAACAGGCATCCTAGCAGCAGGAAGTGAGATGGGTGGGTGGCTGTGGCTGGGCTTCTGTGGTGTGGAATGGGGCAGCCTAGGGCCAGGAAGTGCTGAACTGTTTTTCTTGCAGGGATGACAGCAGTCAGGAGGGGGAGGAAGGGGAGGAGTTTGAGTGTTACCCCCCGGGGATGAAGGTGCAGGTGAGGTATGGGCGAGGCCGCAATCTGAAGACGTACGAGGCCACTGTGAAAGAGGCAGACGTGGAGGGGGGAGAGGTGCTCTACCTGGTGCACTACTGTGGCTGGAACGTCAGGTAAGACAGGACCTGGGGAGAAAACACCTAATGTCTATATTCACAAAAGATATATATTAAAAAAAAGACATATTTTAACCCTCAATCCAGCTCAGGGGATTACCGCTATGTGGGTATTCCCATAGTAACGGATACCTCCCTTCCTTAAATTCTGCTTGATCTGCTTCAGTCCCATGGTCAGTACTCTGATCATGGACACTGGGCCATCTAGTGGCAGTAACAGAACTGAGCATTGGGTTGATGTGGATCGCTCCTCAGCTTCCCTCTCTCAGTTTTGACTGAACCCCCTGTCTGTCTGTCTCTCAACCAAATTTACAGAGACGCTGAATTCTAATCACTTCCCTGCAGGAAATTGACAACCAGTGGTTCTGACTTAACCTTTATTATAGTATCATGTGAGCTACCCCTTAAATTTCTGAAAGGCCAATCAAAGTGCTGCTACACTCACCTCTACCTCTCAACCCTCTCCCCCCTCCCCAGTGGGTCAGGGTTAATGCAGTGTTAAGTAGAGTGTTAGGGTACCATTACACAGAGGTTACCTAGTGCAATCAGCATTTCATTTGCTCAAAGTTGTTGTGTGGTCCTCTAGCACTCTATAAAAGACTATGGGATGTTCTCTGCATTGTGTCTGTTGTGTGTGATGTTGTGAAATTTAATTTTCGTCATACGACCCAAGTAGCACCCTTGGTACTGTTGGTCAACTCTGTTGAATATGATTTGTGTAGTGGTCGGTGTCAGTATTCTTTCTTTCTTTCATCGTAAAGGTTTGTCTTTTTCCACATAACACCATGGGATTTCCTCTTCTGCTGCTGAGGCTCATTGTGTCGCAGCAACATGTTGGGGCCAGACAGTAGAGGGTGTGGTGTGAGATTTTGAGCTTCTCCCAAGGATCTGAATAATGAAATGGTGTCTTTTGTACTTGACTTTTAGATATGATGAATGGATCAAAGCTGACAAGATTGTGCGCCCTGCCAATAAGAATGTACCAAAAATAAAACACCGCAAAAAAATAAAGGTATGAGTTAGGAAAATGTTTCTGCTTAAACCTCCATTTGTTTTTGCTTTTTTTTAAGAATCACTGACTGTGTTAAACTCTGATAGAACAAAGCTGAGAGGGAACGAGACAGGTTGGAGAGGCTCAATGACAGAGACGTCCTTGGCCCTTCGTCCAATGCAAATCGCCTCCCTCGCTCCAAATGTGGGCTGAGTCAGGATGTCTTTTCCAAGATGGATGAGGGCGAGGACAAAGGGACTCAGCAGCCTCCGGTCAAGTCCATTGAAATCACTTCTATCCTCAATGGTCTGCAAGGTAGAAACACTAACACACGCGTGTAGTGTTTATGCACATTAGGACTGTTTCACTTTGATCTGCAGTCATTTGTCCCAGAATAAAGTTCTGTCTTGTCTGCCCCAGCGGAGATGTCTACGGACGAAAGTGAGCACGAGGATGAGGAAGGGGAACAAAATGAAGAGGATCGCCCAGGTTGCAGAGGCAGCCTCAGGAAGCCCCCCTCAGAGCCACTGCAAACGTCAGAGCACTGGGAGGGTGGGGCCCCTCCCGAAGGATCCAAACCTCCTCCAGTCTCAGGAAAAAGCCAGGATTTAGTCAGTCCAGAGAGCACTGATGTCGGAAAGCGCAGAAACCAATCGGAGGCAGAGGGAGATGTGAGCACCAAGAAGCGGAAATCCGACAGTGCAGTGGAGAGAACTTTGAGAGGTCAATCCAAAGCTAAGTCCAGAAACACCAGGAGCGCCGACTGGCTCCCGGGAGGCTCTCCCAAGAAGCTGGAAGACAGAGCGGCGGGCCCTGGAGAGGAGAGGGGAGCCACGTTGAGCAGCAGTTCTGATGATGAGGCTGCAGCGCTGGCCGAGTCCCATGCTGAGGAATGTGAGCGAAGCCGCTCAAAAACCAAAGGCTCTCCTTCCAAGAAGTACAGTGGGATTAAGGAGAAGAACAAAAGTAGCAGACAAGCTGCGTTCTGGGAGGTTCCTGAGAAGAGGCCCAAAATGTCTGGGAATGCAGAAGAACGACCTGCCGTTCGCGCTAAGGGACAAAAAGACGTGTGGTCCAGCATTCAGGCCCAGTGGCCCAAGAAGACACTCAAAGAGCTGTTCTCCGACTCGGACACGGAGGCAGCCAATTCTCCTCCACCACCTGTTCCCTCATGTATGGAGGAGCCACGTGTGGAGCAGGAGCTCGGGCCTGAGGATGAAGCCTCAGAGGAGCAGATGGAGAACGACAAACTGCAGGAGTTCCCGAGCAGTGGCAGCAACTCTGTTCTTAACACACCACCAACCACGCCAGAGTCCACATCCGGAGGAGGCAGTGCTCAGGAAGAATCTAGTCAAGCACAGCCATCCTCGCCACCACCGTCCATCCCTTTCACTTTGCCTTCAGAGCCGGTTTCTGATGCTCTGCCTTCAGGACCCACACAGGAGGAAGTGACAGGCGGCCGCAGCGAGACGGACAGCAGCACGGTGGAAGTGGAAAGCCTCGGAGGGGAGCAAGACCTCCCTCAGGATGAAGGGGCGGGTTCCCCATCAAAGGTGTTTGACGTCAGCCTCTCCTGCAACAGTAGCAGCATCTGCAGTCTGGAGTTGAGCAACAGCAGCCAACAGGAGAGTGAGCAGAAGTCCAAAGGTACAAAATCTTTTTGAAATGATAGATTTTTGTATTTTTCCTCAGCATAGAGAACTAAAAAAAATACACTGACAACTCATTTCACAGGCTGCCTGTTCTCTCATCTTTTTGTTCTCTTTGTAGCGTCTGTGAGTCAGAAGCGGCAGAAAGAATCACAGCCAGGTGGAGCCTCAAAGAAACATAAGCCAAACCGCAAGAGCCTAGGTGTGCCTCCCAAAAAGAATAGGAAAACAGGTAAAAAGAGCCGGAGACAGGACTGCTGACACCTTGATGGCCTTCTCACTTCAAATGCCAGCTCTAATTTTATCCTGCCTTCCATATTTACATGTTTCTCCTAAAACGAACCCTGCTGTCTTCTCCTCCTCCGCAGCCAACAGCAGTGACAGCGAGGACCAGTCTGTGGCTGAGGGCACTGCCAAAACAACTGCCTCTAAGAACAACGTATCCGACGTGAAGGCTGCCACTTCGCCCAAGTGTCACGGGCGATCTCCCCCCTCGAGCCATAAGTACCACAAGCACGGTGAAGCTGACCACCCCCAGCATCGGGACAACCATGGAAGATCACCACGCGTGTACAAGTGGAGCTTCCAGATGTGTAAGTGTCTCACATTGAACTTAGTTTCACCTAATTTGTTCAATTTACTTTTAAACTTTCCTTTTTTATGTGTGTGTGCGTGTGTGAGAGTGACATTTGGACAAACGGAACCTATTAAGCACATATGTTTCTTCAACCAAGTCTTACGTCTAAACTGCATTATTTGTGCTGACGTAGCGGACTTGGAGAAGATGAGCAGCCTGGAGAGGATCGCTTTCCTTCAGGAGAAGCTGCAGGACATCAGGAACCACTACCACTCCCTCAAGTCTGAGGTGGCCTCCATTGACAGACGCCGAAAACGCATGAAGAAGAAAGAACGGGAAAGTGAGTCAGCGTTGCTGTTTACCAGGAAGGCGTAACTTCAGCTGTTTTCAAGCACACGTCAAACTTGGATGGGGTTGAATTTAGGCACAACAGGTGCAGCACACTACACCTCCTACTCTCCTCATACTGTAACATATCGTCTTTATCTCCCGCAGGCACTGTGGCTGCTTCCTCTTCCTCATCGTCATCCTCCTCGCCGTCCTCCAGCTCACTGACGGCGGCCGTAATGCTGACGCTGGCCGACCCTCCGGTCTCATCCTCATCCTCCTCATCTCAGAACTCTGGGGTATCAGTGGAGTGCAGGTGACAGGACGAACCAGCAACGAGCCACCGCACTAAGCACTTAACCAGCACCCTGGGGTCACCACCCCCGCTACCTTCCAACAGGACGGTCAAGTCAACCTGCATACTGTAACTACTGGGGCACAAAAAAGAACAGACCAGAGACAAAAAAACAAGAAACAAGCACTATTTTCTATTGACAACTGTTTCCTTGGCAAGCTAATGGCACTTAAGTGCACTTTTATGAAGATTGTGTAGGGATGACATTTGTCAAAAATATATACAGATTTGTCTTATGCGCTCTCCTCAATTGAACATTTATAAGAATTGTTTTTGCAAGCAATAACTGTTTCCATTTGATAAAGTTCTATTGGTAAGGGATGATTTTCACTGAAGACCTCTTTGCTCTGTCCTCAGAGTTCCACATGGTGCAGCCTGTGCTGGCCATATTATTATTATTAGTATTATCATTATTACTATTATTATTATTGTTATTATTATTAATAATATTATCGTTATTAGGGGAATTCAGAGGAACACTGCCACATTGGCATCAAGCACGTGTGAAATGTAATTTTTGCCATGGTTCTCTGTCCACTGTCACTTAAAAAAGGCCTTAGTGTGGCTAAACCTCAAGTGGTTGACTTGCATACGGGCACGTGGGCCTGTACACTGGTAGTGGATCGATGGATGCACTGCAGGTCCACTGACGGAGTCGGTGAATACATTTGGAATGATACTGTAGTGCAGCCGTGGTCAACCCTGATCCTCAGCAGCCACGGCCCTTCTTGTTTCCCTGATTACCTGCATCAGTGAAGCAGAAGCTGTGTGCACAGAGAAGGGTGAAAGACAAGTAGGGTGGTGACCCTCGGGGCCAGAGCTGATCGTCGCTGCTGTTGTGCCTTTTTGTTCTTCCCCTTGGGGCACTTTGAGAAAGGACAGCACTTTTTTTCCTGATTCTCTTGTAAGATCAGAGGATCTTGTGGAATAATGTGTGCCTGTATGAGTGACAGGTAGTGGAGGGCTGAGTCTGACGCATGCGGACGGTTTAACACAGCTAAAGTAATGTTATTGAAAAAGCAAAGTTACTACTGAATACTCATCCACGTTGGGTATAACTTAAGGTTAAGTTGTGCAGTTTAAAATGTGCACTGACAGATGATGTGAATCCAGCAGCCACCTTGCTTCTGTTTTATCAGCCTTTTAAAAGCCTGTCTTCATTTTATTGTTTTCATCACTCATTTTCCCTCATCTCAAGTCCTCAACGTCCTCACTGAATATTTGATGACGCACATCTGCAACTGGATAAAGTTAACTTGAAGTTAGCCAGTATTCATATACATGAATGAAGCTGAATACCGCTTTCGCAGTGTTTCACACTATGAAATTATTTAATTCCATTACGTTTCTGCTTCATTGAATAAAGTATTGTTCTACTTTTAGTAATGATCAATAACCCCATGCCTGCTTCTGCTCATACTCATCCCTACCAAAAATATTTGGGTCTGTCTCCTGTACTGCGACCAGATTAGAGGTAAAGCTATTGTAAATGTGCATTTATATCATAAAGTGATGTGTGTATACATTTCTGAAGACATCTCCAGTGTTCCCTTTGTATAGACCCCCTGCTGTATGATAACCTGAAGTTACATTTTGTTTGGCACTTGTATGTAATTGTATGCTTTTTGTTATACATTTGTATATTGAGAAGTGTTTTGAGTCAAGCTATTTAATATCTTGCACTGGTTATAACATGTACTTTTCTGTACAGACAGTTTTACGGTTTTAACTGTAGTTTGTGTAAATACTGAGGGTTACAGCATGTTTGTTCTCTCCTTTTCTCGCCATTTTAGTTCTTTTGGAGGAGAAGATTTGGGTTTTTGTTCTGTTAGGCCTCTTTTATCAGTTTTAATAGTTATGTTTTCTTTCTTTTTTTAATTCCATGTTTGTTTTAGTTTGTATTCTGTTTTATTGTTTTGTTTTTTCTAGAGCTTGTGCTTGTAAGAAGAGAATGGTGATTTGGATGTGACTGAACTATTTTCCAACCTGTACATGGCCTGAAGCTGAAGCTGTATGATCCTGTATGTGGGAAAAAAAGGTTTCGATCATAGGTAAAGAGAGAGTAATAGAGCTTATTAAAAAATGCTCAATAGTATTTATTAGGCTCATCTGATGATGGTCATTGTGTAATTTATTGTAAAAATGTAAGCAAAGCAGAATTCTCTGTTTGAAATAAATACCATAGTTTGTGAAGTACCCTGTGTCTGCTTCAATCAGTGAGGGAATTTAATGCATAGTTTTAAATACATATGTGTGTTTATTTTTTTTATAATTTTTTTTATTTATATTTTTATATATTTATATTATCTACTGTTTGTAGCTAAAAGGACATCCACTTCAAACATACTGTTGAAAATCCTTTGATGTTTACTTGATGTGCACTTGGTAAGTGGTATATTTTAGTCTTTGGCATTGTTGGTTAAAAATTTAGTTTAAGATTTTGTTAAAGGAGATTTTGAAGTATTTCAATTTTACACCTCATTAGAAAATAATTACCACAAACCAATCAGGTATATTATATTATATTATATTATATTATATTATATTATATTATATTATATTATATTATATTATATTATATTATATTATATTATATTATATTATATTATATTATATTTTGCGCGATACACCGAAAACGCGGGGCCGTGACGTCATCGTTACGCTTTACGTACTTTCTGTCCGCACTTCCGCAGCAACGTGCTAGCTGAGTTCCTTTAGTACCGGCTGAGCTTTAGAAGACTTCAGATATGATTAGCGCCAGGGTGAGCGCAGTTGTTGCCGGGGTGTGCGGAGCCCTGTTCATTGCATACTGCATTTATTTCGACAGGAAACGGCGGAGTGACCCTCTCTTCAAGGAAAAGCTGCGGGAACGTAAGTGTTGGGGGAGAGGAAGTTAGCTAAGCGGTGAATTTAAGAGAGTATGGCACGTTAGCAAGTACTCCACCCGGACAATATTTATTATTATTGTATTATTAATAAATATACTACCCACCTCAATTACGCTTTGCATCTAATAAGTTGTTCTCCAACTTAGTCTTAACTCACGTGTGTAGCAGGATGAGTAGCTAACGCGTGGCTGAAGCATGCTGTGGCTAGCAGTTGTAACCACGTGTTTCTCGTGACATCAAACCTATACCAACAGATGTTAAATCCACTTCTGTGTTACAGGCAGAAGAAGACACAAGGCATCTAGTGAGAAGTCTGGACTGACTAAGGTACGACACGTGAACATTAAGCTCCAGTAAAGTGAAGTTGAAATGAAATTGAGCATGTAAATCTCGTTGATTTTACAGCTGCCTGATTTAAAGGATCCAGAGGCTGTTCAGAATTTCTTCCTGGAAGAAATCCAGCTGGGAGAGGAGCTTTTGTCACAAGGTAGGTCATGTATGTAGTTCTACAGGGATCCACGTGTACTGTACTCAAAGCATAGCCTTCTGGGCCTCGTGTTAGCAACGTTCAACCATTAAAATCTCGGATGGATCTCTGCATCGTTCCTACGCCCATTGCCTGTGTAACAAGTAGTTTCCAAACCTGTTCAGGTGAATTTGAAAAAGGTGTGGACCACCTGACCAATGCGATCGCAGTGTGTGGTCAACCTCAGCAGCTGCTTCAGGTGCTCCAGCAGACTCTGCCGCCTCCAGTCTTCCAGATGCTGCTGACCAAACTGCCCAGCATTAGCCAGGTCAGTATGTCCTGTAGCTCACATTGTACTGTAATAGTAATGGTGGTGAAGCATCCTTATAACCCCCTCAGTTGCCTAGTGGTTACTGGGATAAGAAAGGATGCAAGAGAAATATTAGAATTATCCAAAGCTGAGCGCTATGCATCAGTAGCTCTTGGTTATTTCACCTCTAAGACAGATACTTAATTAGCTGCTTAATGTCTTGCTTGAAATGCTATCATGCATATTTAGCTATTTGTTTTCTAAAAGCATCTAAAGAGTGTTTTCTCTGTTTTCCAGCGAATCGTCAGCTCTCATTCTTTAACAGAAGATGATGTTGAATAACTGTCAAAATGTATGAAATGAAAACCTATTAATATTCCATTACGGGATTTGGAACACTGAGATTTATGCACCATTTGGTACATTCGACAGCATCTGCGTTGAGTCTGATTATTACGGAGCTCACGCTTTTGGACACAAGCGACAATGACCTTTGAAAGCTTGAACAAATCTGAAATGTTAAATGCATTCCACTCCTCTTGTCCTGTCCTCATTTGTGTTTTCTAGCTGTTAATTTGTGTCTCACATGCACTACTGTATATTTTGAGGGCTTGCTGGTGTATAAATAGAAGTGTGTGTGTGTGTGTCTGTAGATTTTTCCTTACATATTGCTGCACTGCACATGTGAAATATAAATGTCTACACTATGATCAATTCTCATTTGTGCAATATTGTCTGCCAATTTTTCTGGAGCATTTGATGTCCATTAAATGTTATTTTTATACTCCTGTCTTTTCTTATTTGCACATTTTAGTACTATTAGCCAGTAGATGGCAGTAGCAATGCACAGGAAAATCTGAAGCAATAACCCTTCAGAAATGTGGAACGTGGGCAGTTTTTGTCGGCTTGGACAACTGGTGAGTCTTTTTTGGAGCAAGGGAAGTGTTAAGTGCATATGAATAAATATCCTACATTTTATGCAACAGGAAGTGATTTGTAAGAGGTGGAAAAAAAAATGAAAAGCGAGGCAAGGCTGCTGTGCCATCATGTGAGAGCTGTGGTTTTGTTTCCAGCCAGCGTGCTAAGACACACAAGGTTGTGGGAGCATGTAGAGCCATACTGTCTTTGTTGTGAATGACTTGATTGTGCGTGCAGGGGAGTGAAAGTGGAGCAGCTCATGGGGGGCAGTCTGGTTAAAGTGTGTCTCTTGGAAGACAAATAGAGCTGTAATTATTTTTATCCCTGTCTGCAGCTGTTTTTCTAAGGACTCTGGCCGGAGCAGCCTGGGTCCTGAGTTTGCCAGGAAACGAGAGCAGCGGAAAATAGTTTTTCTACATTAGGAATGAAAAATGAAAATTGAACGCTGGCCCAGAAATGTCGAGTGAAAAGTAAATGGTAGACAGTGTTCCATTTTCCATGAACTCATGCACTCACTCGACGGCCTTTTCCTCAGTACTCCTGCTAGTTTGCCATTTGGTGGAAAAGGAGAAGCCTGTCAAAAGGCCTGCAGAGTTGTCTGGCCCCGGAGTGTGTGTGTGTGTGTGTGTGTGTGTGTGTGTGTGTGTGAACAGAAGAAGTGGCTCGTTGTTAATCTGCCCTTTGGGGGAGGATGAGGAAAAAAATAACACTCAGTGTTGGAGGTCTGCTCCTGGAGCTGGGGGTGGGAACGGCCTTAGGCTCTTCCCCACAGTATCACTGGCCCGTTTCTCTAAATAAACACTCAGCCGCCGGCCACGGACTCTGTCCCCTGCAAAGACGCAGAGCTGAGGGGCCACGGAGGGACAGCAAACAGGAGCAGCCCGCTCTGGAAGCACGTCATCGTAAAGTAAACCAAGCGTAACGGGCCCTGACATGAGGCCGCGACCCCGTTCGATTCAGCATGACACAGCAGATCCCCAGTCGGGCTTAGGAGCCAAAGCTGCTCTCTATCGTCAGCATTAATGTGACGGACGGACGGACTGTTTGTTGTACTTTTTTTTAAATTTAATGTCATTATTTTAAATCCAGCCCTGCCGTAAATGAAATCACGGTGTGATGGAGGCGTAGGGGCGGTTAGACCCCGCTGGGGCTGTAGGGGGCACTGTTGCTCCAGGCAGCGTCTGCAGGCGCCACTGCAGGACGACTGAATGGAAGGAGCTGAGAGCAGAGCAGTTCCCGTTGACAGCAGTAACAATGGCTTCTCGCCTGCAGCAAAGCGACCGTGATTCTTAACACTCCGTAATGCTTTATTTTCCCCCTTCTAATGTGCTCGCAATGACGGATGCACCGTGCTCCATTCATTACAGGTGCAGGACGTGACCTGTAACTGAAGGCGACGCCGTGGCTCGAACCGGCTCAGCCGCGAGCCGTCCGATGGCGGCCGTAATTTGTTTGCATGGACTCTTGTGTCAAACGTTGCACTGGGAGCGCCATAATCAGCCGAGCCCCGCAACTCGTTACAGGAAATCCTGTCAACAAATCATCCGCGGCCGTAATTACATTTGTTTGTGACTTTGAATGTCACAGCTTGATTGCCGATCTGCATGCGCCGCGTGCGCCATATATGCACAGATTGGGTGTCTGACTCGTGGAGTCGTCTGCTCGCGCACGAGCAGCTGTGTTTGGGAGTTTAAGGCGGCCAGAAATAACTCTGTTGTAAGCGGTTGCTATGGCAGCTTCAAATAGCTCTGCAGAGCCGAGCCGGTCTCCACCTGATATCCTGTGAGCTGTAACCTTCCAGGGAGCTATTCTCCGCCTGCAGATCACTGAGCGGCGTCCACGCGGGCCCCATTTGCTCGGGGGCCATGTTTTTCCGTTGCCTGGCGGCGCTCAGAGTCGCGGCGTCTGTGGCCCCCGTTGCTGACGTCACGGCCGCGGTGCCGGAGCCCGCAGCCTACTGTACGTTGTCATGGCGAGGGGGGGGGGGGGGGGGGGCATACGCGCGAGACGCGTCCGGGCTATAATGAAGACCGCTGCGCGTGCACGGCAGCAACGCGGCGTATTAATTACCCGGCACCTTCACTGTCATTCACCGGCGGGGGGGTGAGGGAGGGGGGAGGAAAAAAAATTCCAAGGCACGTCCTAAAAATAAAGCAGCACTCTACGTGCTCCGAGTATTAACTTCCACACAGATGACCCATTTTTCCATCTCAAAGGGTCTGGGTGGGTGGAAAAAAAAGAAGGGGGGGGGGGGGGGGGGGGGAGCGGGAGGGGAGGCAGCCGTGCAGCCAATCACGTGAATCCGAAGCGGGCTACGAATCCTGGCGGATTCCTCGTCCTCCGTGGGGCAATGCCTTCCTGTCGTCTGCCTTTTCCATCGCTGCTGGTGGTGATTTACCTCCTCCGCGCAGGTCTCTGCCCTCCCCCATGTGTGTATTCAAGCCTGTTGTTTACATTCACCACCAGTGCGAGCTGCAGGGTGTACACCCCCCCCCCCCCACACACACACACACCCAGAGTGCTTCTTTCTAATGTCACCCTGCCTCCAGCCTCCGCCTATCGCCTCATCGCTAGATCTCTGATTAGGCTGAAACCCAATAGCTCTGCTCCGCCTCAGAGAAGCTGAGAGCATCACGTGACCCGCGAATTCCTGTTTACGTTGGGTGGTTTTCGTGTTTTGGTCTTGCGACAGGCCGTGCTCTGAGCCGAGCTGAGCTCATCACAAAACGGAGGAGGGGGGGGGGGATAACAGCGACAGAGCTGAATGGGCGAGGAAGAAAAGCGCTCGGCGTCGGTTCTCATCCTGTCGTCTGTCATCAGCGTTATCTGTGCAATCGAGGCGAGGAGTGAAACTAGAAGAGGGAAGTCACACACGCCGAGCAGGAGGGTGAAGAAGGGGTTAACTAAGCAGACTGTGTGCACAGCTATTCCCCCCCTCCCCCTCCTCTGATGTGCCTTCCTGTCTCACAGGCAGCGAGGCACTGGCTTTGAAAATCATGAGCGAGTCAGACAGACTTGTTTTGCATACTGTAGGTCTCCTGCATTGACTTGTAGCAAATCCCTGCCCTCGGGAGGCATGTCAGAGGGGATTAATGGGGGGGGGCTCACAGAGTTTCCCATTGTCGCAGGCCGGCCTTGTGCTGTATTTTCATCCCGCAGAGTGAGAAAGCAGGTGGGGTGGTGCTGGTGGATGGGAGGGCTCAGCTTGTGTGTGTGTGTGTGTGTGTGTGTGTGTGTGTGTGCGTGCGTGTGTGTTTTATACAGTGGTGTTATTTCCCTCTGCCCTGATTCTTTTGAGCTGCGCTGATGAAGGGGGGGGGGGGGCTGGAGGTTGACCAGGCTGAATGGATGAGCCGCTGCACCGGAAGCTGCGGGTCGGGGTGATGGGGGGGGGGGGGGGGGTTACGGGACGGCTGTGGCATCTGGGAGGATGTGACAAACGGTTACTTCTGCTTTGAGAGTCGAACCCAGCACAGACAGTGGAGCGTGCGAACCAACGGCCGTTTCAGACGTTTACTTCGACGTCTCGACGCGATTCGGGACGCTTCAAACCGTCGGCGCCGGCGTCCGAACGCGAGGCCGCCGTTTTCTTTGTGGAAATGACCCTGGCTCCGTCCAAACGCAACGCGCCGCACCTCCCGTCACCTCAGGCGAAAACACAGAGGAGCTTTTCAGGCGCGACACCAGTTCCACTCGCTCGCAGCCAAACACACACCAGACGCGCCATCGGATTCTCACACACACGGCAAATAATGAGGACCTTGGTCCCTTTTCACCTCTCGCGTCTTTGCGGCACTGAGTCGCGCGGAGGCGAACGCTTCCAAGGGGAGTGAGGGCTTTTAACAGGCAGCGATGTTGGTAAGGATTTCTAGAAGGCGCACCCCCCCCCCCCCCCCCCACGCTCACCTCGGCCTGATGAAACCCTCGACTTTCACCGCTAAGCGTCCGTTTGTGAGTCTCTCCCTGTTGTTTCTCCCCCCTCCCTCCCTCCCTCCCTCCCCCGGCGTTCTGCTCCCACACCTGCTACGTTTTATAGCAGCCGTAAAGGCGCGTCAACCTTGAGACATGATAGAGCAACCCCCCCCCCCCCCCGCTTCGCTTTACCTGCCATGCAACCTTGGTGTAACTCCTGCCTGCTGGCGCCTCTTCCTGCAGCCGCTCGCTCACCCGAGAGCACGACTGCAAAGTGGGTTTTGACGCCTTGCGTCTTGTGTAACCGCGGCCTTTGAAGACTTTCGCTGTGAGCCCTGTGTCTCATCGATTCCCTACGCAAAAGCTAAATTTGAATCTGAGGCGAGCGCGTAAGGGAGGGGGGTGCTTATCTGCCCCACTCGTTTAACGCCGTTCATTCATGCACACTGTGTATTTTAAGACGGCCCGTGCATGCGGAGCTATTTGACGTCCTGTGCTGTTAATGCAACCGCCGCCGGCCCGCGAACGGACGCGCGCGTGTGCACAAAGAAGCCGCTGCAGGAGGCTCTTCACGTGGGAGATATCAGCAGCGGCATCCTTCACGGAGGCCCACATCTGGACGGCCGTGGGTCTTTCCTGGTCACGAGGGCGGAGCAGAATGACTAAAGTGGACCAAAGCAGTCGACGTCCAGTCCAGTCACAACACGGAGCGACAGCTACTTAGCACAGCACGTTCCCAACCAGTTAGTCATCTGCCTTTCTCAATGAACTGTACAGAGGATCACTCACACACACACACACACACACACACAGTGGGAAAGTAACAGTGAGTCGGGCTTTGAGTCCCCATCACTTTAACACGTGAGCCCAGTAACAGTTTGCTCAGAGATTCAGCAGAGCTACACCAATATCCTGCGTCTGACCTATTTTACACTAAAGCCTTGATCTCCCTCCATGTTTGTTTGGAGCCTTTCTGCAGCTACTGGGAGGATTTGATGGCGTTGCCCAAAGTGGGGGCTTGTTTTCCACAGCGGTGCCTTTACTGCCGCGTAAAAGTCCCCGTTTGATGTTTGATCTGCAGCATTCCTCTCTCCGTGGCTTATTTCACAGGGGGGGGGGGGGGGGACAAGTCCTCTGCCATTTGTTCAAAACACATAGTCAGCGTCCGTGAGCTTGATTTGAATTTAATGGACCCGCGTGATGATTAATGAACCGCTAAGTGGACGCAGCATCTGATCTCGGGGGCCGCCGCCGCGCAGACACCGACGGCTCTTTAGACTGAATGGAGCGGCGTCGCCGAGGAGAGTCACCGCTGGCGGCGAGACGGCCTCCTGTAATTATGAGCGCACGGGGTAATTAACAAACATCTCCACCGCGAGGCTGTTCCACATCACATCCGCCTTCAAGAGTACGTCGCTGCAGGCTTTTAGTCCGGATGACGCTCGCTGTGAGCTCACTGTGTCTCTCTGAACCCCCCCACACCACCACCACCACCACCACCTTTGAGCCACACCCTCCCCATTCCCCGGATCCGTCCTTCCACAGGGACGGCTTGTTGACATCCATTAGGAGGTTTCCCAGCATCCGAGCCGCCAGGAAGCAGGGCTAATGATGTAATTCCCAGAGAGATGACATTAGAATGTCAAAGTGCTGCAGCTGACATCATCCATTTAGCGCACATTTTCCACTGCTTTACATTTGTCCTTCTTGCCTCCCTCACTTTTCCCTGTTAGACCCTGGAGCTCCCCGCCCGTCCCCGCGCCTCCAGGCTCCGCTCAGGTACCACCTGCACCATAGAGGGCAGGTAGGAATAAAAAGGGGGGGGGGGCATCAAAGCTCCCTCGTCTTCCCCTGCAGCTACGAATGCCCTGCTCCACAAAACGGCGTTTTGCACAGCCTGTGTGTGTCATCTCCCATTCATTCCCTCATGGGGTTTAGGCTTCAAATTCATCTTGTCGGCCCAACATCCACGTGCTTCACGGTGGTGGAGTTATCTGCGCGAAGCCGTGTTGGACTGCGTGACATACTGACGAGCACATCTTGTGCAGAGTGCACGTTCCTCCCGGCTGCGCGCTGCAGCCGTGTGCCTATTTTTACGCCGTAAACACATAATTCTTCGGAGTGAATGTGAAATATATTTCCGCGAGGGGAACTTGACAGCTCCCCGTTCAGCTCAGTGAATGGGCACGTCAATAATGGCCGCTTGCAGAGTAAGTGGACGTGAACTGGGAGCAGAGGAGGAGGCTGCAGCTCACTCAATAATGAATCAATTGATCCCCCTGCAGATGATGGATCAGGTTGCTATGACGAGAGATGGAGACCAAAGGCAAGGGTTCCCAGAACTGCGCGGCGGAGGCTGCAAGTGGATCTTGGCTTTGAATAAAAAGTGACGCAGGCCATGATTAATAATGGATATTAACCCATGTACTAACGCAGCCACGTGGATATTATCCAACAAGGAGTTACTGTGCAGCATCAGCAATCCATCAGTTCATATTTTACAATCCCCCATGTTATTTTTATGAACACATACACAGTTGCCGCATGTGCATCAGATTATATTGACAGTTTTCCCCGAGAGAGATTTATCCGGGCGTCTTCGCTTTGAAAGGTGTCTCCGCGCCTGAGACACATGTGGGTTTTATTCCGCTGCGCAGCGCCGGCTCCTCACAAAACCAACATGTTTACCGTTGTCTGCGTGCGTGTGCGTTCCGTTGCCGCGGCAACGCGGCTGATGCTGGGTCCAGCTGGGACCACGTTGCCAAGTAACAGCTGAGTTATGAGAGTGGAGGAGAGAAGCGTGGGCGATGGGAGGGGAGGGGGGGGGGGGGGGGGTTGAGTGGGCGGAGATGCGCGCCGAGGACTTTTCTACAAAGGCGGCAGCGAGCAACAAAGCCTGGAAGCGAGAGGGGGGGAAAATATCTCTGGAAAAGAAAAGTGTTTATTTAGGTTATGGCTCCGGATTGAAAAATAAAGTGTTTTTCATGTGTCTCTGTGCCTTCCTGCCAGAGAATATTAATACTTGGCGCATCACAAAGCAACTGGAGCAATGGAGCAAACGTCAGTGATGTACATGA
Organism: Betta splendens; assembly: GCF_900634795.4. Taxonomy (NCBI): domain Eukaryota; kingdom Metazoa; phylum Chordata; class Actinopteri; order Anabantiformes; family Osphronemidae; genus Betta; species Betta splendens. The sequence goes on from NC_040895.2 coordinate 7,886,686, forward strand.
GCGACGCTGAGCGTCTGATAATGAGCCAATGGGACTAATGACTTTACACGTGGAGCACAGGATGACTCGTGACTCCTGGAAACTGCAGCTGCTGAGGTCACGTCCGTGAAACCCCATCTGTGTGTCGGATGGTTGGAAACAAAGGCTGACGTTGTGTGTTCCGCCGTCCTCACGCTCTCCTCCAGATCCTCCCGTGAATCATCTCCACCTAACATCAACTGTGCTCCCTCCTCGTGCCCACGGCGTGATTGTGCACTTTTCCTGTCGCATCACTGTTGCCTCAGCTTCCTGGCTCGAACGCCTTTGTTCCTGCTCATTAGGAACACGTCGCTCTGATTTGTCGCCATGGCAACCGGTCGCGAAGCGCCGCCGCGTTCCACTTGGGACTAATCGTCGTGCCCAAACAAACAGGCGTTCCGTCAGACGCCACCCTCGGCGCTACCGTTTTGGTTGGGAACGTCCTCGCGCTCCAGTACGTCGCGACAACGAAGCTCAGCCGCAGAGCCTCCGAAATCCTCGGCGGGAGCGAGCGAAGTGGCTGGAAACGGCGAATGCAGTGACACACGTGTTGAACATCAGTTCGTTTATCCGGGTCTCTGGCGTCCAGCAACTGCAGGTGGAGGAAGAGAAAAACAAAAGCAGTGGAGCCAACATGGCCCCCGTGCTTTATATAACACAGGCTGCCTGCGGTGATTGTGCAATGCGGTGCAGTTGTCTGGGCTGATGTAAACAGAGCCTTGGAGCCTCTGGAGGCTCAGCCATGTGCCTTGATGCAGCAGTTATGGGCACATGCCCTACTTTCATAAATCAGAGCTGGAAAAAAAAAAGGAGAGGAAACAGCACGGGGAGGGGGGAGGGGGGGATGCCGAGATAGCATGAGAGGGAGAGAAAGGGAGGGGGAGGAAGGCTGAACAAGGCTCATATTGATGTTCCAAACACAGCTGCAGGCGTCAGCTGACTAGCTGGCCTGGAAGCAGCCCCCGTCTCTGCCTCCTGCCTTTATCAGCTTACACTGTGACCTTTCTCTCTCCACTGGAATAGATTCCTGCTTTAACCCCCCCACCGCTCCACGTCCCCCACGTCGGGCCCTCGGCCGCACCGGGACCCCGTCCGTCCTCTCCGACTCCGTCGGGGTCGCTGAGTTTTTTTGTCGTTCTCTCTCTTTTTTTTTTTTTTCCACCCGCAGCAACGCCGGCTCGCTTTTCGCCGCATCAGCACTTTCGTTTGTCTCACATGGCTCGGCTGTCGGGCCTCACCCCGCGCTCTTGCACAACTCTCCATGAAGTCACCGTTGCGCCTCACGTCCACACCCGGCGCCCGGCGCGTACAGAGGGTGACGACGGCGGGGCCGGGTTCCTCTGCAAACACATGTCAGCGGGATCGTTGGGCAACGCGCATTCCTCCCGTGTCACATTTCTACTAAGTGTTCCTCGAAACAAGGGGAAGGACTCGGATGCTTCGCTCAGGTTTGGACATACTGTATTTAGTGAGCCTGAGGTTAGCAACACAGCAGCAGCAGCTGTCGTAGAGAGTCTGTCCCCAGGAGGCAGAGGTAACTGTCAATCACAGGTCCACAGGCCTCATGGGCCTGTTCTCAGAAAGAAGCCTCTGCCATGGACACACACACACACATGCAGAGACACACACACACACACGCATGCAGAGACATGCACAAACACAAACACACACAAACACACGCTTACACACACACACAATCACACACACACGCATGCACAAACACACGCACGCGGAGACATGCACACACACAAACACACACATACAGACACACATGCACACACACACAAGGAGGGGAGGTGTGTGTGCATGTGCATGACATGCACATGCACACACACCTCCCCTTGATGACGCGTCTCGTGTTGCTGGATAGTGTTTCTATGGGAGCTGTCCACCCACACACGGACCCAGCGCCCAAACGTTTGCAGGAAACACTCATCCTTCTCTGGAGATGTTGCCGCTCGCGGCGGCTCACGCACTCATAAATCCTGCACTCCTTTCTCGGAAATGAAGGGCCTGAAATACACACACACTCACACACACACTGGTGAAGGTTACAAAACAGCTTGGCACGTCTATCTCCACCGCTGTCTCTGACAGTGAAGAGGTTGGACTGAGCGTGTGCGTCGCGTGGGAGGCGAATGAGGAGCATATTCTGCGCTCGTCTGGTTTTCTGAGTGACAACCGGACACGCTGCGGTATCCGGGCAGACCTCAGCCGGACCCGAAGCAGCGCCGGAATGAGAGGCGCTCGGCGCCGGGGGACCAGGAATGGACGGGGCGCGCCATCGCTGGCGTTGCGCGTCGCCCGGCTCCCGCTCACACGATGAAACGCAGCCGCCGGCCGCTCGTCGCCATTGTTTTTGTGTCGGTGCGGTTTGAACATAGAGCTGCAATGAAGCTCTGCAGCATGTACATTATTCAAACAGGGGAAGGTGCCCCGAGGTCACGTGGGGGGGGCACACGAGCATGAGGCCCGATTTAGAAGGCCTCCAGCGAGAGGCAGGGGTGAGGAGAGGGGCTGCAATGCTTTGGGCCCGAGGGTCAAAGAGGGGGAGGAGGGAGGAAGGACAGAGCTGCGAAAGACATCACCGGGGCTAAAAATAAACTGACAGATAGAGCTCCCGTTACCTCTGAGCTGCCTGCGACTGGAAGGGGCCGCTGCCTCATTATCAGCGTCATCCGTGGATCGTTGCGACGCTCCTCCAGACGACGCGCCGTCACAGCGCAGCGCGGTTCCTCGAGGGGAGGCGTTAGCATATCACAAAGCCCAGGCGTGACTCCGCAAATTAAACGACACAACCTTTAATGTGTTTCAATTATTCATGTGATGTAAGAGCGAGCGGACGGAATCGAGTCGCACCGCGGCGCAAGCGGACGTTTTTCCGAGTTAGCCTCGGCGCTAACGCGGCTAAAGCGTCGGCCCTCGCGCCGGAACCGCCCCGGGCGCCTCGTCAGCGTCTGCTCGGCTCCGCGGCTCAATTATTCATCGGGGGGAAGCGCGTGCGTGAGCGCCGTGCAGACGGGTGACGTCGCTGCTCAGAAACGAGGCTCGCTGCGATTTCGGGCCCCGAGCCGCGCGCGGGCGGAAACAGCAGCCGGCGCCGTTCACGCTACAAGCGCCATCTGCAGCCACCGTGATGAATGAGGTGCCCCTGCCTGTCTGGAGCCGATGACTCAGCACTTTATGTTACAGGAAGTCGGGAGGAGAAGCTCGTCTGGTTTTTTATGGTTTGTTTTTTGTTTGAGTGTTGCGTGCAGCAAGGTTAGCGGATGAGGAATCGTAAACTTCAGCTTGAGTGGAGAGGGCATTTCCCTGAATAATACATCAGCCTGAGTCATACTATTTTTGTGCCTGCATGAGTAAATTCCTTTGCGTGCTCGCCTGCGCTGCAGCGTCGCCGCTATACATAAAGAATGAGAGCGCGGCCGCCGGCTTTGTGCTCCTCGCGCAGTAAATGGATCTGGCTGCTCGCTAGACTGGATGGAAACGGCCTCGGGGCGAGAGGTGCGCGCTGCATCAACAGATGGGAGAGCCCGCTGTGCTGCCGTCACGTGGTGCGCCGCCTCAGCGCGCATGCTCGGCGGGCCACACCCCGCACGCGCTCTCGGCTCCTGCTGGGCCTGTTGGAGCCGGTCTCTCCTCTCATCTGACCTTCAAGCTCGCGCTGTTATGTAGGAGGGCTGTTCTTTTTTTCCCTCCTGAAAGCTGATCTGTCACTCACTGTTTCCACTCTGTACTTTTGCCCTGCAAACGTCGCGCCACGAGCCAGCGCCTCGCGCGCAGACGCCAGACGGCGCGTTTAAACACAATCCGTCGTCATCGGCGCTTCCTATAAACTATTATAAACGGCTCAACAGCTGAGACAGTGACCAAACACGACCAGAAGCCGTTGCAAAAGGAGAACTTGCGCAATGTTGAGCCACAGGGGCGACGTATAGAGAAGTGAAATGACTGCGGGCGATTGCGTCATGTGATGTGTCGGCCGCGCGTACAGTTTAAAATAAAACAGGACTCGATTAAAGTCGCTCGAACTGACGCTCACACTCGCCGCGGGAGGATTCACATGATTTCAGTTAAACAAATTGGGACACGAAGCCGCCGACGAACACAATGAGCCGTTCACGTGTCGCCGCGCGATATGTAAACGCGTGCAGATAAAAGCACTGCAGGCGCGGGGCGATACCATTGCGGCTTATGAGCGGCCGCCGCGTCGCGCGCCGCTGCCCTACTACACCATATTTCACACATCATGGCCATTATCTCGTGCACACCGCTTGCTGACAATGCACAGAACTGAATCACAAGCTGAATTCCTCTGAGTCACGTGGTTCGCTACAAACAGTTTTTTTCGCTCTCTCTCTCTCTCTCTCTCTCTCTCAAGTCTAAATCCCCCAGGCTTTCGCACATTCTCTCTTTGTCTTGCCACCACGTTGTGCGCGTCCTCGCGCTCCTTCCGCCTTTGTTCGCTCCCCTCTCTGACTCGCGCGGCCGGGCTTCCTGTTTATGTCAGGCGAGCATCAAGCCAATCAGCTGTGAAGGCTGTGATCCTCCTCGTAGCTATTTACTACCCTGTGGTCTGTTTTAAAAAAAGACTGAAAGCGAGCTAAGCCGGGCGCAAGCTGCTGAGTAAGCACACACACAAAGCTACATACACTGACCTACATACTATACATCTCTGTCCTTCCGCTTATTAAAACGTGCCTTCGCTTTCTGCAGCGTGCCGCCGCTCGCTCGCTCCGTGAACTATTCCTTTATTTGCTCATCGCGTTTCTCACAGCGCAGCAGGATCTGCGTGCTGACATTTTTTTTTTTGCTCGTTGCCACCGAGGTCTGGAATGTGCCGGTTTTGCAAGATTCGAAGATAACAAAGCAGCACGAGGCGGCTGTGGATGAGGTCACTGTCCGCCAACACAGCACGCCGTGACATGAGAGCATTTTGCCGTCGCACCTTCGCTCTGTTTTTCTGTTTGCGCGCTTTAACACGCGCAGGTTGTCACAACTGTCCGTGTGTAATTATAGGGTCGGAGTAAAGTGCAGACTGTGAGCATTACACTATGTGGAGCACGCGGAGGCCTGCTCATGAGTCCACCCCGTTGCCAGCTTTCCCCCGGAGTCCACAGAACGCCATAAATCTGTCGGACAGCGAGAAAACATAATCAGAGCTTTGCCGGGGCGTTCGAGTTCACCGCAGGCACCGCATGAGTACTAATGCTTCTGACATTCAGTGTTTACACCCTTAAATGAAAGCTGCTAGTCAGACAGTCTGAGAGCTCAGCCCGGAATTAGATTCAGGAAGTCATGAGATTTCCAGGTGGCCTGACTTTCCTAGAATTGTTAAGCAGGGATTTTTTTTAAAGGGTGGCCGACGGACATTACAGTGAAGGCAGCCTTCTGTAAAGAATTACGCCGGTACATTCGGTCCATGCTTAGATAGAAAACGGGTTCTGAGCTCCACGGAGATAAGCCTCTCTGACTGTGTCACGCCACGCACGCACACAGACCGAGTTAAACGTTGAAGCGCTTTTCCGCGCGGAGAGAGGGGCTCCCGCGGCTCCTTCGGCGCACACAAACGCATGAATAATGGATGCGTGCTGAACTCACGCTGAACCCCGTGCGCCAGCGCCGAGCCGGAGATCAGCGCCACATGACACGCACACGCACCCACGCACCCGGTGACCTCTGCGGGGCTCCCGAACACGCGGGGCGAGCCGCCGCAGAGCATTGCGTCCGCCGCGTGAATGGTTGCGCTGCTCCGCACCTGTATGCAGTTACAGCGCGGACCTTGTCTTTGATGAACCCGGCGACTGTTGGGGGGGGGGGGGGAGTGGGGGGAGGTAGCGGCGCAGGACGCGTCGAGTCAAAGTGGAAAGATAAATACGCCGGGGCGGTTGGAGCTCCCGCCCGTTTGGCAGGTGAAGCGTGTGTGTGAGCGGTTTAATGTTTAACCCTTGTGTCAACAGCGCCGAATGTGTCACAACAGCATTCCTGCGAGGCGCTGGTCCTGTGACGGAGCGCTTTCACAATGGGCGCAGCGCTCTCGCTCGTCTGCGCGCCTTTTGTTTTGCCGCGGGACAGCGGCGCTTTGTCTCCCCGCATCGTGCTCCCGCACGTTGCGTGTTAGTGGGCGAGGCGGCGTGACGGGCCGGGGTTACGTGGTTCAAAGGGCAAACGCAGCAGCGCCGTCTCCGCGCTTCCTTCGCGCTGTCAATGGTTAACGCGGCGAGGATCGTGTGAGCGCCCAAAGCGCGTTTTTTTTTAATAAATGGGAGGTGAACTTTGCTCGTCATGTTGTTGGGCAACGGTCAGAGTGATCTTTATCATAGAGAGAGAGAGAGGCGCGTCACGCTGAGCAGGAAGGAAGACGAAAACAAGCGCTGTGCAGAGACGCGTTTGTTGATGAGCAAACCAGATATGAACACGTGAAAACAGACGTGTGGAAACGAGGGGGGTGAAGTCCTCCAGGGCAACCCTGGGTGTAGCCAGACCTGTCAGTCAGCCTCAACCCATTTCCGCTTGAAGGCCGTCTAGCTCCTCCCCTCCCATTGTGCGCCGGCGCTGCGGAGGTGAACTTTATCCCTCTTTGTGCATGCGTTCGCATAGAGCAAGGTCAAGTTACACGTCCGCCCAGCGACGCCGATCCCGCGGCCTTTTCCTGGTAACGCGGCCGTCTCTACCGGGAGCGGCCGCCGGCCAAACCTGTAGAGCGTCTGTAAAACGCGGCACATGGTGGCCACGCCCCCGGCCCGGCCGCCGGCGTGCCCTTTGGCCCGGCGGGTTTCTGTGCGCGCGCATGGTGTAAGACGCGTCCTCTATCAGCAGCTGGCTCGTAGTCGTTACAAATTTGCACAATACAAACACGCCGGCCCGTATCAGCCCGGGCTTATCGGGCTTCTTCAAGGGCGCTGAACTTTCCCACAGTGCCCCCCCCCCCTCCCCCTCCCCCTCAGAGCCCTCTGGGACCTTACTGTTGCGTCAAGGCCCCTCTATTCATCCCTGTACTTCCCACAGTATTAGCGAGCCTCAGCTGAGCTTGTTATGCTGACTGTGACTAAAGCGTCCACTATGTGCCGGTTCAGAGTGACGACTGCCTGCATGACAACACGCATCATTGTCTATGTTGCAAAACCCGTTTGTCACACGCGGCGTGTGAGGTAATGGGCTCTACCTCGAAATAAAAGTTCCACAATAAGAGCTGTCATCACTTTCGTTTGGCTGCAGCGAGTTCAGCTAACGCGGCCTCCATCAGGAGTAATTCACATGCTCTGTGAGTGTTGATGCTCAGGTTTTATAAGGAGTGAGCTGATGCTGGTCTGCACAAAGCGCCCGGGTTCAACTTTGAACTCTTGCTATTTGACAGAGGTGTGAACGCGTGATCGCTGACATCATCGCGCTCCGCGTTTACACAACGCGACTCATCCTTGCGCCATCGCTCGTCCTGCCCTCGTTCCAGACGCAGACGCCGGTTCCCGTGAATCCCGGAGGAGCACTAACGACCGAGGCCATAAAACAGCGAACTGTGATTATCCATTAACCGCTCTTCGCCGTCCTTGAAGTCGCAGACACATGGTTGTGCTCGTCGTCCCGCCTCGATTTTCTATTTCGGCCTTTCACAGAGAGCCGCTTTCTGAACAAAGCTTTGAAGTGGATTCAGGGAGGTGAGGCATCGTGTGCCCAGATGCCCGGGTTCTGTGGATGGGAGGCTTTATTACACAGCCGTGTGTGTGTGTGTGTGTGTGTGTGGGGGGGGGGGGGGGTGCTCATCTCCTGCCCTCCCGTCTTTCACCTCGGCGGGAGCCTCGCTGTGACAACCAATGCTCCCCAGCTGCTCAGGGACCGGGCCCACAGAACCACAGGCCCATAATGAATGCCACGCCGTCGTGATAACTTGCACTTTTATGGAAAGGGGAGAAAGGACGCTGCTGGCACGGACGCTCGCAGCGTATGATGAAAGACCCTCCATAAACCAAACAATCAGAGCGAGGGCAGCGAGGCATCCGCGGAATCCGCCACGGGAACACGGGCTGATTTACGGCCGCTACCAAAGAGAGCCGGCGCAGTTCCGAGCCTAATTGCGGGAAACTGAAGAAATCGCACTTGCCAAATGCAAACCACAACATCTGTAAACGATGTATTACAGTTGCATGATGCGTGATCCTTCCTGCTCGCCTGATCTGTATAAGCCACATGCTATCTATGAACTATTTCCCCCCAAAGTGAACAGACTGGAGGATTTTCCATTTAGGTCTCTATTTACTGGTTTATTGTTTTATTTCCTCCTCACAAAGCTTTGATCTTCCAGTAGAAAGCCTAAATTATCCTCTAAATAAATGGGTTATAAATATGCATGCTCACACACATTTTGTTTATTATTTATCAGGGTTTTATGCAACGTGTGGCTAAAAAAGCAATAATATATGTGGAGGAATGAATGCAGATCGCAGTGAACCAGAGGCCCCGCTGGAGGAGGCATCCTCTGCACCTGCAAACGGAGTTGCAGCGCCGGCAATGTCACAGTCCATTTTCTAGCGAGGCGGCTCAAAAATAAACAGGAGCGCCAGTAATAAATAAGCCTACTTTGGGAAAGTTTTATTTTGGCTCAGAGGGAGGAGGTTACATAACGCATGAAGGACTCCTCATTCCTCTGGGTTCAACGAAATGGAAAGAAAAACACAAGACGTTTAAGCCTCGCTGTGAAAATCGATGCTGCGACGGAGACGATGCGCGTCTCCAAATGCACGTATGCACAAAAACGGGCGTATGAACAGGGACATGCACAAGGACGCCCAACCGGCCGCGCAGAAACCGGTGCCGCAGCTGTAGGAGTGGCAGCAGCTCGCGGCGTCCTGCTGGGAATCGCGACGCAACGCGCCTCCAGAGAATGCGGCGGAATGACATTTTGCACATGCGTGTGAGAGAGCGTCACCGAGTGAGTCCACGGCGCGGCTAAATATAACGACGGAGAGGAGAGCGAGGCCTTTTAAGGGCAATAAATAAGGCGGCTTCTTTAATGTGTGTGTGTGTGTGTGCGTTCTCACAGTCGCACAAATGCCACTTAATCAGTAAAAGTGCCCTTTGATTCGCTGACTGCGGAGCCGTAGGTGCTGATTCTGCTGCCAAAAAAAGAGCAGGGAGAGGTTGTTTACGTCTGACTGAAAATATACGGGGGGGTTTCCGCTGGACAGGAAATGATGTCATCCGCTCACACTGCACATAAAGTTCAGGTTTTTCTGTTCCTGGTTGCCAAAAATTGAATGTGCACAGTGAGCCACTGAAACTACCTTCTGTCTGAAAATGGATGTGAAAACAATTCGGGTTATTTACATTTTCTGCCGGTTTTTTTTTTTCTCTTCCACCTCCTTCCTGTCTCGGCCCACTGCTATTCGCTAGAGTTGCCCGTCCCCAGACGAGCCAGGCAGATTAAGGGGATATGTTACCATCTTGTGTTTTTTTTCTAAACGGATAAACATGTGGCACATCTGGGTCCAAGCCTGACTCATTACTCACTTTTTTTTATGTTCCATTCTCTGCAGCCATGGCAACTGCTGCATGTTTGGCAGAAAGCTTTTGAAGGCAGTGGAAAAAGACAGAGCGAGAGAGACAGAGAGAGAGAGAGAGAGAGAGAGTGAGTCTAGGGAGGGAGCATAAAGGGAGAGTGAGGGAGGGAGGGAGAGTGAGCAAGCTCTCAGCAGTTGGCCTACATCCAGTGTAATCATGCCATGGAGCCGAAATGAGGCCTTTGGCAGCACACCAGGTTTCTGAGAACAAAGATGTGAGCTTCTAATGTTGGCGGTGGGGCCTGCTTGGCATCCTTCGCCATTTCCCAGCAGCCCTTGCCTTGGCTGGCTGCCACATCCCCCCCCTCCCTCCCCTGCTGGGACTGCAAAGAGGATCAGAATAAAGAGGGAGACTTGTTTTTCACTCGCCTCTTGCTCTGGCCCAATGACATCACCTCTGCAGCCTCCAGCCCCCGGATTCCAGCCGCCCAGCACATTTTTCCCTTTTCGCCGTCGACCCTCCATTTTATTTGAATTCCACCATTTTATACCTACATCAAAGCAGACTCTTTAAACTGTCCACCTTGCACTTTCAGTGTCTCCGCAACATGCTGCACATGTCTATGCTCCGCACACATGCATCCAGGAAACACTATGAATCCATTCAGAAAAAAAAAAAAAAACTGCTTCATTCAGAGCAGCAACGAGCAAATGCGACTGACGGATGCTTTGATTGAGTTCCCCAAAGTGTCTTAACGCATCACGTACAATTTTGCGGCTAAAAATAGAAACGTAAACAGGATATATATGGTATCTGGGGTGCTGCGATGGTCTCCATGGTTACGCCTCCCTGTAAGGCATTCGTCCTTAGACTCCCTCTCCTCTGCTACTCTTCACAGCATTTAATCTCCAAGGTAGACCACAACAACAGATGCTTAACTTCAGTGTTATGTCCTCAAGCTGTCCTGCTCCGGCCTCTATTTATACTCGCGTAAACCTGCTACACTTCAGTTCAGTTGCTGTAAATGGACATAATGGTTGGGGGAACGGGGAGGGGGGGGGGGCAGAGAAAACATCCTGGGCTGTGCTCGGGCATGAAACTTCTAAGAGAATGTGTGATGATTCACTTGTTTGAATAAAATATGGCCGATATAAAATTTAACAGGCGCAGAGAGCGACGGCACAGTGGTAGCGTCATCTCTGGGATGCTGCGGCGCCGTCACACGCTGGGTATTCCCCCGGCCATCACCTACGTCCTGCTCTTTATTTAGACGCCTGACTTTGCATACAGCTTCAAGAGTGCGTTCGGGACTCGGGCCTTTATCGCCTCTGCCTCCACTGACACTCTGCATTGTCATTATAAAAAAAAATAAATAAATGGCCTTTCTTATTATAGAAGCAGGTCATTTAGAATATAATTGAATCCCCTCTTGCATAATTGTGACTACTTGTTTGCACAAACAGGGATCAAAGCATTAGGCAACGGTTTCCCACCAGCGTTAAGGAAAGAATTTGTTTATTTGCCCCCGACAGCAGCCATTTCCTAACACTTCCTGCTGTTGTTCATCCAACGGGGCGTCTGAGAGAGAGAGAGCACCCATAGGAAGCCATGTGTTCGTACAGTAGCTTACAGTCAGAGCGACAGTGAAACCTTGTGACGTCTGCGAGAGCTCCAAAGGGAACATTATTGTGTTGCATTGTGAGAGGCGCTGGCAGCAACTATATGGTGGCAAAACATGAGCAACATAACTGCTTTATTTTGTGTGTGTGTGTGTGTGTGTGTGTGTGACTCGGCCTCGGCCTCAGTGCTGATCGCGGCTGCAGACCGAGCGGCCTGACGTCCCATAAGTGGGTGAGGCGGATGAGGGTACGTGACTAAACGTCTTGCTTCCTCTTTCCAGCGTCACATGGACTTGCACAAACATATCCTGCTTTGTGTCTGCAGGTTTCAGACGCGTTGCCTCACCCACGGAGCCCGCGGCTAAGCTGCAGCGAGTTGGAAAGGGACCAAGATCAGATGGAGGAACCTCTCCTCCGGTTTAAAAGTACGATTTCACTCGAGGGGCTCTTGGCTGCTTTGTGCTCCGTGACCTGACTCTGGCAGCACCCCCCCCCCCCCTCCTCCATCATGTTAAACACTCAACATGATAGTGCAGTCATTAATCTTACTGCGCCTCTCTGACTATTTCGTCTTTTGAGCTGGTTGATTGTTAACCTGGCTCTGAATGGCTGATTCATTGCACTGTAATTTCATTTAGTGGCGGCGGTCCTGGGTGACTGACTGACTGCTCACTGCGCTGAAATGTGGGCAGAGCTATATTCACTCTGTAACCCCGATCCATTCAAGTTTACAACGCGAGCTGGAAATCCCCACCTCATGACCGAGCTTCCTGGTTACTGGCTAATGCAGGCGCTTTTCATATTTAACACGAGAGGGGAAAATATTGTCTCAGCCGGGTCAGTAGGCTACACGTTGAATTCATTGGGGTAAAACCGAGACAGACACAAAGCGAATCCCCGCAGCAGCCCGCAAAATACCCCCGCAATTATTATTATTATTATTATTATTATTATTATTATTATTATTATAAAATCACTTCCAGTGCTTCTGCGCGGCGTCGTTGACGGCACATTTCGACAACAACTCCCATTAGATTACAGGCTGTTTATTCCTACCCACCTCATTCATTGCACAGCGGCGGTAGTAGCAGCTCATGGCGTCGGGGCGCTGTGCATTGAGAAAAACAAGCTGCGGCGAGCGCGTTCTCAGCCTGAGCCGGATCACGCTCCGAATTTAGGACAAAGCCGCCGTCAAACTGGAGGCGATGACGCGCCTGGCGCTCCGCAGCTACCGACGCTAGGCACCGACACGACGGAAAACCGAGTTTCTCGCCGCGGCCACGCGCGCAGATATTATTGTGCAGGTCGGGTGATAATAATAAGCCGAGCAGCGGGGTTATTCCCTTCAGGCGGCGGCGGCGGCGGCGTGTAAAGGCTGAACTGGGTGCAGTTCTGGACGACGTTCGAGCGATTAAATTAATAATAATGATAATCATAAAAATAAGCAGCGGGTGACAGAGGCTGCAGTGAAGTGGAGTGGGAGAGAGAGGAAGACGAGGAGAGAGGAGGAGGAGGGGGGGTCTGTCGAAGAAATCAAGTCAATAGAAACTGAAGTGGAAGCAGGCGTTTAGAGCTCCGTGGTGACGTCACTGCTCCACATTGAGCCAGTAGTAGAGACTCAGTGGAGATAGATAGAGGAGCGCTGTAGTAAAGTACACACCGACATGAACTTCTCCCTGTAAAACTTCACCGTTGTCGCTCCGATCGTCGGGACAGGACCGGTTTCTCGCTTTTTCGCCTCGACGGACGGAACTTGCTCTTTGTTCGCTTTTAACGGGAGCCCGGAGGAAAGCGGGGCACGAAGACGCATTTTGGGCTTCTTTTCGGGGGGCAGACGACGAGAGCCATGTCGTCCGCGGCGGTTGCTGCTTCTTCCAGGAGGCAGTCGTGTTATTTATGCGACCTGCCCCGCATGCCGTGGGCCATGATCTGGGATTTTACCGAGCCCGTCTGCAGAGGATGTGTCAACTACGAGGGAGCCGACCGCATTGAGTTCGTCATCGAGACCGCGCGGCAGCTCAAGCGGGCTCACGGCTTTCAGGAAGGCAGGTCCCCGGGGCCCGGCAAGGCGCAGCTCTCCGGCAAAGACATCCAGGCGATCAACCACGCCGCGGCGGGGGACCCCGGCTCCCGGCCGCCGCAGCCGCTGGACCGCTACCCGCTGTCCTCCGACCGCCCGCCCAGGCTCGGTCCCGAGTACCAGTCGGTCCGGCAGGCGAACGGCATTCCCGTCCCCAATGGATTTCCTAAGCCCGACGAGCCGCCGGAGCTGAACCGCCAGAGTCCCAACCCGCGTCGGAACAGCGCGGTCCCCCCGAACCTCGTGCCTTTGGTTAACGGGAGCATGCCCCCGGGGCACCCCGTCAACGGCAGACCGGGCCAGATGGGGCTTCCCCCCGCGCTGGCGGCCGGCAGCCCCACGGACCTGGGCAAGAGACCCGCCTCGGTGTCCAGCAGCGAGCACGACAGGGAGGCGAAGGAGAAGCACAGACCGGACAGCCTCACGCCGGAGATCCCCGAGAGCCACAAGAGCCGCGCGGACGCGGACTGGATGGGCAAGGGCAAGACGGTGCGGGACCTGATGGCCCTGCACACGTTCGACAGCAGGTTGCGGAAGGACCATGTGGCCATGCCACAAAGGGTTATGGGCTACGAGTCCAGCGCCACGGCTTCAAAGTCAGGTAAGCGCCCACGCTCACGCCGCCTAGACGACAGCAGTTTAACCCACACACCCTGTCTATCGACGCGTCCGCAGAAACCGAGGCGTGATAGAAGCCGTAACGTGTTTGTAGAATTCCACCTGCGTGGAAAATGCCTTGTACCGGTGCGTGCCGGTGGTTCTTTTAGTCAAACGGGCTGGTGGTGCAGGGGCGCAGCGACAGCGCACGTCCCCCGTTCCAGTGTAATCCTTCATGCTTGTCTGAGCCGCGCGACTCAACTGTTGTGTTTAACCCTTTCCTCCCCCCCCCCCCCCCCAGACAGAGGAAAGCTCCCGCGGAACATGAAGCGGAAAGCGTCGCCCGAGCCGGAGGCGGAGGGCACCGCCGCCAAGCTCAACGGCGACGGACAGCAGTGGCTGCCGGCGGCGCCCGACGGCCTCAAGATGCCCCCGGTGCCGCCTCCGAGCTTCGCCTCCCCCCCCTCCACCATCTCCCCCCACTCCCGCACCACCCCGCCCGAGGCGGCCCAGAACAACCAGTCGCCCATGCAGGCGCTCATCATGGCGGCCGACAACGCCGGCGGCAACAGCTCCCCCAAGGACGCCAACCAGGTCCACTCCACCACCCGCCGGAACAGCAGCAGCCCCCTGTCGCCGTCCTCCATGAGCCAGAGGAGGCTGGCGCAGAGGGAGGCGTCGGGCGCCGGCACCCCCCACGTGCCCGGCATGGACCAAGTGCACCCCCAGAGCATTCCGGACTCCTCGGTACCGGGCAGCATACCACTGTGCTGCACGCTGTGCCACGAGCGCTTGGAGGACACACACTTTGTACAGTGCCCGTCCGTGCCCTCGCACAAGTTCTGCTTCCCGTGCTCGAGGGAAAGCATAAAGCAGCAGGGCGCCACGGGCGAAGTGTACTGTCCGAGCGGGGAGAAGTGCCCCCTGGTCGGCTCGAACGTACCGTGGGCTTTCATGCAGGGAGAAATCGCCACCATCCTGGCAGGAGACGTCAAAGTAAAAAAGGAGAGGGACCCTTGATTTTGTTTGAACACTTCTTTGGGGAGGGAAAGCAAAAATATGAGTATAAATATATAAATATCACATACATACCATTCAAACAAACTAACGGACTTGTACATATTGGACCCAAGGGAAGACTATACTTCGTAAACATGGTTGTATAATTTTTGATTTTTGAATACATTGTGTTTCTATATTTTTGAAGATAAAGGTATGTACTCATTATAATGGACTACGTTCCTCTTTGTTGATGTTTAACAAAATTCTTGATGTACTTCTAGGTCTGGTGGCAGTTCCTGTTTAACGTAGAATGTGACTAATGCTACTCTACGAGCACTTGGCAAAAACTGAAATGCTTTTAGCTGTACTTGTATGCACTTGTTTAAAAATTGCCAAATACAATTTCTGATCTTGTATGAACTTAACTGTCTGAGCTTGCTTCATTCGGGCGACTGAAGGTTCGATGACGAGTGATAGGGCCCTGTGAGCCAGGCTTGTTGTGACGGCTGGGGGAGGGGGGTACTTGATTTACGCTGCACAACGCAAGCGGGCTGAGCTGGAACTAGCTTTCCTGCACGTAAGGGGGGGGGGGTTGCAAGCACACGGTTCCTACATTTGCTTCGGTTTGTGCGTTACTGTAACCGATTGCAGCGTCCAGAAATAGATGCCGAGTCATGTTCAGTCAGCTGGAATCTGTTGAGTCAGTAATGTGAGAAAGTGCACGACTGTCAACAACACACTAGTGCAAGTATGTTGTAAAACCACATCTTAGGGCTTCAACTGAAATTAATACCATTCCAAGCATTTTATGGTGCCACCTCATATTTTCAGGCTTGGATTAGGATTTTGTCTGCGATAATACACACGATCATGTTCATTATATCAGATAAACTGTCCCATGTTAAGTTTTCTGCGAAGCAGCTGACGAGTCTGAATTTATTTTCTAACACCAGCGAAGCAAACTGGCCCCCGATCACCAGCATCAGCCACATTTCAGCCTCGTCTCAGTGACACGGGCTGTGATCACGGCGCTCTCTCCACACGCGGCCACCACATATCTGCTTTCAGTGTGCATTGTGTGCTCAGTCAAGGTAAACAGTGACGCTGTTGCTCCCCCCTGAATGCCAATCTCTGTCTCCCTTCAGATGCAAATTTAATTGTTGCAGATTCGTGGCATCGCGGCCATAAAAACAGCAATTCTGTCTGTCTAATGGAAGGCAGGCAGCCAGACTCATCTGCACGAGCAATGAGCGGCTTATGGGGTCGTTTAGTAGCAAACTGCAGTTACTGTGTCTGCAAAAGAGAACCAATCTCCAGGCTGGTGGTGTTTTTTTTTTTTGTTTTTTTTTGTGCTCTCTCAGACAAAGAAGTCTCGCTCCAGTGTAGCTGACACTGCACCAAGCGGACACTGACACGGAGGCCGATTTCTAGCAGGGAGGAGGTTGCGTAATTATCCGAGGCACGACGTGCTTCCTGTTCGTGTGTTATCGAACTCTCTGAGGGCTGCCCCCCCCCCAAAAAAAAGAAATCTGGTAACAGCACACGTACGAGAAGGAGCCGCTGCTCGTCAGCTGTGCCGATGGGAGTGTTTTAATCAGCTGTGTGGCGTCCTGATTAACTGATTGATTCATAATTTTGAATGAAAACACCGGTTCGCGCCCCACCGCTTCGCCAGCGCAGACGCCGTGGATGTTTATTGATCCCAAGGAGCAGAATTAACCCCACGCCCGGAGCGGACGGGGGGCTTGTGGAGCGTCGCCGCGGCCGACGGGAGCCCGTTCTCCACACACCGGAGACAGCTGTTTGTTGATAGCCTTTTTTCCGTCCTTTGAAAACCTTATCAGTTGGACTTTGAAACCTGGAACGCGGGCCAACTTGATAAAAGGAAACACTTCACTGCCCGTCAACTACACGCCCATTCCATATTCCAACTCCTCTTTTTTTTATTCTTCATTTTTACACTGTGACCTACTTGTTCCTCCTGTTCTCCGGAACCAGGCTGACATAAAACAACATCAGGTCCAAGGGTCAGTGATTCATAAAACGTCATGCGATCAGACACAAAAGAACCCTTTCTCCCGCCTCGTAAAAGATTTATCGCGGCCGAGCCGATACCTGCTTGCTCAGTGGCGTCTAAAATAGCCCGCGGCGTATCTAATACTGTGATAATGTGTCCCTGGAAGTGGCTCTGTCATAACACAACGCTCCGGTGTTGCGTGGTTACCGGGGAAATGGGTGCGCAGCAGATGCTGCCGGAGCGGCCTGTCCATTTGTATGCAGCAGGGAACATTGAGGAGAGCTTTGGGTAAACAACCAGCAAGGTCACGTAGAGTTGATGACATGCACTTCAGCTTTCATTTTAATGACTCTCTCTCTCTCTCTTTATATATATATAGAGAGAGAGTCATTATATATATGATATATTATATATATATATCTAATTAGCTGAAACATGTCCTCTGTTTTGAGTAGAATCATGGAGGAGCCATTTGTGGTTAATGACTCACAGGCTCTCGTTTTGTTTACTTAAACGAACCTTCGGGGATCTCGAACGTCGAGGCTCCCGCTTGCGAGACAAACGCCGTTCTGCCTTTGATGTGTTCCAGCCCTGGTTTCACAGGGAGACTCGCCGTCGGAGGCCGAGGCTCAGGCTCCGGGTTGAGAAACCGCTGGGCGAGCGGAAGGCGGCGACGGCTCGGTGAAACATCCCTTTCTCTCCCTTTGACGGTTGCCTCAGCTGTAGGCTGATAGTAAAGCCATAACTGGGTTAGTCACACTCTGTTGTTTGTGGAGGCCCATTTTTAGCACTCGTCTGTCTTGTTTCTGCGCTAACACCCAAAGTATGAGGAAGAGATACCGCAGCGTTTCTGTTCTTACGTGATAATCACATTACCGTCACATTCAGTCACATTCATTCACTGACTTCTACGTTGACGGGCGCCGAATTTGAATCCTTAGGCGTTTCGTTTGCATTAAAAAGTTGAAAATGGTCCAGCGCGTGGGCGGAGGGAGGGAAGGCCTGCGTGGGAGACGGTGCAGCTCGGTGCATCCAGCTGTTTTACTAATGAACCTATGTTTAGCACAATAAATCAAACGGACTGTGGTGCTGCTGTAATCCCCTGAAAGCGAGCGGAGACCGGGACGCGCCAAAAACAGAATCTGGTCCACGTTTCCCCGCTCCCCGTGCAACTGATCCGCGCGGTTAAATTTAGACCTGCCAGGGAGAGAAAAAAATAAAAAAAAACAAGGTCACGACAAATGTTGTATCAAGGACACGGCTAAGATGTGCCTCTTTTTCTTGTCATCAATCAAAGTTCCCCTTTGGAGTTGGGCTCGGGCTCCTGGGAGACTAGTAATGACGGTCTCCTTTCCCAACGCTGGGGAGAAACTGGAGCTCCAACCAGTAATTAGGAGAAGCGCAGCTAAATCCGCAGGATGTGTAAAATTTCCCCTTCTGATTCTCGGTGCAGAGCAGGGAGGAGGGTTCCACGTCTGACTGGTGTGGCCTGTTTACCGTGAAGGCCTGCAAAGTTAAGATGATTACACCGCTGAGTGCCAGATTTGTTTCTCCCACACTGGTATGAGACCCAATTACCGCTAAGGCCCATGCAGTGGTTTGTGTTTGTCTGCTGGACTCCTTTCCGTAGTGCTGTTTTTAGAGTAGACTATTGAATAGAGGTCACACACACACTTATTTTCACAGCTCTTTAAGATTTTTTTGCTTTTCTTTATATACACTGCAATTTTATTCTATGAACCCAATGTTTCATGTTTTTCTTGCGATCTGAGATCAGCGTCTGCCTTATCTTTCCATCCTTCCTCTCCTCTCCTCCCCGGCTGGCGGTTACGCGCAACCTCTTGATATTCCTGTATTCCTGCTTTCAGCTGTGGTGTTGATGTGAATCAAGTCTGTGAAATGGAAATGAGGACTCTCTCGCTCCCTCTCACACTCAGCCTCCCTCTCTTTCCAGACATCAAAACGAGGCTATGCCTCCAATGTTTTTCTCAGATCTTGGAGTGCTGCCAAATCTTATAAGTGGAGCAGAGAGAGAGAGAGAGAGAGAGAGAGAGAGGTGGAGGAAGAAAGTGAGCAGAATGCAGAGGAAGGAGAGGGGGTGCAGGAAAAAAGATGAAAAGAGAGAGGATGTGAAAGGGAAGGAGGCAACGTGAGGGATGAGGACAAAGCACGGGCCCGCTGCAGAAGCGCCCGGGCGGTTTCTCATCTTATAGCAGAGCCCAGCACAATCCATCCTTTTTCTGCTGAGCAACTCTCCTCGCTCCTGGCT
This sequence comes from Betta splendens, assembly GCF_900634795.4. Taxonomy (NCBI): domain Eukaryota; kingdom Metazoa; phylum Chordata; class Actinopteri; order Anabantiformes; family Osphronemidae; genus Betta; species Betta splendens. The sequence continues at coordinate 7,905,783 of NC_040895.2, forward strand.
CAGAATCAGCTGATAAGATGGCGTCCTGTTACCAGGCCAAACGGAAAACAGGAGGTGAGAGGGGGCCGATCAATAACGTTCAGCGCACGACGCAACACGACCGTGGCGCTTTAACCTGTTGCGGCTCCGGAGCTTAATCCCTCTGTGAAATATCAGATATAAAAATAACCTTGAGCAGCTATAGAGTTGCAGCTGAGTTACATAAAAGTCACGACTTCCCCTTTTTCTCTGGCTGAACTCTCCTGACCAGACGTATATTCGGAGCCTCTGGGAGGGGCAGTAAGCCGCTCGTAGCCAAAGGCTAAAGGGGCTAAAGTCAGCGCTCGCTGTCAACGTGAAGGAAGACGAGAGCGGCCTGCGCTCGAGTCGGGGTCTGTTGGAGCTCTTTCAATGCACCGGCCAGTGTTTCACACAAAAATGTGCTGTGTGGAAGGACGTGGGAGGGGGCGGGCAGCAGGTGACCGCCTCCCCCCACCCCCCTCACCCCAGGGCGCTTGTTTAGTCAGCTGAGAGCCTGGATTCAAATGCGATGGCTCATGTCGGCCATCTGTGCTCGGCCGTTTGAGTGTGTGTGGCGTGTGTGAATGTGCCTGGAGTCAAAATGTGGAGGTGAAGCAAAATATTACTAAGATCTAGGTGGCTGAGGTGAGCGTGAGATGCAGAGAGGATAAGGGTGGAGAGGCTGTGGCTGACCATCTGAACGCAGCCCGGCTCCGCTCCGCTGGGCCGGTGGGCTGATGAATGACTCGGTTTCCAGGGCGTGTCAGCAGATCTGCGGTGATGTATTATGGGATGCTCGTTTCCTCCTGTCCGTGTCTGTCTCTCTCTCTCTCTCTCTCGCTCGCCCGCCCGCTCGCTCCTCCGCGGCAGCGACTCGGCCGCCAGACAATTATGGCCGGTTCAAGTCGGGACACGGGCCTTTCGCGCGTCTGCACGCACGCCCAATCAGCTGCCTCCGCCGCGGCCGCGCAATTAAACTTTCACTAGCGCCCGGAAGAGAAAAAAATGTCTGCGACAACTTTGATGAGCTGCATAAATCCAGGATTCCTGAGAGATCCTCAGTGAGTTGTACATCGCCTTTCATCTCCTCGAAGGCGTACAGTTGCCAGAAGATAAGAACAACACTCTCAGATATTCTGTCACTTTGTTTTTATCTGGGAATGCAGCTCGTGTGTGTGCCCACACGCAAGCAGCAGCACACTGAGACCCGTCCACGCGCTCGCTGCACTTCCTTCGGATGTTACATAACTGCGAGTGGGAGCTATTTCTCCTCCAAGTGCTAATATTGTTGTCAATCAAGCCTTTATAGTGGCAGCCGCTGCACAATCTCGACGGAGGCAGAACGGCGCTCTAATCGTCTTTGTTCGCTCTCCCTTTGCCACTCAAAATGTTCAATCGCGCCGCTTTTCGCATCCACCTCTCGCTCCGCCCTCCCTTTGTGTCTGCGTCTGTTAGAAATCTTGCGCTGTATTGTTTTGGTTTTTTTTTTTACCGTTTTCTCGCTGCAGCGGCGAGAGGAGGTCAGCGGGAACAGGCGGCGCCCCCGCGTTCGACAGGTGTGCGCTATTAATGGAGCCGGTGGCTTCCAGCGCTGTTACACAAGCGCGCGGCCCGGACGGGTTTATTTAGTCCGCCGGGCCGCGGCCTTCGCGGTATCTGGTGACTCGGATGGAGCATGTCACAACAGGTGTCAGGGGGATAATGGTACAGTAAATAAGAGAAGGGCTTTTATAGCTCAAGGCTGATGCCGAACATTGGAGCACTCGGGAAAAAAAAATGAAGCATTCCCAAATTTAATTCTGGCGGTGCTGGCACGATGCCGCTGGTTGGATCCAACAAAAGCACACTTGTATTTAGCCATCATCAAATAAAGTATGCTAATGACAGGCTGTGCTTGATATACTGTATACATGTCTGCTGCTCTGTAATGATATAATCACAGAGCAGCAACAGCAGCCGCTCCCCTCCCTTGTTCTGCTCGCTGGCTGGAATGTACATCCAAAGTCATCCGGAGCGATGGAAGCTTCTCTGTTGAGCCAGAGGGATGTGTCGAGGCGAGGGAGGGGTGAGGGAGGGAGGGAGGGAGGGAGGGAGGGAGGGGGGTGGGGAGAGCGGATATTTCTGGTTGAGTGTGAGTTTGAGTAAGTCTGGGCACCGAGCCAAGCCTGCCGATGGAGAGGGAAAGGAGGGCGTTGGAAAGAGAAGGGAGAGAGAGAGAGAGAGAGAGGGAGAGAGCGTGAGAGAGAGAGAGAGAGAGAGAGAGAGAGAGGGAGAGAGCGTGAGAGAGAGTGAGAGCAAACCCTTTTGGGCCGGTGCACCGTCAGCTTCGCTAGCACACAGCTGCTTCTGGAAAATTCTGCACCCTGCCCCACTAAACCACCACGCATGACATGAATAACAAGCGCGGCCCGGCCGTCAGCAGCGGATACTTTTCCTTTTGACATGGGCCTAACGGACTGGTACAAATGCCCTGGCCTTGCACATAGTGGAAAAATCAACAATGAAGGGGACACCGGGGCACAATGTGCAAGTGAAATCCCGGGTTTAGGAGGCTTTGTGTGGACGCGGGTGACACAGACGCAGAAGGCTGCGTAACAAAATGCCAACTGATGTGTTTTGATGGGGTCACTTGTTCACCAGCCAGTCACTAATTGGAGAGCAAGAAGCTACGAAATTGCTTTCAATTCCGGCGCCGCCGATCCGGTGCTGCTCCGGGGGCCCGGCGCGCGTCGCCGCGCTCCCAGCGCGGCCGGTCGACCCAGCCGGCGCCGCCCCGGGGCCCGCGCGAGATGAGCGCCGCTCTGCAGATGAAATAATTGAGATGTGCGGTAATGGCCGCCCTCGGCGCTGTTGACATTTCGCGGCGCGGCCCGACGCGCGCGGCAGGGCCTCTTCCTCGCAGGCCGATGAAGAGGTGAGTCACCGCCCGCTCCGCCTGCGCCTGCCGGTGCCGCTGTCATCCTCGTTCACAAGGCCTTATGTGTACATGCGGCACATGGCGGCTCGTATAAATAGCAGCGGCCGCGTGGCTCACCGCTGACACCTGACATTTTCGAGCCCCAGCGAGCGGCTGATACGTTTGGCGCCCGGCGCGCATTCTTCTCTGGGGTCGTATCCATCTGTTGATGCAGAGCCCAACCCCCCGGCCGCTACTATGCGCTTGTAACGCAACACGAGGCTCCACTTTCCTTCCACCGCCTTAACACGCAAGCGCCGCATGGCACAGGCTTCACCCCTCCCTCCCCCGTGTTTTTACCCCCCACTAACACCCGCCTCCATCAAACCCGCGCCGCACAATCCACCCAGGTCATTGGACTTCACATCGGCGTTCGGCTGCTTCCAGAAACCGGGCGAGATGGGAAAGAAAGCGAGACGGGGAATTGTGCGAAGCCGCGGCGATAGTCGCTGGCAAAAGACAGGAGGCGAGATTGTGTGCGCAGGCAGGGTGCTTCCTGGCCGGCTGCCAGCTTCCAGCAGCAGCACTGCAGCATGTCAATATGCCCGTTGCCAGGGAAACAGGGAGAGCACGCACACACACGTGCACACACACACACACACACACACACACACACGCACACACACACACACACACACGCACCCACACACACACACACACACACACACACACACACACACACACACACACACACACACACGCACCCACACACGCACACACACACACACACACGCACACACACACGCACACACACGCACACACACACACACACACACACACACGCTCACACACACACACACACGCTCACACACGCTCACACACACACACACACGCTCACACACACACACACACACCCACACACAAACGCGGCCCATTGAAAGCCTCGTCGTTATATTTCTGGCCTTTCCCTTTGAATTTAAAAATATACTGCTCCTCCGTCCAGCGAAGTGCGTCACCAGGACGAGACGGGAGCGCTTGACGACTCGCTGCCTTTTGTCTGAACACGGTGCAGTAAAAGCAACCGGCACATATGAACGCGTGTCTGCGTACGCGGCACATCTGCGGCTGCTCCGTCGGGCTTTGAGGAGCGGAAGGACGGCTCCGGACCCGTCGGGCGGCGCCGCGAGGCCTCGACTCGGCCCGTGCGCCGCGCGCGCTTGTCTGTCGTGCCACAAAGTGCCGCCGTCACCTAATCCCCCCGTCTCACGAGCGCTGACCCTGATGCGCTCCCCCCTCTATCGCTTCGCAGACATTCTAATGGGTTTCCTTTCCCCTTTTCAGTGTGATAAACTAAAACAATATATCTGTGTGTTTCCGCTGCGCCGTGATACAATCTGTCAGCGTGGAACAGCCTGTATTGTCCTCTGTTTGAAGCAAACACTTTACAACGCAATCTGTCTTAAGTGACCTCGGCAAGAAACTGCTATGCCTTTATCTCTCAGCTTGTTCTCAGTCATGTTTGTATTGTGTGCTGGAACTTACACGTAAAAGAGTACAGGCTGCATAATAAACTGAATATGTTTTAACATAAGTCTAAATAGCGCACAGGGATGATCCATCTAAGCCCAGTTCCAGTTCAGGGACTCAAGTGTCAAAAGCTGAAGGACAGTTAAAGGACGGGTCTGTCAACCACAACCAGCCTGTTGGTCAAGGCAGGCTCGTATCACTCGGGGGGGTGTAGGGGGGCGTAGGGGGGGCAACATGCCAGCAATAGCACCTCGGTGCTTTTCTGAGCTATCTGTGCCTGTGAGGGGTCCGACAGCTGCTGCTGCAGTGTCTGAGCTTGCTCGGGGATGCACATGAAAGTGCTGATGTGTCCTGTTATTTCGGGTGCCCCCCCGGGGGGTGGGGGGGGAGGAAGGGAGGGTGGAGGGTGGGGGTTGAGGAATTTTTTTTTGGAGGAGACTGGGCAAGATTAGATTGTCATGAGGGAGGGAGGGGGGGGGGGGGGGGGGGGGGGGGGGGGGGGGGGGGGGGGGCTGGTGGGGCCCAGGAGGGATCTCAGCTGAGAGTTTCTCCCAGAATGCAATGTGACCCTCGTTGGCAAATGGCGCTGTGGGAATCCTGAGGGGGCGTGGAATCGCTGACGGTACGAGGCTGAGTGACGGGCGCAGGCACGGGCGCTGAGGCCGGATGACGCCTGGACAGGAAGGAGGGGCGGCCGATGGACTCTCATGCTTCACTCTGGTCTTTGGAGCTAATTTTGGACACCGTGAACTAACTCACCTCGAATATATATAATACAGACTTCATCCAACCTTCATCAGCAGCTGAAGTTTGACCTTTGACCTTAGAATAGAGACTAACAGAACTAACAAAAATACATCTTAAAACTTTTCCACCACAAATAACTCAAGAATCTTTCAATATAATTTGAAAATCTGTGTCTGACTGAGTAGTCAAGTAACTGACTGTGTTCAAATGACACTTGATGACATAATATCAGTCTCTTGCAATAGTCTGTTTATTAAGTATAATACTGTGTCATAGTAATCATCATCACAGTCTTGTGTAACCTTGTAATAGTTCAATTATTATAACAGAGGCGGCAGAATCTCAGCTTCTTTGTCATCTACAGGCTCATTTGTGGCAACAAACATCCAAATGCCAAATAGAATAATTATTAATATTGTTAATGCAGTGCAGCATCGATTAGTTTATTTTCCTGTTCCACATTTCTCAGTTTCCTCAGACCGTATTATTGCTGCCTGCGTCTGCCAAACATCAAACCGTCCTCTGCAGACGCGCCCCGGCTCCGTTCGCCTCACACGTGCTTAATAGTAACAAAGACCGCTTGGCTTTGGCGCGTGAGAGAAAGACGCCGCGTCATTTGCTTAATTACACGTCCCCCGTGGCTCTCGCTTTGAGAGCGACTTGATTTATTCGGCTGCCGCAGCCGTCCAGGTTTCCAGGTGTCTCCCTGTGCTCCACTTCACGAGAGGCGGCCGCTGCGGCGCCGTTTAACTCCCCGTGAGGTCAAAAGCCTTTGCTTCATTGTCAGCCCGTCCTCAAATAAATGCTACAGTTGCCTCCGAGGGCTGGACGTCTGTGCTGACTCACTGCAAGGAGCAGCTCTGCTGGTTTGAAAGCGAAAGTCATGATGCAAATTGTGCGCTTTTATCTTTTATCTGGGCCTGTATAAGCTACAATTATCAGTTATATCATTTACTTTTGCATCAATACTAATAATTCTTTTCTCTTTAGATTGATGAGATAAAAAAATCTGTGTGCACTGTCATTTCAGCCCTGGGTGATACTGTATCAACCGCTTCTTCAGTCAGATGATGAAGCTTTCGGTTCTCTGGTTACAATATTGCTCATTATATTAGGTGTCAACGCCGCCTCAGTTCCTCGGAGGCCTGAACCACGTGGCCGTGTGCAGACAAAGGCTCCAATCAGGCGTCTTTGTTGTTTTAGCCGCTCATGTGATCGGCGCTCACCCCCAAAGGGGCGACTCCCGGCCCTCCCTCCGGTCCTTGCGGTCCAACATAGAGAACGCCTGTTACCAGCGAAACAAAGGCCAGTGGACTGCGTCGCCGCCGTTTTTTTAGCTCACAGGACAAAAACTTGAAAGAGGAAAAAAAAAAAGAGGCCGGTAAACAAACAGTCTTTGTTTTAGCCCAAAGAAGCCGCCGCTTGTTGTCCCACTCTCCGGGCTGTGTGTGATGATGTCATCGTCACGGATCATCTTCTCCGTGACCTCTGTGCTTCTCAAACGGCTTCATCAGGGGGTGCGCATGAATCGGAGCGTTGATTTGCCCCCCCCCCCACCTCACGATAACACAAACATGCATGTGTTCATCTAATACCACAAAAATAGATCAGTGGCTTCTCTCTTCTCCCAACCCCCCGGAGACCGGCTGCTCGCCGGCGCTGCGAGCGACTCGCTAATGCGTGATATAATGTCTGCGCGCCACCATTACGCCGCGTTAAGACACGTAAAACTGATTAGCTTGCAAGGAGGCGACCCGACATTTAACCGTTGGCTCTTTAACCACCTGATGGCTGCAGCCGCTCGGTGATGTGGGTGATGTAATGCCCGTGATAGATGCGCCGGGCCGTGGGCAGCTCTGAATGTTCTGGTCCCTGAAGGCCCAGCGGGCTAAGCAGGCCAAAGCAGACCTCATCAATACAACAGCAAGCAACACTTTAGGGTCACCTGGATCCGTGCAATTAATCTGGGCCTGGTAACAGGTTGACAGGCGAACGGAGCCGGCTCGTTACAAGCGCATGACAACGGCGTGGGTCGGCTCTTAATTTGCCTGCAGCGCCGCGGTGATGGTCTTAACAAGCGGGGAGGCACGCCGCCTTTACCTGAGATTAAGATTCAAAGGCAGCGCGATCAAAGCGGGATTACGCTGCTAATCTTGCTGTAACAAAAGAAGAGGCGGAAAATGAACGTAAGGAAAACGACACATTTCCTCTCTCCCTCCTTTTAACGCTTGATGAAGTGATTTAAACAGACAAACGTGTAGTATTTTTAGGCAACCCTATTATCATACCAGTCTGTTTTCATTTACATCATGCTCGGGATGAAAACCTTGTGAATGATGGAAATGCTGTAAGTAACATATTATATATCCATCTGACATTTCCTTCAATTTTGGGGAAATTTAATGTTAGAAAAAAAATCCGATCCAATGAATTTATTGTGAAAGGAGAACTTGCGGGTTCATTTGGGGATATGTTTATTTCTCAAGGAAGCTCCGTGATGGAACTGGGCTAAATGTTTCCGCCTGCTTTCACTCTTGGCTTCGGCTTCAGCTTTGTGCTTAATGTTAATGAGAACGACATCAAGCTCCTCCTCGGGCTCCCAGCGATCGGCCGAGAAGTAACAAAGCGGCGTCATTGTCCTGGTTCCAGCGTCCGGCCTGCGTGGACGACGGCATCAGCTGTTTCTGTGGCTGTCCAACAATGGATGCGTCTCAGCGAGCCGTCGTCTGACTGGAGGAGGGTTCAATATTACATAACTGTGCATTGTATGTTGGGAGCTCATTAAATGTGATTTGCTGTAATAAGTGGCGCACTAAGTGGGTAATCAGCTGAGTGAGCTTATATAACCTCTGTATTTCATGAGGCAGCTTTGACGGTGCCTCGTTTTTTAAAGGTAGCTCACGATCAAAACTGCCTGTACCGTGTTTATATTAATACGCCGTGGACCAAAATAGAAAGAACCCGTCCTTTTAACCAGCAGGCCGCTGGGATCGGACAGGACGCTCCCCGACAGCCTGCCGCCCCGAACGTGAACAAATGCTGTCACGTATGCGCAGAGCAGCGGCGGTGAACTGGGAAGCAGAGAGGTACAAGGAGGGAGGGCTGGAGGAGGATGAGGAGGATGAGGAGGATGGGGGGGGGGGGGGGGCGTGAGATTCCGGCTGTACCTGAGGCGTGGAGGGCTACATCATTATTCAGAGCCCGGCTTTGATGTCGCAGCTCGGCAGATCTCCGGGAACAGGCAACAAGCGGTTCTAATTAAAACAGCAACAATGCCGCCCGAGTCGCCCCGCAGAACCGGGGACTTTGAAGCGCCGCTGAATGCCCCATTTAGAGCTGCTGCCCGTAGATAACAGCCGATATGACGCTGACGGATTCTCAGGCCTCCGTCGCGCTTTTTTTTTTTTTTTTTTTTTTTTTCCGGCGCCTGCGATCCAGCCACCCAGCCGCTCGGAGCGGGTTCGCCGCGTCCTACTTTCCGGGTTCTTTGGTGGCGTTGTGGGCCTGACAGGAGTGACAGATTGAGATGGGCTGCTGGTACTCAGAGGCCAGGCTCAGACAGCAAAGCCTGGGGGATGCGGGTATGACAGGTAGACAGAGGACGGGAGCAGAACTTCATTATAACGGCTGCTCCGAGGGGCTTTGAATATCAGATTGGTGCCCCCCAATCAACACAGAGAAACACGTCTGCTTTCATGCTCTTATTCCATTACATTTTTTTTCACCTAAACACAAATTCAAACATGTCAGGATCCATTACAATCCAAAATGTCCCTCATCACGCCGATGCCTCTGTTCCCCGGCTTGTGTAACACAGATTTTCCGCCCGTCCACCGAGCACGTTCGCGTCTCTCCTCATATCTACTGAGGCGCGTTGCGCTGAAAGGCACAAGTAGGCTGTGGAGAGAGATGAGTGATGCTCGGAGACAGTAGTAGTTCAAAGGGACCGTCTGCATCGGGAGAAGGCTCTAATTTTAACTTGGAGACAGAGGGGCTCATGAAACGGCTCTCCGCCTGGCTACAGCTCAATTATTCATCAACACGAGAAGTCTCTCAACTAAAAAGCCTGACACGTTATTCACCCCCCCCCCCCTTCCTCTCCCATGCTGTTTCATTCACACAGACACACAAGCAGCCACCCACGCGCGCGCTACAGCTACCTGCCATGAAATCATTCTGAACCATACGTTGCAGTCCACAAATACACCCGCGGCGCAGCATTGTTGATTGTTTACTACAGTGAAATACTCTGTTGACTAAACCACATCAGCGTGTTGATGGTGGCTGTCACCTTAGACGCGTGGAGGTCATCCAGCGTAAACACGGACTCCTCCCTATTTTTGCAACCTCCAAACACAGATTTTTCACGTTCACCCGTGATCGTGGATGCGACGGCACAGTCACAGTGGAACGACTGTTATTTTCAACGCGCCGCCCGATGACTCAGCTCCGGTTTCGAAGGAGCCGCAGCGGACGTCGCCCACGACCAACGAGCGGTCGAGTGACACCGGGTCGAGTCGAACGCGGCCGCCGCCACCCCCGCCGGCGGGAGGAAACGAGCAAAGCCACAGCGGGACCGTAAATCCCGCGGTGCCGTAAAGCATTTCACCACCTGTTGAACCCTCCAAGGACGCGGGGAACGCTCTCTGATTATGACTGACTCACATAAGCTCTGTGTTACTGGGCGGCCGCACAGTTGGAAGTAACTCGGCGACCTTCACACAAACAGCTACAGATTAAGGGCGGTCCCTGAGCGGGCGCCGCAGCCTGGACCTGTTGAACGCCTGTAATAAGCCGGTGGCTCCGGGAGTCACTGGGTGGCCTTGGGTAAGCAGTGCACCCTCAGGCAATCGGAAAGGGGATTTACACCTGCTGTGATAATGACTCCGTTTTAAGGCCCATCCAGACGAGCTGACAAATTGATGCTGAGGCTCGTGTTTTCATGTTGACTAGCGACTGTAGGGCAGACGCACAAACACGCGCCGATCCGCCTGTCTGATGGAGTGACAGCAAGACGGCAGCGAGTTTACATTTTACTTTAAGAGCTAATATCAAACCCGCCGAGAACCGAGGAGGCTTTGTGTAAACGTCTCACCCGCTTTTCTCGACGCGTTTTTATTTGGCTTTTTTTGGGAACAGGCAACAAATCCAACAAAACGTAGACGTGGGAATCTGCAGGATCAATACCAAAAATACAATAAGGCAATCTTGGTAATATTGCCCCACTATAAGTACTCACCTGAACATTTTTCATTATGGAAACAGAGATTTACCATTGATTTCCCTGTCACATACTGTATAATGCAGCTGAACTCTGTGCTACTTTGTGCTAATGTGGACAGCGCGGCTAGATTTAGTACGGGCCAAGTCTATCTGTGACAGACAGCCGGCGCTGTGTATCACAGCCAGGCAGATAGGGCCACCTGAAGACAGTTAGGTATGGTGCTGCTTTTAGATAAGGCCACGGAGGCTAACTTTAGCATCTGACAGCCTGAGGGAAAAAAGAACACGCCGTAATGGCTGTGGCTGTAGAACACGTCTGCAGCGATGGAGGCGATTTCACCGATTTCTCCGACTCCGGCCGGACGTCAGCTGTAGACACAAGGTCGCGACGACAGAAGACGACAGAAGAACACGGAAAGACCCCAACACCCCCCCCCCCCCAGCCTCATCCACCTCGCATGCTAACGACACGGCTCCAGACATCAGCGTTCTCTCCGGTCATGGATGGCGGCTTTGATGCCCACCCCCTCCTCCCCCTCCCCCCGTGATGCGCCGAGTTCATCCGGAGTTTTATTCCTCCGCAAGTTTGTTTTCCTGTGTCGAATCCTTACGTGATGGTTTGTCAAAAAAAGCTCTCCGAGCCATGCATCATCCCTTTAGAAGCCGAACGCGGTGCCAGGCAAGCCAAGTATTCGGCCGCGGGCGATGGAGGCACGGAACTTCGCTCCCCCCCCCCCCCCGCGTAGTGAAATAAGCGGAGCCAAAAAACACAGCATTAATTATTCACCCTCCCTGCACCAGTCTGACATTCTGATTATGACTGGAGGTGGTTACGGGGTATCAGGAAGGGTGCAGAGTAGGCATGACAGAGGTTCAAACTCTAATATGTTTGCTGCCAAGAAATATGGGCCTGCGATGCGTAAGCCGCCTGCAGGGCATCACAATAAATGCTAATAACTCATCTGGAGAAAACGCAGCCTGTTTCGCCAGGCTCTCCCCTGGAAGACAAGGAAATTACTAGTCTCATTATTGTGTGAATGACGTTGATGGTCATTGTGTTTCTGCTTAAAATAGACTGATTATTGGGTAAAGCGGGGAAGGGTCTGCTCCATCCCCCCACTTATGTAACTCACACGCAGGCGGAGAGGCCGAGGCCGAGGCCGCGACGCTCCAACGAGGGGCGTTGGCCTCCAGCGTGATTACAGGTGAGCAGGTTGTCATTACCTGCCGAAACAGCGATGCGGTAGTTTCAGTGCTTGCCGTCTTTGCGCAACACGGGAAGGTGATGTGGCGCAACGGCCGCTCTGACACAGTTTGCGGCGGGTTGACTCAGCGGAGCTGACGGAATTATGAAAGCTATTCGCAGGCAGCGGTGACAACAACAGCCGCGGGGGCGACGAGCGGAGGACACTCCCAGCGGCATCTGCACCCGCTGTTCCCGCGGCGCGGAAGCGGAGCGCGAGGACCGGCGCGTTGACGCTTTCGTGCGCACGCGGCGCCCCGGAGGAGCGTCACGGCGCGTTCCTCTCGCTTAGCAGAGCGTGTGGCCGCTGCAGTCGGACGGCGTTCCCCTCCCGCCATCTGTTGCTGGTGTTGTAGTCGCGTGTTGGAGTTTGCAGCGTTCCTCTGTGTTCTGCTGACGCCACAAAAAAAAAAAAAACAACAAACACTAGAAACCACGCTGTTAATACTGATCGTTTTTTGGAACGGAGGTAGTGGTCGTGCATCCAACACAGTAAACTAAACATCCTGAATGCGGTTGTGCTGGGAAAAAAAAGACAACAGCACAGCAGCTGGAATCCATAACAAGAAGCACCGGCGAGCTCCAGCACATCATGTTCCCCGACCGCCAGCATCCGTCCAGTCGGCATGACAACGCTGCGCTTCCATCACACTGAGCGATGCACGTTTCATTATTAGCCCTGACACAAAAGCAACAAAAGACGCCTGTGCCCTGCAGTGAAAAGAGGAAGTCCTCGTCCATGAGTCACGGCTGTTGTGACAGTGGCATTAATGCAGCGTTTGTCATGTTGTGGCTTCGCAACCGATGTGTTTAACCCCTTCCACCCCCCCATGTGCTCTGAAGCTGCTGAGATGGCTCCACATGCCACATTGTTTGGTTTCAGTTACGAGTGCACCCTGCTTTTTAGAGAAGCACGAGACAAAATGGATTTCTCATGCAGTCACGTGGCCGACGCTCGCTTCTGTTTGGTGGCGTGACCACGGCTGCAGGAGGAAATGGGTGAAGGGTGAGGCGTAGTGCTGCGAGACTGATCATTTCCATATACCAGTATACCAGTATAGCGCAGCTAGTAGAAAGTGAAACCAGTCTCACCAGTGTGTTGTGTTTCATCTCACCAGGATCCGACATGAACCCGTGCACACGTTGGCTCACGCGAGGCCGACGTGAGCGTCTCAGACGAAGACGGGGCCCTTTCTGCTCACGCCGCGGTTCCCCTCCGCTCCAAACGAGCCCCGCCTTTTGTTTTGTGGCTCTGTCGCCGCAGCTGCGTCGCATCACTGCGAGACATACACGCGCCAGATGAAAGCGAGGCGCGTGCAGTACACACAGCTTAATTGCAATCAGGACTTGAAAGGCTGCAGCCCGGCGGATATGGCGGAATATACGATGTGATGGGGTGTATAAATCAGAGATAGAGAAATGCATTATGCACTGTTCAGATAAGATAGACATCATTTGTCTGCTTCCATTTGGGATCCAGGCACTCAAGGCAATTTGACTGCAGTGTTTCTCTTCAGAAGGGATCCATTAGATATTGGCAGAATAGCTCGGGGCCAATAAACCACGCTGACTCCCACCTTTGTATCCTATTTCCTTTCCTGTCCGAGCCACTTATTGGTTCATGCTCTCCTATTACACCTCGAACGCTCCTCGCTCAGCCCCATGCAGCACGGCAGCGTTTGGGCGCCTCCGAAGCCAAATCGGCCGCACGCGGGGGCTCTCTGCGAAGTGTTCGGGAGCTACTTTAGGCGGGTAAAGAGGAATCTGTTCACGTGTCACCTTGGAGATGGCAGATGACAGCTGCTCCGCGCACAGGCCGGGTTTAATTGGCAGGGAAATTAGCCTGACCTTGACTGCGGCCGCGCCGCCGCCCGCCACTTGAAGTGACATTGTTGTAATTTTTCGGCAGCGGCGAGCAAACACTCCGGGCATTAATTATACGGCGGAATGTGCCTCGGCGCAACAGACGCGCGCGCTGAATACTTATGTAAGCCGTGGCTGCAGTCGCCATGGCAACCCGCAGCATTCTAACACGCGCCTCCTCCGATCTGCCTCCCCTAAAGTGGGCTGTTTCCATGGAAACCGGGCAGCTGCCTCTGATGATGGCTCTCGTGAAAATGACGCCCGCTGATAACGGCGGCTCCTCCGAGTCCCCGGGAGCGAGGACGGACGGATGTGCGGGTGGGTGTTGGGGGGGGGGGTGTTGGGGGGGCAGTCGTTTCTGGCAGAATCCGAGTCATGGCGCGGCGCGCTTCCTCTCTCCCAGCTGGAGCAGTTTACCTGGCATTGAAGCCAGCGGTGACAGGAGCACAGAGACCCAGACGAGGCATGGCGGCGGCAGCTCCTCAGCGGCGGCATAAGTCAAACGCCTCATGTAGATTCACGTGTCATGAGCAAAAAAAAAAAAAAAGTGTCATCAAATTCTCCCCGCTTTGGCTGCGAGGGGAAGGGAAACGTTTGAAGCGAGGTTCACGCGCCACCATCTGCTCCCCGCTTTTTTACATATATATATTCATCACCATCAACAGATAAGTGTGAACGTGTCAGAATGCTTCTCCTCCTTCTGCATTCGCGCCACCGGCTCTGCGATGGTTCGGGCCCACGTTCCCCATCCCAGTGCTCCGTGTCAGCGTGTGACCTTCCTTTTATACCAGAACACTTGTCATGTGTGAGATATCCTGTTGCATCAGGAGCAAACTGTTTGCGGCTCGACGTGACTGTTATTCATCGCTGTTGTGCAACATCCTCGAACGACCAGAGACCGCTCTTGCCAATCCTAACTGAAATTGGCTCCGAATCGACTCCTCCACCCGCTCGCTGCAACACACACACACACACACACACACACACACACACACACACACACACACACACACACACACACACACACAGCGTGAAACGTGGCTTCAGTGGGCGCAGCCTGGGTGTCGGTGGGGAAGGTGAAATTCGGAGCTGAATGCGCGTCTCCCGCCTGCGGGCTAATGCGGCCTCGCATGCGGATCACTGGGTGGAGAAAATAACTTTGGCACCGGCAAGCAGATCAAAGCGATCAGACAAGTAATCCCCTATGAGTCAGAAGGGACCCGGCTGGTGGGGGGGGGGGAGCGTGCACGTCTGTGGGTGTGTGGGCGGGGAAGGCCAGAGCCGCTTTATTTCATCACTCTCCCTTATTCACAGACTGATAAGATGCAAGTGCGTATGCGCACTTTTGTTTATAAGCCTTCAGACACATGAAATCCTCCTACGGAGTTTCAATGCGATCTTCCTGTAAGGTCGCTTTGAAGTTAAAGGGTATTTTCGCTTTGACTGGATCAGAAAAATCACCCAGTAAACTCTGTGATTTCCCCTTCGTCAGGAGAGCCGGCGCCCGCGTGTCGCCGCGTCGCGCGCGTCCGGCTCCTCTCGCGGCCCCGCGATTCTGCGCCTCCGAAACCCAGACTTCACTCTCACCAGCCGAGGGATCCGACCGCAGGCGGCAGAGACGCTGCCAGTCTGCGGCGATGCGTCACCAGCGAGATCAAGTGTGCAGCCCCGGGCGAGAACGAAGGGAAAAACAGAGGAGACGAATGGAAGACGCGGCGCTAACACGACGAGACAAAGGCGGGATTGAGCTTTAAGCTCGACTACGTCCATCTGACTCTCATTAACGCCGCGTAGCCTGGCTCATATGTCCCCGATAGAGGTAAACTTTTGAAGGCCTAATACTCAGCCTGAGACACTTCCCAATAATTAAAATAGGTTCCTAAGAGCCCTGTGTCGTGCCTTTGTGTCTGGATTAGCTGGTGATGAAAAAACGTCATTAGCGAGTCCACTCACTGGGAATTTGGAGCATGTGTGTGTGTGTGTGTGTGTGTGTGAAAGAGAGAGAGGAATGTGTGACATCAGGCCTCAGCATTTTGAGGTAAGTGTTTTGATGCTCGGTGTGACTCACATTTCCCTCAGCGTGTCTCAGTCAGTGGGTGTATTTGCCTCAGCAGCAACTAGTCAGACACCGAGGGCGGTTTAAAGCGCAGGTGCAAGTGAAAGTACGATGGAGGCAGCGCCGCAGTCAGGGTAGGACGCTGTTTGTTGGGGCTTCGTGCCAAAGAGGAAGTGGCCCTGCGCTCGAAAGCATGGTTGTGAAAATACAGTAGAGGCGCACAGATGGCCCGGTGAGTCACGTCACGAGGCTTCCTTTTTCTGCCGGATAATCCTCGTCAATTAGCTCCATTGTCAGCTGGCTTTTCACACGAGTGAAACCGATGCCTGGATGCTCGACAGCATAAGAATCCGGGCCCCCGTCTCTTTCTTCCCTTTGAACGGTGACTCACCCGTCGGGGGGAGAAAAATCTTTTATTGTCGGAGCCTTTTCTCCGCGGAGCGTTTAGATGATTTATTTACGAAAGCCACGGGCGCCCGCCGCCCAAACCCTCCCACCGTGTGCTGTCAGGGAGCGGAGCCGCGGTTGCATCACGGCGCTTTTCAACCCGACGGGTTGTAAACGAACGCGGCGCCCGTGGGAGCGCCTCGTCCCGCTTTCAGCGCTTCGGCGGCGGCGCGGCTATCTCCGTGATTGCTTCCACGGTATCAGTGACGGCAACTGGATACAGTCACATGAGATTCTGGGGCAGATGTGCTGTTGGAAACGCTAGCGCTGCCTATAGCACAAAAGGCCTCACACACCGGTTCCAACACAAAAGGACTTCAACGAAGGAACACAGTGGAGCGCTTCCTGTGCTGAACCTGACCTTTGAACCCAATATGTGCCAACACGTCTGGGCCGCATGGCCAGGGGGTGCAGGGTAAAACGGTGATTAGGCACAGCGTCAGGACTCGGTGACGAATGTGTTTCGTAACGCTGCTCACACATGACCTCATTTCTGTGCAGTAGCACAAGAAAAGCGCTACAAAGGTTGGCTAACGGCCGCTGATAGCACGTATTAAACCGTATGACTGTTTTCAAAGCTGCTCTTATCAACATTTATTGCCGTTATGAAACACAGGGCTGAATGTGTTTGTGTTGGGAAACGTGTCGCCTGCAGCGACGAGCTCAGCTACGACCGCGTTTAGCATCTTTCAGCTCGTTGTTTTGGTTTCTGAGGCCCGCGACTGCAGCTCCCAGCTTTGTTTCCAGATGGCAGCTGTTTTCAAAATAAAGGATCTGATTTAGCACTTTGTGTCCCGCAGTGTTATCGGATACAGGCCACATATATGAGACGTTCACATCGCTGCTCTGCGTCCTCGCGAAAGCTCAAGAACTGAAACCTTCCTGCAGCTGTACATTGTTTTATTTCTGTGCCCTCACTGGGAAAATCATAAAAGAACACTGACTCGCCAAAGGTCAAGAAATATGAAAAGAAAGAGTGGGCGCGTGGCGGTGAAGACGTCTGATGACAGTCCCAAAAAAAGCTGATTGCAAATTAGATAGGAATTTACCACCTTGTCTGTGAAACTCGAATGGGGTTTGAGTGGGCGAGACCGCGTCTAAACAGGAAAACACTGCAGTGCCTCCTTCCTCTTTGTTAATCATAATGACAGCGTACAGTGTTAATACGTGGCTCATGCAGATGGGGGGGGGGTGTCATCCAGTGTGACCTGCAGTCACGCTTATAGCGCCGTAATGCAGCATGCGAATGGCACAAACGTGCACGTGGTTGTGGTGTGAGCGCCGCTTACATCATGACGTAGGTGAGACAGAGATGAGCTGCAGCGTCTCACTGCTGAGTGTGGGACAGCTTTAATAACTTAATGCACGCATGAGATCACTAGGCTGTTTTTTTTTTTTTTGCTCCTACGTACTTCCCATTCACCACTTTATGTGCTGAAGTGTGATTTGAAGGGCGGCGAGGACGTGACGGTGAATTTCTGAGGGTTTTTGCTGTTGTTTCGGGGGAAAATCCATGTGACGGCATGTGCAGGCGGCCCAGTGTCCAGTTAGTGCTGTAAAAAAACAAAAAGGCCTGATTGGGAAAGAGTTGAAATTCCGTTCTAGGAATTCTGAAGCGAGGTCTGACACGGGAGACTTCGCTCAAACATCAAACCGTTTCGTTTCTACAACCTCGATCTCGTCTCTGCCGTCGCGGGCGAGCTTCCAGCCAAAAAGTTGACCCCACCTCCGCTCAATCCGTGCTTCGAGAGAGGGGATGAATTTGAAGATAACCCGCCGCAATGGGAGCGAGGCCGCGAGGCTTCCGAGGTCGTAAATTCTGCCGCCTGCGTCGGACGAGAGCCACACGGGGTTGTTTATAAAATGCCCTTGGAAAAATTAGTCTAATCCCCAGCCAAACCGTTAAGCCACGGGGAGAGCATTAGATAACCCACAAGCTGCAGAGTAATGAGAGTAATGAGGGAGATGGAGCGGCAGAGCCAGGACATAGAGAATGCCTTCATTTATTGGCTGTATGCACTGATTGCCCAGACCATTTGAGACAAACTGGAGCCTGACACAGTGCTGGAGTCCATTTCATCTGATCAGCAGCAATAAGCACTTTCCACAGCCAGTGAGTGCTCCACACCGGCCACAGCCATACATCATGCACATTGTATAACCACTCCAATTATGTTTGTTTATCCAGCGTCGAGTCCTGCGATCCGTTTCGTCTCCCAGCGAACGCGTTGACATTCAGACGTGACCGTCTTCAAGCCGAGAGCGCGCGGAGGAGAGCGGAGCGTCAACAACGCCGGCGACGGGTTCGACGGCAGCCGAGTTTCTGTTTGTCATATGGCTCCGTGATGCAAAGCCCCCCGACTACTACATCACAGCAGAGGTCAGAAAAGCAAACGAATGCGTTTTTAGAGAGAGAAACCAGTACGCCAGACCCCCCCAAGGCCAGAATTCCCAGCTCCCCTTGAAGTCTCATTAGCAGCAAAAACAGGTTTCCTCCTGTTTAGCCAAAAAATGTGTGTTCGTGTGTGTGTGTGCGTGTGCGTGTGAAGGGTTGCCCTGAAGGGTACTTGTGCAGAGTGCAGGTGAGCCACTGGGTTCACTGGCTGACTGCGGTGTTATTGCCTCCAGAAGGTTTCCTGTAAATGAGGGCTGCCTGCCCCGCTGCTGCATCCCCCCGGTCGTCTTCTGGCAACCCACCCCATAAAGCCTGGGTGACGGAGCAGGTAATAAAGGGCCCGAACGCAATGAGTCAGCACTTTAGCCTCCATTTAATTTCATCTGAATGCAGCGCAGCCACACACGCACACACACACGTGGACGAGCCCCCCCCCCGACCCCCCCGCGCTTCTGTCTATGCGGTAGACTTAACCCGTTTGTGCCTCCTGCTTCCCTCAAATCATTGCATCGCAGCAATTTCAAAGCTGCAGAGCAAACATTCTGCCAGTGGCCATGTGTTTCTTCTTATACACTGAGTCCCTGCAAACCCCCCACTCGCCCCCTCCCTCCCTGGAAAATGCCAGTAAATCATGTGCTGCTAACATTTCCGTCCTTTGTTGCTTCTGGTATGCAGCCTCTTAAACTTCGCTGTGCTGACAGTGAGTGTTGGTGTTGGACAAGCGGAGGCGGGGGCTGGAGAGTGAATGTAGGCCACACATTCCTTTCCTAAGAGCTGTCTGAGCACAAGCAAACACTGCTGCAAAGTCAGAGCCGGATTTGTGCCATTCCACGGCGCCTGCCAGGTCCTGGGAGCTCTCCTCTCCGTCTGCAGGCCCTCGCGTCCGCTTTAATTAAAACGGCACCAGAAATCAACCGTCGGGCCGCGCGCTTTACAGAGCGCACGTCACCTCCAGCATCCGGCAGCTACAGTTCACGGTCGCCTTTACGATCGGGGCTTGTTCCACTTCCATTTTTAGCTTGCGCGGCTCCTTCGTCATCGCGCGGCTAATTGCGGCCTGTCCCCGCGCCGATCCCGCTCCTGCGCCACCAGATTCTCTCCTCTCATCATCTTGTTTACTGGGAAAGACGCTTGACACAGGCCAGGCCGCCTCTCTTCCTGCCCCCCCTCCCCCTCTCGTAATTCTCTCTCTCCCGTGCCTCCCCCTCTTCCTCCTCCTCTCTGTTTCTAGCCCTCTGTCTTTGGTCATGTGCATCTGCACTATAATAACAGTGCCATAGTCCAGGCAGGACTTTGGTTTAAATAAGCATCCCCCGGGGGCGTGTAATAACCCAGCAGCCTCTTGTCCCAGTCTTCCAGGCAGTCCCTCGGTGCTGGGGCCTGCTCAACAACACATTCCTGCTCCTGCCAGCCACTCCGGCAGCCAAACCACCGTAGGAAAAAACAGAGCATGGAACTGTGATTCACAGCCCTGATATAGAATATCACCTCCTCCCTTTTCCCCGGTTCAACAGCTGGTTTCCTGGAAACAGACTTGTGCAGTGGGAGCTCGGGCTTGGGGGGGGGGGCCTCGGATCTGCCTCTTCAAAGGCCCCTCTGTTCACATCTGCGGCTCCTTGAGCGGTGTCGCAACGTCTCCGTGAGCCCGTGTTTACGCGAAGGGGGGAAAGCATCCATTGTGGGAAAACAGGCTTTGACATAATGCAGGTTATCTCACACTGACATCAGTTCTCATGCTGAAGGGTCTGGTGCGCTCGGGGGTGAAAGGTGAAATGGAGGTAGGAGGGTTTTCTTTCTCCAGCCGTCAGAGATTGATGACTCACCCTGCACGGAAACGCACACATTCCTTTGCCTCTATTGTTGCTAATCTGGAAGTTATTATCAACCAAACATCTAAATTATCTGTATAATTCTTAGTAGCTGATGGTGAACGTCGATATGAACCGCTCAAGAATTTGCGCCGTCGATGCCACGGAGCAGTTTTCCCCTTCACGCATATTTCTGCATGTTTTGGGACTCACAAGTAGAACGCCCTTAACCTACTTTGGCATCATGTCAACACATACGTCTCTGCGGCCGTTCCTGTCTGCGCAATGACCCTGGAGTGGAGCAGAAGAATAGGAGCAAGGCTCACTTCCCTCCTGTGCATGAACAGCCTAATTTGGGAAAGCGTGTCAGCGTGAACCTTTGTCACCATTGCTGGGCTCAGAATACCCATTGTTCCCTTGATAGACTCACTCCAATTGTAAAAAAAAAAAGCTTTTAAGGGAACAGAAAATATCCGGCATCCTGCATCCTGGCTCCCGAGAAGACACATCTGTATTTGTCCGCATGCACCCAGGGATGGAGCCGGGCAGGATCGCTCGCCTCAACATGCACACATGTGCGTGACGTAGGCAGATTAAGAATGGAAGTAGGCTAGCATGAGATCATGTGTGCTCTGGCTCATTAGGTGCATTTAATGTAGTCTGGCTGAAAAGCCATCTGTTCCAGGCGAACGGTGCCAGATATGATGTGATGCTGGCAGCTATAGTTGCTCTTGTTTACCATTCTGGAAGATGGTTGAAGTGCGGTGGGACGCGACTACAGCCTGACAACCAGTACTAAAGGTTCCTCAGGGGAAACTGAGAACATTTTGCTATAAAGGGTGGATTTATACAGAAAAAGAACATTTCATATTGTGCATATTAACTTTTCTTACCAAATGTTACATGCAAATACATCAGAAGAAGTCAAGTCAAGTAAATGTTGTGCTGTAAACGTTCATGCAGCGAAGTTAACTCAGATTTGAGGAAGAAACTTTTACAACAGCATTTCACTTTGCTGGCATTTTAATTATGCTGTTTTTTCAAAAATGCTCTCAATAAAAATCAAAACAATTCAATAATCCTGGATTCATACGCGATCTTCTTTTTCACCTTGCGTTTCACCGCAGCAGGTTGTTCGCGCGTGCATTTGAATCTGCGGAGACAAACCCCGCTGCCTCTCTGCAGCTGCCAGCAGCTGCCTCTCTCGTCGTCTCGGACTGGGAGGGTCTGGGGGATTAACTTTCCACTTCTCTGATCCACTTTTTCACAGAGCCAGTAGCTATGCAGGTCTGGAAATGTGTTCTGCGGCTGGGTGAGACAAAAATCAAGGTCAGCTCCAAAATAATTTACGACCCCAGTCTCAAGGTTGTTTCCGGCGTTACCTTTCCCTTCCCATTCATTTCGTAGACCTCATCCTCATCAGGAGGCTTTTTGTAAACAAGGACGTCATTTACATACAGAGGATGTTTATTGTTATTTTGCAGGAAACGCGACAGTCCCTGTGAAACACGCGTTTCTCGTTACATTAAAATTCATCTCCTATTCATTACGTAAGCGTGCTTGGCATATTTCTATTAGGCTTTTTGTATTCACACTTCATTCCACGTCACAGTAATTGCTTCCTCCTCTTGCCTCTTTGAGCCTGAGGAGATTACGCTCCGCAGCTGCAGATGATTTGGTTTTACAAATGGACGGGGTAATCCAAAATTAGCATGGGCGAATACGTGGCGACAAAACTGGAGTTTCACGCTAAGATTTCACCTTCAGCCACCTCGGTTTATGATGCCCCCTGGTTTATTGTTGCCGTATATCTCGGATTTCAGGGAGCAACTGTCAGATTTCTGCAGAGTGTCGTTCACACCGCAGGCTAGATATATAAAATGGGCGTGTGCTCGAGGAGACAGGATTGAAAGCCGCCATCAAGGCAGCCGGCGAGGAGAGAGCTGAGGTATTCCTTTGAAGTGGGTGGCTCAGATATTAAATAATTGAGTTGTAGGAGATTAAAGTTTCAGGAGCTAATTTGGCCCCCTCCATGGCCTGTCACTCTGGGGCACAACGAGTCTGCAGCCTGCAGACGACTGGTGAATAAGTGTGACTCACTTCCTGTGTGTAGCCGGGCTGGAGAAACCCTATATCTGTGGCAGACTGAAACAGGAAGTTCATTCAGGGCACGCTTGGTGTCTCTGACTCAGAGCGAGGGTGACGCCATATTTGCTGTCCGAGTTTTCAGGAATCCAGTCCTCCATGTGCTCCACGGCAACAAAGAGGCACCGAGAGGTTTCACTTCCCCTCTTTTCTCTTCCCCATAAACACCACAGTTGCTGACAGTTAAAGTGTTATGTAGAAAAAGAAAACTGATGCAAGAGGAATACGTTGCTTGTGTAAGCCTGGATTTCACTCATTTAAATGGGAGGGTTTCAGTTTCAGTCACCGCGCGCTGACAGGGAGGCTAAACAGCCTGGAGTGAAAGCTCCGTTATTTCTGTCTGGAATGTGTCTCTCCGCTGACATTGAAACCTAATTTTCAAGCTCCTTGAGGATGACAGTGCCCAAGTCGTAAAGTAATTGATATGTATGAGGGCATACATAAACACAAGCACAATGTCTTTGAGGACAAACAACAGGCTCACTGGAAGGGGGTGCAAGGACATGACGGCAGATTACCTGTTTGTTCCCTTCTTTGTCTCGGTGCTGGAGCAGCACACTGGGCCAGAAGCCTGAAGACTCAGACCCCTGTGGGGATTCAAACAGACCAACATGGACTCTTGCAGCCGTAGATGGGGAGAATGAGAGCAAAGTATAGGGGCAGTAGGTCGTCTGAGTCAGACGTACAGTAGATGTGGCCCTTTTTAAACAGTAGCCCCTCCCCTTGACCCTGAGCTCAACCTTTGAGCTCCTCTGCAGTTTCTGTTTGGGAAATTATTCAACGAAGCAAATTTGTGGTCTCTGCTCACTTTGTATATTAAAATCTTCAGCCGTGACATCATGCTACTCGGCGCGAACACTCCCATTCCCCTGGAGTATTTGTGTTGCTTAGTGTAAAGCTTCTGTCACTTGGGCCAATAATATGTTTTGACTGTCAAGGGTCAGAGTTAGCTCAGGGCGGTGTCGCCATGCTACGGGAAAAAATAGGCCTCCTGTTGTCATGTGGGCCAGAGGGCTGCTGGGACGGAGAGCCAAAGCCCTGCGGTGAGATCAGTTTATGGAGGAGGACTATGTTTAAGACTGAGCCCCTGTGGGCTGTTTACGCTGCGCTGAACTAGCATTACACTCACCCAGCTGGAGGAAAAACAAATAGGACTTATAAACTGAAACTAAAAAACACATTATTATGTCTTCCTGTATTATTTTAAGGTGTCGCCAGTTGCGTTAGACACCACGTAAACTGCTTTTCAGTTTGGGTTCTGCAGTTTAACAAAATAAAAGTATGCAATCAAATTTATGTGTGTGTTCTTACTATTATAAATATTGATCAGATTTGAAAATTTTAATATAGTTTTTTACAGTAGTGTTCAGTGACCTCTAGAAGGAATTTTTTAAAAGCATGCTTCCATGAATATTTAAAGCAAGATTTGTCTCCATGTAAATGCTTTTATTTAAAAAATTTACCACACAACCACAGAATTGGTCAACCGTCCCAGACATTTATTCATTTTATTCCAACAAAAATGCTACAAAATGCTGCTAATGAAACGTCGGTGAGGTCGAATATCAGTCACCAGGGGAACGTCAGCATCAGCTCCAGATAAACACACACTATTAGAACCAGAAAAACAACAGCAACGATGAACACGGGGGTGGCTTTCAGGGGGGTGCCTCGGCCCCTCGCCTGCATCCCCTTCCTGTTCATCTCAGCAGAGCCTGGAAAATTTACGGTGCCAAACAAAAATAGCTGCGGGCCTTCGGTGGTGTTTTCAGCCAGGCACTTAAAGCTGCCTCCGTCACTTTACCTCTCGCTTCTACTCCGCTAAGATAATGTCTTTGCTGCCTCGGGGGATGATCGGGTGGCAGGTGAAAAACAAGGCGAGCAAACACGAGCTGGCGGGGAGGTTTGAAACAAAAGGCCCCGCAGCCACGCAGATCCCTCCCTCCTCCGGTACGGCGAGCTGGCACGCTGTCTGCATCTGCGCTCCTGCGCCGACTAGCACCATGTTAGCCGCGGGCTTCAAGGGTGGAACGGTGGGCAGGGTGTGTCTGCTTACCATGGAAGCAGGTGAGCAGAACGCAGCGAGAGGCACAAAGGAGGAGGAGGAGGGGGAGGAGGAGGAGGAGGAGGCGCGCCAAGCAGCCGGTTGACATGACACTGCTGATGAAATCACGCAGATGTGTCGCGCACTCGTCTCTACAGTAACAGAGACAAAGGCGCAGACCGAAAAATCTGGATGCAGCCATCTGCTCGCCTGTGCTAAAGCCTGGTTTTCTCAGACAGTGGCAAGACTGGGTCCAGATGTGACCAGGAAAAATAAATGAGTAGTAAACGTTTGGAGAATGACTGGGTTAATCTTTAGCAATGCATTAGTCAAACAGAACCCCTGGATGTTATATCTCTCAAAGTGAAGTATTAAAGTTACATGTGTGCTTTTCACCTCTTCGTGCGAGTTTAAACAGATTGAGGAGCATCCTCCGGGTTTCTCTGAGGTATTTTCCCTCTTGGTCACTTCACGAGACATCATTTTTTCCAGAGGTTGTCCCAGATATCTGGCAATGTTTGATGTAGGCCACTCCACAGCAGGGTAGTCAAGGGGAAACCAAGGAGCCACGCTAACTAGTTCACGTCACTCATCAACTTACGCTAACAGATATGGGTTGCACTTAGTGGGAAATAACAAGGCAGCCGCTTCCATGAAGAGCGTCTAGTTAAAAAAACGCCCCGTGACCTGTTTTCCGTAACTCGTTCGCTCACGCCGAGTGATTCTTCTGACACTAAGCAGCTTATTTTATATATATTCATTTACATTAACCTCGCAGTGTTTGACGGGTTACGGAAAGTAAAGATAGCAAAGTTCCAGCCGGGCCTAAGTAAAGCAGCCCTGTCATAAGCCATCAGACTCTAATAAGGCATAACCTAGTCCTGGGTGGGCGAGGGAAGCCGCTGTTTTTCTGCTATTTCCATTTATAGACTGCACCAACGAGCCCCCTGGGAGATTGCTTGCCATGACTCATGTCTCCAGTGCTTCTGGTCCAGACTGCACCCCCCCCTCCTCATCTCTGAGCCACGCTGCCTTTTTTCTACCCTGCAACCGGCTTCGTGTTTATGTTACCCTTCATAGTTTGGCCATTTGCTGCGCTTTGTGTCGACTCGGGGCGAGATGAAGCCTCGTCAGCAAGCTTTTAGGGAAGGGAGAACGAAAATGAGGAGGAATCGGGGGGAGGCGTGAGGAAGGGGGTGGGGGGGATTCGAGGCAGCCGCCGTAGCTGATGATGAAAGCGACAACCGGGGCTGAATCAGCCTGGTGTAAATAGCAGCTACAGTACAGACGGCAGCCATTTCCCAGAACTGTTGTTGTGGTGAAACGGCAGCGTCAATATGGGGGGATGTCTCTGTCTGCCTTTCCCAGCGCTGCAGCCTGCAGGCTTTTCAGCGTCACGTGGTGCGCTTGTACTCTGCCTCCCCTCGCCTCCCTCCCTCCCTCTCCCCTTGGTTCGATTCCAGTCACGGCAGCCCCCCGCCACCCCTCCCTCCCATCCCCGCCCCTCCGTGCTCTGTCAGGTCACCCGCCTTGTTTGTTCAGATGGAACAGAAGAGGAAATGAAAGCTCCGAGTCCACCGTTAACCCCTTCCTGGGACTGCAGCGCCGCCATTGTTCGCTCTTCCTCCTGTTTTTCACCTTGATGTCTCCCCCGGCTTTGATGACGACTCGCGCGAGGCGGCGGCCGCCCCTTTGATATCGCGGCCTGAACCCGAGCCAAAGGAGCGCTGCCCGGCACCGCGGATGCAGCTGACACGCGCGAATCCCAACTGATCCAAAGATAATAACTGTGGTCCAGTTAATGTGCAGCTTGGGATTTTCACGCACGTATGACTTCACTGGAAAGCTGCTGTGTCAGAGGCTCGCTAAAGATAAATCTGCAAAGCCGCTTCCCTCCCTCGCGCTGCTGCCCGTAAAGACGCTTCCTCAAACGAATCTGCTGTGTTTGTACACTGTAATAATGCATGTGGGTGTGGGTGCATCCGCGAGGCTGCTCTCCTCCAGTCTGCCACGTTCTCGCTTGGTTACTATGCAACCGGGTCAGAACAACATGGACACCGCATAGCTCAATGGCCATTTTGGGTAAAAGCTCGCTGCAATAATAAACAGTTTCTGGCACGGACAAGTTGTTTTCCAGCTGCACATCAGTGCCAAAATACAGAATTAACTGCAATACCATTTACTGCTGTGGAAAAACAGCAGCCGTCCAAACCCACATACCTTCAGAGGCTTTGAACAGCTTGTAATCCCTCAGCAGCTAGATGGCTCTCAGAAACACGCCAGCTCCGGCGGCTGCCAAAGAAATTACTGCACAGTTATAGTGTTACATTCATATAAACTAAAGCCATCGCTCTCGCTCGGCGCAGCTTTTCAGGGGACGGAAAAGTAATTGCGTGCGCTGCAATTGCTGCTTTCTATCCCCGGCCTGGCCACAGCTGGTCCGCTGGGCTCGCTGGAAGCCCGGAGATGTCTTTACATGGGCAAGATAAGCCGTGGAAGCACAAAACAGCTGCCTTGGATTTCGACGACGTCGGCGCGGGAACGCTCGGAGCTTATTTTGAAGTGGCTCCAAAGATGTTTGGAGCGATTTTGAGGTGAGATGAACTGAACGTTACCCCCGCTCGGAGGAAGGGGAGGAAGAACAAAGACGCGGCCGCCGCCAGAACCGGCGAGGCTTAAATGGATTTCAACTGAACCTAAGTGGGGGTGAACGGTCAAACGTCGGCATCCCGCGGGTCGCTCCTTTAATCACGTGCTCCGTCTTTTCCGGCGCCGGCACACGTGAGCAGCCAAGGCCGCGGCTGGTGCTGAGCTGTGACTCTAAAGGCCGCGCTGTGTCGGCCTTGCGCTGACATGTCATCACAGTGGCCTCCGCGACCGCCCGGCCCCCCGTTTCCCAGAAAGCCGGGAACTGAGTGACTGTTTTGCTTGGCAACGGACGGCGCGCACAGTGCGAGTTTTGTAACGGGATGGAAAACAAACAGGATGAAGCGGCGGGTAAACAGAGAATGGAGGGCAAGGTGTCTCCGGCGGCTTCGCCAGAAAGTGCGCGCAGGTCGAGCGCCGCGCCGCACATGTACTGTAATGTCAACAACGCTGAAGCAGCAGTGGGAGGCGTGCTTGTGTATACACACACGTGGCCATTACTGAGAAGCAGCGAACACAAATACAGAAAACGGAACAGAGGTTGGTGGAATTAACTGAAATCCTACGGTCCCTCTGGAGAGAATCTGAGGGGTCAAAGGTCACGATCCTCCCCGAGGGTACGACGAGGGTCGGCTTTGTAATTTGTGGATAAGTACATGATGCCATTTTGCCCGTGGCTGTATCGAGGCAGGGCTTGAATCTGCAGCCACTGCCCCCCCCCCCCCCCCCCCCCCCCCCCCCCCACTCCCACTCCCACCCCCTGTGATCAGTGTTGTGGCATAGGATGTTGTGATTGGGCCGGTCTGACACACAGATCAGGATGAGAGTCGAGGCTGAAAGCCAGGCTCTGTGACTGCAGGGCCAGGCCACGGATGACGCAGGCCCAGCAAAACAGAGTGCATTGTGGGTCTGCCCTGGCCCTAGTCCTGCAACCCCCCACTCCTCCCCCCAGGTTCCCCCTGTGCCTTGGAGCATTTCCTGCCTCTGTCATTCTACCAGCAAATCCAATCCCTGATCAAAGGCCAAGGAGAAAAAAGGGTACGAGAAGGGAGAGGAGACAGAGAAGTGAAAAGGGCGAAGGAGATTGACATGTGTGTCGGGGAGGGATGGGCGAGAACAACAAACCACCCTTTATCTGACAGGAGCGGCAGCTGCTCGGGCCGGGGCACCTGTGTGCCCGCCGCCTCCCCGGCTGACGCCAAGCTCCGCCCCAGCGCCCGCCAGTGCCAGCGCCATGAAAGGTTGCCGTGGCAACAGCCCCCGGGCCTCAGTCTGAAATAAACAACCTTTCAACCTCATCCGAGGAGGGTAACCTTTAGATGATCTGTGGCCAGGATGAGGCTGCGCTGGCACTACTGATGTGCCTGCACCTCTGCCAGGCACCTCGTTTATGTGTAAATATCTGTTTGTGGGGGATGATAATTAGAAATGCTCGCGTTCTGGAGGCGAACCCACCTGTTCCCGTCTGCCCCGAGGCACTGCAGAAATACTACGGGGCTCAAGCGGCACCATTGTTTCAAGGCAATTACTCGGGCCAGATTAAAAATCAACTATCATTGAGCAGATGTCCGGGCTCTTTGTGGGGAATCTTATTACAAGTCGCCGGGCTGCGTACAGACAGTGGAACTTTCCTTCGGATTGGATATGTCCTCTCTGTTTAGGGTCTACACACACACACACACACACACACACACACACACACACACACACACACACACACACACACACACACACACGCACACACACACAAACACACACACACGCTCGCCAGTGCAGAGGACGAGGCTTGTGGTTCTAAGCAGAAGTGACATCCCATTCATTTGAGCTGGTCAGGGTCTGATGTCTCCCATCTTATCTTACAAGGCTTAGCTCTGTGAAATGACATTGGCCCGGCTCCAGCACGGACCCGTACAGTGGTGCGTGTGCCTTATTCCACAGCACAGACACACGCCCGACCAGGCTTAGCTGTCTGTCTGCAGCTTAATACTGCGTCATGGTTAAACATGGGCATTTACTGTCGTTTCACAGCTGTTAACGTCCCGTAGTGGTCGCTGAGAAAACCCCGGACCGGAGCCGCTAATTGGTGTCGAATGTGAAGCTGAACAGATCGTATTTCAGAGCTGACTGGACAAATGAATGAATACTGCACTTTTTGTTTAATACCAAAATAAACATGGGTTGATTATAGCAGATACAACCTCAGGCAAACAACATGTGGTAACAACATATTTTCACGATGCCATCATTTATTGAACAAAGATGTCATCCGTGATTCAGCGCTCGTGGCAGCAGTGACCTGAAGTAATTGTATTCCTTCTAACTGTATCAGTCATCCATTTATGTTTCCGCCGCTCTGACATGTAAAATGTAAAATGTCCCGGAATGAGCTGCCTTAGTGTGAGCTCGGTTGTCTGGGCATTAAGACCCAACAACCACACGCCATAAAACGCTGTTCCAGCAGTGCTGCGGTTGGTTCAGACGCTGTTTTACGGAGCTCACTTGCTTTCATGCCCTGTTCAGACAGAAAAGGCTTTCAACCCTTCCAAAACCATTCTGGGTCGGGCTTCTTCTAATTATTCTGCCATAGACTTCGACATTAAAGTAGCTCATTAAGGATCTGAGATTGTTTTGTGTATTTTTACATTACTTTGATGTGTATGTGCTGGGATGACCGCTCCTGGGGTGACTGGTGTGTAACGCTGCTCTCTGCAGAACCACGGAACCAGTAGTTTGGAGAAGATTTCAAGCACCTGGTTGCTTTGTCTTACTCGTCCTCGGCTCTTCTCGGTGATCATTTGCTGGCAGTGATGCACCGGGGTGAGGAGACGGTTGCCATGGCAAACATACTCGCTAGTACCGAGATTGTTTTTGTGACATAATTACCTCCATTCACTGTTTGTGAGCATTAAAGGCAGATGAGAAAAATAAAAGCAGCACACAAGCAGACAGATTGGACCCACGCAGGTGCACCCGTAGATCTGGACCAGAACCACTGGTCTGTTGGTACCTCATCACTATCCACGTCAGGAGTGTCATTTGTTCACATCTGTTTCGTAGGTTTTACTCTTTCATCCGCTCCATTCATCCGGCCCGCCGTGACAGCCAGCAGCGCCCAGGTTTCCACGCGGGGCGAGACCAGCGGCGCGTGGCAAGGCGGATGATTGATGCTGGCGGCCGGGAGCCCCGGTCCAACGCGGAGCGGCAGCACGCGGTGCCACGGGACGACAGGGGTGGCGCCGCGCGATAAGCGGAGGGCTGATGAAACAAGGCCTTTGAACGGAGGCGGTTTGTGCTCCGGCCTCAGGGGCTCATTATTTACGTTCCTGTTTTCATGTTTCCACTTGGGCCAAACGCTGCCTTTATATGGTACACAGCCCAGACACATTAGTGCAATTTCTCGTTTGCTCTCTCACTTCAAACATTTTTCCAAACTTGAAATGAAAGCCGCGAAAAGACACTGGAATAAACACACCGAGCCCAGTTTACTAGTCTGAACATCACTGACAACACTGTTTGACTTCATCCTCATTCAGCCTGTGCGCCGCCACTTCCTCCTGATTGCTGAATAAATCTGCCCGGGCATTGCTTGTGCTCCGCTCGGCGTGGTCCATTAATATTCCAATCATCTCCTATATCAGATAAAGGGGAGAGACAGTCTCCTCTTCATCTCTCAAAACACCAGCTGTGCGGAGCCGTGAGACATCCACACATGCACACGGAGCTGTAAACACAGCGCTGCAGACGCATTAATAGATTCATAAACGCGGGGCGCACTTATATAATTGAGAAGTTTGCAGCCAGTGGCATCAATTTTGCATGGCGCTCATCCTGCATGATTCACATCCTGCACAGAGTCGGGCTCTTTCCTCGGAAGAATTCGCCAATTTCGAATGGAGGCACCTGCAAACTGTTGGAGAGAGGAGAAAGACGAGGGAGGAAGTGAGCGCCCACGCGGGCAGATATCACCTCCTGCAGTCAGGTGGGTGTTGATATGCTACTGGCACCCCCAACAGTCCTCCCTTTCATATCCTAATCATCACTCCCATCCTTCTGCCAACCCTTCAGTTCTCAAAGCCTCTCTGTCACTCACTCCACACTATCCTCACCCCCCTCACCCCCTCCCCTCCCAAACTTGAGAACTGCGGTGAAGCAGTAGTTTTTACCCCGTGCCTCTGGGCTTTGCCGGTCCCCACTCCTCTAAAGCGATTAGTCACTCAGGCATCGAGTGGACCAAGAGTCTGGAAGCTTGTGATAGAGGAGCGCTCGCAGCCCGAGTGACAAACTCAAGGACGTTGTATCATTGTTTTTTTTTGTTTTTTTTGCCGCAGTTGTTTGCGCGGAGGGGCTGCGTGAGGGCGTCCAGCTCCCGGGGGCCGAGTCGGGGGCGGCGAGCCACGGTAATTACATGCCACTCGTCACAGCGCCTCCTCTTTCGGGCCCCGGCCATCGCCGGCTGGAAAAGCTAACAGCTTGCGCGCTATCTCTGTAATTATTCACCCATCAGTTCACATGGACGCCGCGCTCTCCTGTCTCCCAGCACACGAACACTCGGCCCGTGCATGTTCGGCCACGACGCGCGGAAAATACCGGGCCTGAAGTTTGGGTTTTTCCACACTCACGCGGCTTCCTTCACGTACGTTCAGGATCAGCCCGGGCGGATCTTAAATGCAAATTCGCCATCTTCACACACATGGGGTAAATTGGTGAGGTTACTGAGCAATACAGTGGGTTACCTCGTTTCCCAGGAAACAACGAAATCCAATTAAAGGAGCCCATGAACCATAGCAACATGTGGTAAACACAGCATGGCACTGCCACAAGGTTGTTATTCAATCATCAGAAGTAAAACAAACAATTACTGCAGAATGACCCTAATGCAGGAACAAATGGGAATTTATGCATGAGGTAGCGTGGGTTAGGGATGGAAGTGAATCATCCCTCATACACGTCGGCGAGAGGCTGCTCGAGCTCCTTATTCACAAGAATAATGATAATACTGATGAGACAAGCATTGTGGGATTTTATTATTTCGCTGTCTAAATGTCTTTCATGTCGCAGACAAAGCATTTCCAGTGACTTTGCATTTCAAAGAGAATCGGCGGTTTTGTTGTTGTTAGGACTGATGGAGGTATGTTACCAATGCTAATTAACCGATACTAATTGCTCGGTTGAATAAATTAGAATCAGAACGGCGGCTTCTTTAGAGTTGATTCATTTTTCATTAGGTCACATATTTTTCTCTTCCGTCATCATTTGCTTTTAAACCTTTAGAGGATGCTCACATCTGTGGGGGGACTGCTGGCCCTCGGTGGCTGGCAGATGCTCCAACTCTGACTAACACCTGGATGCTAACTGATAGAAATTCATGCATCCCCCTTTTCCTCCCATTACACCCTCAGCATATATCACCTACACATGCGGATGCGTATTCCCGACACATACTGAGGAGGCGACGAGGAATCCATACGAATAGGAGTCATTGTAATTTCATGGAAGAATCGCATTTCAAAGGGGGCTCGCTCTCCCAGTTGCCATGACGACAGTCTAACAGAGTCGGGGTTGGACGACTGGCTGGTCGGATGGACAGGCAGGTGCAGGGAGCGCGTATTCGTTTACCGCCGCTTCATTTCATTTACCACTCATGACGAGAATATAAACGTTAAGCGTTTGACGGCGTTTTAAAATGTACCAATCGGCCGTCGCTGCGTTGCGTCATGTTTATGCCAAACATAAACAGAAAAGGACAAGATGTTCCTGACCTTCCTCCTCTAATCCTTCAGTTACGGGAGGCAGCATCAGACAACCCTGTAAGACAGGTTATGTTCCCTTAACCCAAGTGTTGCAGATGGTTTCATAATCTACGCTGGAAACATGCACGATAGTGGATACGAGCACAAATATTTACCAAGGCATGACTGCATAGGTAAAGGCACGTAATGGCGAGGAAATCTGAAGAAAAACATTGAGGATTCATGAGCCAACATCTTGTGTCTCTTACGAAACTGCTGCACATTCATCATGTCACGATGCCCTTTACATATTTTTCTCCCTTTGCCTGATGGCATCGCCAGCGAGTTAATAGCCAGATGGCCCGTGTGCATCTACAGCTGACTCACAGTAACTGGTAGCAAATGCTTTTTGCAGTTAATCATGCTATTCTGAGCCCCGGTCAGGCGATCCTCCCTTCCCCCTGATGCGCGGCGTTTAGCCGAACGGCGGCGGGATGATTAAATCCTGTGTCGCAGAAAAAAAAATGGAGAAAGAAGGGAAACGAGTGCCCGTGTGCAGCCGAGCTAAAGCTGGATGTGATTGAGTCGTCCTTGTGATTGCACCCCCCCTCCCCCTCCTTCGTCTGCTCTATCTTGAGACTGGTTGTGACTCGTAACCATGGCAACAGCTGGTCTCGCTACCTGCTCGGACGAAACGGTGGGGGGGGGCTCGTGACTTCAAAGATTGGGTTACTTGCCGCTGCGGATGGAAGGTGGATGGAGGTCGAGCGAGGGGTGGGGGGGGTGAGAGAGGGGAGGCGGCGCCGCACACAAAGACCGCACTGTTCCCTGCACATCCATTCACTGGCCGAGCAGCCAGCGAGGGGAACAAGATCAATAGCACGAAGTAGTTGATTAGAGTAACTCAATATTACGACTTAGGTTTCCAGAGATGCTTTTAGAGCAAGATGAGAACAGATATCAGCCCCTCTCTGTCTCTCATGTGAGCAGGCAGAATGGCTGCCACGCACCATGAATGCGCTCCTAAACATAGCACTGACTTCATCGCTCCCGATGGGAAGCCCACTGACATTTACCTTGGCCTCGTGGGGCGATCGCACGCGGTAACGTACACTCGGGGGGAGGCGCAGAGTTCAACATGCTCCCCCCAGAGATCTGATCCAGATTTTATTCATTGTAAACACAGACATTAATAGACGGGGGCCCATATTCTACGCACCCTGACTAGTCTGACTCCAGGACCCCCTTCAGTCTTTATTTACACACTGACTTGTTATTGAGACGCTGCTTTACACAGAGAAGTAATTAATTTTTGACTAATGATGTGCCAGTTGCTTGACAACAGCATTTACATCTTAATGAGTGAACGGCTTAGTGTCAAATGATTGAGATGCAGCTGGAATGGCGCTAAATATCTTTTAAGCCCTTAGAAAAACCAATGGTGACAACGTAAAATGCCCCGTTTCTTTATTTTTAGTCTCAAACGCTGTGTCCGTGAGTTACTTGAAGGGCGGCAGGCGGAGTGGGACCTTAAAACGGCGCGCTCCTTTGTGCATGCGCACGCTTGTTCTGCAGCAGAGCGGCGGCGCGTCCGCGTCCGCTCGGCGCCGAGCAGCTGCGCAAATGGCCTCAGGTTTCCCCTAGAAACAGGTCAACGCATTACGGAGAAGCATCAATGGGATTTGTTGTTGTGATGGAGTGAGGCTGGCACCGGCCAGATTTGGAAGGGCTGTTGCCATGGAGACCACTTGAAGGGCCAAAAGCAGCTGTAGACAGTCAGCTGATGCCCTTTGAGTAAATCCTTTCAAACATTATTCGC
This sequence comes from Betta splendens, assembly GCF_900634795.4. Taxonomy (NCBI): domain Eukaryota; kingdom Metazoa; phylum Chordata; class Actinopteri; order Anabantiformes; family Osphronemidae; genus Betta; species Betta splendens. The sequence continues at coordinate 7,940,371 of NC_040895.2, forward strand.
TCTTTATTTATTTATCTTCCTCGGGGGAGAGAAAGCTCGCCACGCACGCTCGCTATTTTGCGTCCAGTGAGAGGATGGAGGCAGAAAGCCGATCACGGCAGAAATAGAGCCCCTCCGTTTCCACTTCCGCTGCCCGTTCGTGTGTTCGGCGTGTCACATGCTGCGTTCGTTTGATGCCCGACGGGCCCCGTTTGGACGGATAACTCAGCGTGTGCAACACGAGCTGCAGCTTCAATGAAGCGGGACAAAGGATCCAGGCATCGTCACGCGTCCCCGCCGTGGTGTCGTTTCCAGCCGCCGCCGCGGGTCCGACGCGACCATTGTCCCACGTGACGCGCCGCCGCCTCGTTTTTAGTGAACACGACGCCTCAACTCGGGTCCCAGCGGCGTTTCACTCCAAGCCCGGTCGGTTTGCAGCCAACATTCACGTGACGACTGCATGTGATCATAGCAAACAAAGTGTGAAAATCCTGCTGAGCTCGTCTGAACTTTGACTGAGTTCACTCTTGGCCGGAGCACCACTGTTTACCATCCAAACAGCCCGCGGAGGAGGCGCGTCTGCGTTCAGTTCCTGTTTCATCATGTCACGGTTCAACACGGAATTCAACTCGCAACCAGAACGTCCCGAACGGACGCGTTACATGTGTAAAAATCATGTGCCGGTTGTGACGTTTTGTCACGTTTTAGCCTGACGGTAGATGCATGGTTGTGTGTGTGTGTGTGTGTGTGTGTGTGTGTGTGTGTGCGTGTGTGCGTGTGTGCGTGTGTGTGTGTGTGTGTGCGTGTGTGCGTGTGTGTGTGTGTGTGTGTGTGTGCGTGTGTGCGTGTGTGCGTGTGTGTGTGTGTGTGTGTGTGTGTGTGTGTTGGGGTGCTTGTGTGGGCGTCTGTTTGCACTCGCAACAAATCCGGCTCACCTTACTTTGCTCCAGCAGTAATCGTGGGAAAGAATGCGGCCCTCCTACTGTACCCGCTCGCCTTTGTGCCGGAGGCGCGGCCCCGGTCGCCGGGCGAGGTGCTCGCCGCGGCTTCCCATGACAGTCGCGCCTCGGAGGTGTCGCCTTTCCAGATCGCGGCGTTGATACCGCGATGGGGAAAGACTCTAAACAAACCGGAGCGGGAGTGACCTCATTCGCCTCGGGAGGTTCACAGCACAGGACTGTGGTTTCGCTTTACATTGATCGCGGTGCCGTCGGAGGATAATTAGCGTGGGCGGTGATTCAGATGGAGAATGAGTGGGGTCGTCCTCCTGCAGAGAGAATGTGCAGCGATGGCTGCGTGATTACGGCAGCACGTGTTTGTCACGACGCTGGTGGCGTCACTTGGCTCATTTCTGAAAACGCGACACTAAAAGCTCCTTTCACAGACTAATGACACAGGGAGCAACCCTGCTCTCCGGCTCTTTCTCCACCTCAGCATAAAAAAAGGCCTCTGAAGACTTAATGCTGACCACTTGGCTGAGGTTTGCCGGGCGCCGCCGCATTTGGGCCCATTTAAAGCAATGTTCCCCAGCTGTCAGCAGCTGCTTTCCATCTAGTGGCATTTTCCTCGTCTGGCCCTCAGCGCCCCCCCCCCCCTCCCCTCCCCCCGCACCAGCACCATCCCTTCTTTCTTCACGTCAAACTTGGCAGGCGGGTTTACACTCCGATTTTCAAAGCCGCCCTGTTCTCTGTCAAATGTTGCGTGGCAACATCAAACGCTCGGCCGGACAGAGCCTTCCTGGGATTCCAGCGTGGTGGGCGGATAATTGGAGGCAGGCCTCAGCAGATCTGGCAGATGTGTGATGAGTTTTTACTGAAGCGTTATTTTTTTTTCTTCTTCTTCTTTCTGTCCTTTGGAGTGTTGTTGTATGTGTGCATGGGGGAGGGAGCGGGAGGGGGGGGGGTGGAGAGATGGGTTTTTTTTTTTTTTAGAGGGAAAACATAAGGGCTCCCTTTGTTGTCGTCCCGTGCTCCCTCCCCGACTCGGCCACAGGGGCGTCTCATTGGCCCCGTGGCCGAGTCGGGGCCGAGCGCGGCTGTAAACATCGCATGGAGACACGATATCTGAACCCAGCATGTGGAATTCCAAGTCTTAGATCTGCCTGAAAGCCTCCAAACATTTCCACATGTCCTGCTCCCTTTCTGTGTTTCACTTTTTCTGGAAGCTGGAAGCCGGACCCCCCCCCCCGTTACTTTTGTAAGAAACACCCAGATAATTAGCGGGCACTCGCGTCTGGGGCTTGACCACAAGTTTGGATCAGGATCCCTGCTGCTGCTGTCAGACTTACAGTGATCACAAAGTCACTCAAGAACACTCCCCCCCCCTTGCTTTTCCCCTCTCACTACTGTAAAAAGCAGGAATGCTGGACTTCGATTCTTAGTTTTTTCCCGTCCATCCATCATTGAGCAAGCATAACAGGGACCCGGAGCAGCTCCTCCCAAACTAAGGGTGGGCTCCCACTCAAAGTGCAGGAGGCCAGGCCAGCTCGGAGGGTGGGGGGGGGGGTCAGGAAATTGTTAGACAGAGAGGGAAATGGACCAAAGTAGAAAAAAAAGACACGCAGACAGAGTTCCAAGAAAAAAAAAAAAAAAAAACGCAAATGAAACACAGCCCTCCCATGTTTTTGTTAAGCCCTCCGGACACATGCAGACGGTATTAAGTTTAATTTTTTTTATCTTTTTACACAGGAAGGCGGTGCAGATGTGAGCAGGCATGCGGTCTCGCCGTTTTCCCCCTCGCCGGCCGTTGCCAAGGTGCTCCCTCGCTCCGCGCTAGCGCCTCTCTCCGTCGCCCCTGAGCGCGGGGCTCCAACAGGAGGGTCATCTCCGGGCCAGCTCCAAATGAGAAATAGTTGGCCGGACGCCCTGGCGGCCACTCAAATCCGCCCTTTTGAAAAGATTACTGTGCTGCTGCCGCCGCCGCCTCCTGTGGGGCATGCCAGATCTGCTGAGAGGAGAGGAATGTGCAGGAGGGCCGGAGGAGGGGGGGGCGCAGAGGAGACGGGGGCACCGGGGGGCCACATTTCATCCGACCTCCTTCAGAAAGTTTTTCTCATTACTTTTCTTCTCCCCGTCCTCCCGAGATGTTTCAGCTTCTCCCGCGCGGAGCCGCTACCAAATGGAACCCGACGGGGGGGGGCCCGGCCGCCTTTTGGCTGCAGCGGCGAGCGATCGAGTGGTAGCGGCGACGCCCGCCGCGGGACTGCTGCTCGGCCCGAGAGGCCGCGCCGACTCCAGAGCCGGAGCAATAAAAGCTGATTTGTGGGGGCATTGTGAGAAGCCCCAGACACTTAGGAGAGGTGCGCATGTCCCCTCTGGCCTGTCACAATCAATAGCAGCCACCACCGCGGGGCCTCTCTGTTTCCACCCTGTTTACTCCTAAATAATGCATCGCACACTCACACAAATAACTTCCATTCACACCAGGAACGGAGACCATTAGCCGGGGCCGCGTGGAACAATGAAATACAGCCTGTGTATCCTCTTTCTTTTTATATAACCGCTAGATAGACCCCCCCCCTTCACTCCGGTGCTTCTGCGAGGCATCATTTTAGTGCTGCTGACCTAATTGAGCAGCCTCGACGTTCAGTCGTTTGAGGCTCGCGTTACGCACTCGCCTGGTTTCGGCTCGGATTAACCTCTGAAAAGGACTCTAACAATTAGTGGAACAATGACAGTAGGAAAGGCCTCGTCCTCCCCCCCCCCCCCCCCCCCGAGGGGGGGCGCATGCCAAAAAAAAAAAATCATTAGCAACAATATACAAAAGGATATTGCACCCAGACATGTGATGGAAACCCCGCCCTGCTATTCTACATTAACCTAGTGTTTAGGACGCTCAGTAGTTACGTCACTGCTGCTATGAGAATGTGCCTTCCTCCTTCCTGCTGATGGATCTGCAGTGATGAGGCCCCGCTGGGTGGTCCTTATCTGGGAGTCAGGAAACAGGGCCAGACCTATAAACACCCCACTCACCGCAGAGGAAGCACCCGTGTAGAGAAACCACACCCCGAGTCGCTGCGAAGGAGCACGGGCAGAAAGAAAACAACTGGAACACGGCCGAAAAGACCGGCGTGTTCCAGTAAACAGCGGCGCGTCTGCGCCGCGCCGACGACGTGCGCTCCCTGAGTCACATCATCTGCTTAGCAACACGCACGCCGGGGGAGAGCAGGACAGCGCTGTGATTGGGGGAGACGAGGACCCTCAGGACACGGAGCGCTAATTGCGGCGCTGTTTTTCTCCTCCGCTTTTTAACAGTAGGCCGGCCACAGAAAAGGGGTTGCATAACAGGATTTCATAGCAAACGCCCCTCCTCTTCTGTGACTCCCCCCCCCCCCCCAACACACACACACACACCCTCTTCCTAGCAAATCTCTTCCTCTCCATCCTCTCATAACAGCTGGAGCCGAGCCAGATGGTTCTGGGGCTATTTTAAAGATTACAGACAGACAGGAGAGGCAGAGATTCTGGTCTTTTCCATGTTTTTACCTCCATTGTACAAAGTGCACCTTTATTGCTGAAGCCCTTTTGTTGATTGGTGTGGAGGTGTCAGCGCTGACCCCACCGGGGCCTCAGTGTGGCGAGCCCTTTGTGCCGCAGAGCTGGAGGAGCGGCTTCCATATTGGGACAACATGTGCCGCGACCTCTGACCCCTCGCTCGGAGGCGGCGGCTCCGGAGCACCCGGAGATTCGCTCTACGGCAGCACAAAGCATTCCAGGCTCGCACACGTCTACAAATAAGAGGAACAGAAAACATGTTGGCACTGGCAGCCAGTGCACACATGCACACCAACTGTTACTTTTTGTTCGGTCGCTCCTCCGGGCCAAAAATTACACATGCAAGTGTTTTGCTGTCTGACGGGGGCAGGGCAGACTTGGCTGGGGGAGCTGAGAATATTTGCAACACACACACGCACGCACGCACGCACGCACACACACACACACACACACACACACACACACACGGTGATCTCACTCTGTGAGGGAAGGCGACCACCAAGTATTTGTTGCCACGGGCCGAGAGTGTGTGTGTGTGTGTGTGTGTGTGTGTGTGTGTGTGTGTGGGATCGGCATTGGGGGTGGGATTTGTTTTGCTTTGTGGGAGACGGGAGTGGGAATTAAACATAGTTGTTGGATGAGTTTTTCGCTCAGTACAGTTTCCACATAGTCCCGGAGAAAACAAAGAAGTGTTACGCAACGCTAATGTTACTCAACCCTAATTATGGTGTTTCGTACGAACGCGAGGAAGAGCGCCGCGCTGCCAGGGTGTGTGCTGCACAGTCACCGCGCGTGCAGTGGGAACCTACAACCAAATGCACAACTATTTTGATACTATGGGCACAAAAGCGGGCTCCGCGACGTGCACGCTCGCGTGCGGGAGCGCACGTCCCCGGGAACACGTTGCATGTTTGCACGGCTACGTCTGCCGTCCACGATAACGCTCGAGTGACGCCCGGCGCGCTGAGCGGGATCTGATGTTTGTGTGCCCGGCGAGCGGGGGATAAGTACAGTCCAGAAATAGAAATGTTTCATGAAAACATGAGAATGGAGCGCGGCTCCACTGTAGGGGCCAGTTTCATAATCGCCCCCGGAGGAACCCGGGCCTGTCTGTTCCGTTCCCGCTCCCATTTCGCCCCGATTCGCCTCTGCAGCTCAAACGCGTTTAACCCAGTGTCAGCTCAGACTACTCCTCTCCTGTCAGGTTGCGTTTGCTGCAGCAGAGCGGAGGTCTCTTTTTTTTTTTTTTTTCCTGTCTGGGAAGTGGCGTGAACGCCGCCGCTGTGACGACGACTGATTTCCAGCACAGGCAGCGGCGATGGCCTCCCCTCTTCCGGATCCCGTTCGCAGTGAAGCGCGTGTGTGAGTGTGCGAGGTGTGGCCGCCCGCAGAGGGGTTCCAGAGGAAGTGAGCTGCCGTGACCCGCCGCCGTCTGACTCACAACGCTCCCGAGCGTTCTCGCAGCGCTCGCGCCGGCTCACGGACTCCTCTTCTGGCAGGACTCCTTCGACCGGACTCGTCAGGGCTCACGGCGCAACGGAGAATGTTTATGTAAGCGGCCAGAAATAGGCGGCGCGCGTTGTCGCGTTTAATGTGAGTGACGATGTCCCTGCACGGAGTCGAGCCACTTCTCAACTTTATCAGACTCCTCTTCGTTCCTGTGCCAAATTTCAAGGCGATTCATTTTAAAGGATTTGGGCTAATTTGAGCCGCTTAACCAGCGTTGCCGTGACCACCAGCACGACATCCATCGCCCCACACACGACTCCCAGTACTAAGCATCACGGCGCACACTGTGACGACTCAGGCGCAAAATTGAATAACATATTTTATAATATGAACGAGCAGCATCTTCCGGCACACGCCGCGTTATTACTGCAGAGCCGGGCGGTGAATTCCGGAGGGGTGTCTCTGCTGACCTGACATAATGCCCCTTTCATTACATGCACATATTGAATATGTAAACTGTCCCGCGCGCACAATGCGGCATTTTCAATAAAGTGAAAGCCATACATTAGAGCGCGAGCTGTTAATCAGCGGGCGCTCTCGCCTGCGTGCAGACGGGCCGGTGCGACGCAGGTCCAACAGGAAGGTTCTGTGTGATGCCGAGGGTGGAATTGGTTTATTGAGCTCACGATTGGAGCCACTTCAGCCCCAGACTAAAGCAGAGTTATTGTTCTTCTTTGTTCCCGTTAAACAGTCCACGTTAGAAGGAAAAACCGATGCGCCGCATGACAAACGACCAATCAAACCCCACCTCTGCTCGCACGTCGCCGCCGCAACGTGCGAGCGCGGCCCGGCTCCAGCCTGAGCACCGGATCAATACTCAGCCAGACCAATAGGCTTATTAGAGCTGAATGGCGAACAAAGCCGATTAGCCGTCTCTCCGCGCCGAAAAGGTCACCGGCTCCAAGGTCACCGCGGAGCCGCCGGCCGGCCGGCCTCGGCGTCTCAGCACGTATAATTAGCAGAATTAGACAGTGGGAACATTAATCAGCACTATCTCTGCTCGCTCTGAACCATGCGCAATCCCGCGGACTTAGCCGCGTTTAGCTCCAACAACGCCGCTAGCTCTCCTGCGAAAAGCTGCCTCTTGAACCCGCTACGCGCATCGCTAATTAGCCCGACGATAAGACCCGCGCTTAAAAGAAAGATTAATAGGAAGCTGCGCTCAGAAATGTGTTGGAAATGTCAACGAGCGGCGCAACTGTTCATTTCCAAGTGTTGCTGCGGACAGAGGTGAGCGCTGACGGCGGGTCTGCGGCCGTCAATGGAGCCAGTGTCCTCCAGTCAAAGGCTGCGGCATTAATGGAGAAGCCGCTTGGCTCGGTTTTGTTACCTTTTTACCAAAGAACATGTCTGGTGAGCTGCCAAGAGACACTCGAGACTTTGTGAGCTCTGCCTCTATAGGTGGTGTAAGGCTGCATACATGGGGGGAATGAAAGAGACTTATTCATGCCTTCGGAGTCATTTCATGATGATGGGAACCAGAGGCTGCATAAATCTTTTTAATCAGCAGCTTATAGGCTTTCAGCGACTAGCATAACTGTTCACTGGTGTGTATACTGAGTTACTTAACAGCTTATTTGCTTACATTCAGATGCAGTTATTGATGATTATTGACTCTTGCATAAAACAAATGGGACAAAAACAAAGGAGGCGGTTTCCGCCCAGTGAAAGGAGGTAAGACAAACACTGTGGCTTTCACGTGAAAACACAGATGACTGTGTTGGATTAGAAACGCAACGTTTCCATGAGCCCCACACATGTGACCACCATCCTGAGACCGAAGATGAATGGGCTGCTCTTTCTCCTTTTTCAACGAGATACGGGGCCTTGTGGGTTTTGATCCCCCGCCTTGTGAATAGAAGCCTCTCTGCTACAGTCCCTGTCCTGAAACCCAGTACTAATGTGGGGGGGTATGACCGCCTTGGTCCATACAAAGGCCATCTTTGACTGGGAGGCCTGTAATGATTTGGAGACGGGAGTGGAGCAGAGGCCAGGGGAATATCTGATGACTCAGAGGCTGTGAATGCAACTGTACACGGCTGTGTGATTAATGGATGCAGCATCATCGCAGACTGGCCTTCAACCAGAGCTCTGAGATCACCACCTCCACTCCTCCCCTTCGTCTTATGTGGTGTGGAGCAGCCCAGGTTCATCTGCGAGGAGGAAACATATACTTCACCATGGAGATTATTTCCTTCCACACGTCATCTGGGCAGCAGCTTTACAGCCAGCGAGGTGGTCAGAAACTGTGCGAGGCCTTATTGATCTGGAGCCTTATGTCTCGTGTGCTGGCTCAGGGTTTATTTGCAGCTGCTGTTACTGGAAACGGATCCCTGGAGCGGTCTAGATTCAGCTGATCCAATTAAATGCTGTGAATAATTGATCTGACAGTGAAACCGAGCTATGTCACATGGGGACAGTGACATCATCATTTACGGGTTGAAACCCTACCCCTGTGCAGCTGGACTGCCCCGGGCCGTTTGTTCCACAATCAGTCCACAGGATCTTATTACCACCTGTGAAGGACACGGACACGGAAACACACACACACACACACACACACACACACACACACACACACACACACACACACACACACACACTGAGCGGAAGGGGTGATAACAATGACATTATGCCGCACAGGAAAACTACAGGAGCACGAGAGACTTACTGGAAGGCCGACAACCCGTGATGTTGTCACATGTCTGTCCTGAGGTCTCCGAGTTCAGTGAGGTGTAGATCCGGTCAGGTTAAACAGAACTTTCAGTGTTTCCTTGTTCAGTCTTTATTTTATCCCACAACGTTGCAGTCGCGTGAGCTGCTCTGCATTGCGTGCAACGACGCCTGTTTCTAAACAAGACCTCCATTTGAACCACATGGACTTTGCGGTGGTCAATTATCTTCCTGGCCCTGAAATCAGGTGCAAATAGGAGCCATCTTTGACCCCGGCCCTGCAGGAAGCTTGGGCTGCAATATCTAATGAAAGCCCCTCCAGAGGGGTCTGCTGCTGCCACACATCACCTTCTTATCTAGATCTGCGCCACAAAAAGGAAAACAAGGTTGTTCAACATCCAACATCTTGTCTGGATTAGACTTGAATTTTTGGGCAAGAATTCTGGGCGGTTGGAACCCACGTTCCCTGAGTCCTCTGAGTTTCTGGCTGCTCCTGCTCATGCTGGGTCGGTCCTTCTGAGCCGCTCACCCGACGGAGGTCTTTGTTTCACAGTGTCGTTCCCAGGTTTTGTCTTTTAGCCGCGTGAGAGGTGTGACATTCGCCGAAGGGCTCTCTAATGGGATGATGGCTCCCCTCCAGGAAAGTAAGATCCTGTAGCGGTACCAGTCTGATGGGGGGAAAGATGAGAAGATCACCACCACCTGTTCAGGAATTCACTAGACTGCATTTTCTTTTCTGGTTCATTCCGTGAAGCCAACCTCACACCGTTGTTAGATCTGAGGGGTGGTTTAGCAATCAACCCACTGTAGCTCAGCAGCAGGAGCATCTTGCCTCTCATTCTGAACATCTGCCAATGCACGCGTCTACATTAACGATTAACACCTTATGCCTCATGAGTTTCATCCGTCAATCAGCACAAAGTCCAGTATGTCGCCGCGCACACACACACATTACACATTACAGCATTTCCACTTGCAGCAGCCACCAGTGAGACGTGAGGTGGAACGAAATCTTTCGAGCAACACGCTGACATGAGCTCGACCTCCCAAGAAAGGTCATTTGGTGTTACCGTGGCAACAGAGAACACCACTGGTATGTTAAAAAGGTAGTGAGGAGGGGCACTAAATCCAAGGCTGTGGAATTTCAGAGGGCGGGTGATGCATGCTGAATATTAAGATACTCTCTCTCTAAACGCTCCTCTGTTCATTACACCGGTCTGATGTTCCATAAGCATTAACATCTGTTAAAGCCCAGGACGCGCCACGACACATCCAGCTCTCTGGACGAGCCGGGTATTTTTAGACACGTACTCATTAGTGCTGAGAGATCATTTGTAATGAAGGACGTGTGGGGAGAAGGAAGCCAATAACACGGTGAAAGATGGTGTCCATATTCAAATACCTGAGGAGCGAGTGGGTTTAACAGGCGCTGCAACGAGTGGAGGTGAGATGTGAGGGGCAGGCCAATCAAAGATTTTCAGAGGAGGATTGCAGTAAAATACACGGGGCAAGGTCAAGGAAATTATACAGCACGGCCTGCATTATCCCAGAGCTTCTGAAACATGGACAACACATGCAGCCTCTGACTAATTACATGTTGCCTGGACTGGGATCAGACCTATTGTTCCTGCTGGGATCAACATTCCTCCAGTAACACGGCCGCGATTCAAATGAGCTCGTTGGTTTTATGAACAGGGGGACAGTCATTCAGAATCACGCCTGGTGTCGATTGATGGACTCTGCTAATTGAGAGCTGTCCATACATTCCTCTCTGAGGTGATATATATATATGTATCCTGCAGTCAACATGTAGCCTGTGTCCTGTTTTGGTCATACAATGGTGGTAGTGAATTTTTTGGGGTTTTATCGTTTTTTCTACAATAGGATTTTGATTTAATTTGCTGTAGGAGGGACAGTGAAATGTGATCTGTCTTCTTCCGTAGGTAGAAGTTAGATTGAGTAAGAATATAGTGCCTTTGTCTCACCAAGTGAGGACACAAACACAGATGGGGTGGTAGACAGCTCCACAGCTTCCCCTCATCCAGCTCTCACAAGATGTAGCCTGGTACAACAGTGCCCCCTGGAGGCCACGCTGGGTTTTACACAAACAGTGAACTTAAGGCAACCAAGGGCAAATCCAGGTGTTTCTACAGATTGAAAATTATTCCCAACATAATGTTTGTGTAATGTCATTATCACGGTGTAATTAGCTGAGCGTATTTTCTAATTACAAGGTGATGCACTGAATGCTAAATGTGACAAAGAGAAAGACGACCGAGCAGCAGAAGTCAAGCAGGAGTCTGTTTTACTGAGCCCTGGTTGTTTGGTTGTTTGGCAGGAAACTTTACTGGCATGTGGGTTCAGTCATTGTTCTCCCAGGAATCCAGCAGATGGGGGAGAAACACAATGAGGAGCCCAGAAGGGCATACACTTATGGCACATAAAACCATAATATTGTATTGTATATGAAGGACCAATTGTCTTAAAAAAACAGGAACCAACTAAAAGAAGAAAAAAGACGGTGTTTAATACAGCATGTTATAATTTGGAGATTTGTTTTATCATATTTGATGTACATGAGGCTCATAACAATCGCTTAAATTCATTAACAAAATCACAATAATTTTACCAGTGTCACAGAGTGAAATTTATTAAGGTTCACTTCTTTCTTTCTTGCTATTCTTCATACCTCAGACAGATTTTTCACAGTAAAAGTTCTCACTCAGAATCACGACAAGAATTGTCATAGCTACCCAGTTAATTCTAACACAACTCTAATACCCAAATACAAGTGGCATCAGTCTCATCAGTTGTCCTCTTGCAAACCTGCACAGACGATAACTTTGTTTCTTTAAGCAGATGAAACAAGATAAATTAGTTCTAGTGATTCTGTCACGCAGGCGAGATGCCATGAACAGAAACGTATGCAGGGGGCCGTCGCTGAAAGACTGTAGAGACATGTGATGTCAGCAATCAATACGGCTCCTTTGTCCATGTCCATCACTGGAGATAATACGGAGCATTAAAAAAGCTCTTAGGAGCAGCAGCATCTGTAATGTTCTCCGCAGAATGACATGCCTGTAATGATAAAGCCCAGCATGCGCTCATACAGTCAATAGTGCTTAGAGACCTTAATGGTGAGTGTGATTCAGACCACAGGGTGTTGATTTCTGGGAAGAAGGGAGTCCAGAGCCAGATGGCCACGCGGAGCCCGGTTCCCCTACGAGGCTTCACGCGCAACAAGAAATCCATTTAGGAGGAGGCGCTCTGAGGGTAATGCCACTAATTTGGGTCTGACGAGGAACACGGGAGCCGGCGACGAGAACCTTCGCCCGTCCCTAAAAGGATCTCGCAGAGCCCAGATGTGCTCGATTCAGCTGTGTTTATCCCTAGAGGTGCTTTTAAGAGGACGTGTTATCAGGTTATACACAGCGCACGGCGGCGAGAAAAGTCTTTATTACATTCACCAAACAGCTTCTTTATTGTGTGGAACAAAATGAGAGAATGGAAGCAGACACTGACCTTCTCTCACGCGTGCAACACTAAGATCTGTGTAAAACTACTGCAAAGTAACACATCAGATGTTTGTTTGTCTCCAGGGAGAACCACAGCCAGGCATGTGTGACTTTTACATTTAGAATTAGAAACAAAAGCTTAACAACCAGTTTGACGCAAGTGTCCAGGATGGTTTTGTTTCCAATAATTATTTCTGGCTGAGCAGCTGAGATTGTTTTTCTTAATGCCACATTTTATGTCAGTTTATGAAGTAATTAGTTTAAATGGAATGTTTCATTATTGGTCTGTAAAATTCTCCAGTCGCATACCAGTAGTATTTCTTTCTGTTCTTTTGTTTTTTGTTGACATCATATGGAAATATGGTTGGAAATTGGTGTAAATTGGTCTGAAATAGTAAATGTATAAATAATTAAAAAATATATATAGTATAAAATAATAATAGCATAATCATCAGCTGAAACCATGCTGAAATAAAAAAGTTAAAAAAGCAAAGATTCTCAGGCTGAAAAACAAAAATGTCTGGTATTAACATTAAAATGTATTATTTTAGTATTATTATTAAACTGGTATTACTGGTATTTGAGCTAATATAAGCATTACGGGGGCAGCCTTGGATTCACCTGATGACCTCACAACTGTAGCACCAGCAAAAATAATGATGTGTTGTGTTTTACCACACGGACTATAATATACTGGTGAGAACACATAACAGAGCAACACCCACCTGACGTTTAACGCAGAGTATTGTTACTGCAGCAGAGAGAAAGAGAAAGCTACTCCCAGCCCACAGTGAAGACAACCCAGCAGCCCACACAGCTCCCAGGGCCATGACTAAGCCCAGTTTACAGGGACCCACAGAGCCACAGATGCAGCCATCCAGGTATCGCCCACTCACACCTGTGTGTGTGTGTGTGTGTGTGTGTGTGTGTACGGTTCATTTATAGAGACCAGGAGAACTCATCACAGGTTTGAAATGATGGATTTTAAAAGGTTGAAGTCATCAGCTGAAGGGGGTTGAGCAGTGAGTGAGTGAGTAGGTGTATCTCAGTAATGTGGAGCAGATTGACTAGATAACAAATGAAAACTTGATGATTGGTTACTTAATCACTCAGCGAGCTGAGTTCCGTGTTCTTGTTTGGAAACTACAGATATATGAATTCATTATATGCATGATTAATTAGGCAGCCAACATCTAAATACATAAGCTAATGTTAGCAGACATAACAGCATCATATTATCTTACTTGTATTCAAATATGAGCACCAACCTGTTTTTATACAGTTCATGTTGCACGCGACCTGAGGTGACCTTTCACTCCAGCGTGCGCGCTCGCGCCTGGGTTTCCAGCTGTCGAGCGCAAGGCGAGCGGCTGATTGCAGCCACACTGGACACAAGTCCCCCCGAGCGGCGAGCGGAGGGGTGGGCGTGCGGGCGTCGAGGCAGAGCAGATAAACGGACGGAGCCGTCCCAGAGGCGTGCGGGCGCTCTGTCAGGGCACGGCGTCCAAGCGCTGGCCTCCTCGCTCTGTCGCCGCCTTTGTTCCTGTCCTGGTCTCCCGGCGCTTTCATCCCCCCCCCCCCTCCTCTCCTGTAGGTGACTGTGTGATTACTACTGACACGGGGCGGAAGAGGCAAGCGTGCATCTGCAAACGCGACAGAAGAAATGCACTTGTGCCCATTCACACTTGGCTTCTTCTCCTCCTCACGTCTGGTCCCGGCGCCATCGCGCCGCTTCAATTATCGCCGCTTATCCTTTAAATAATGCATCTGAGTCCCTCTCTTTGATCCCGGCAGGGCTGAATATTTCACTTGGTGGACTGCAGAGTCTTTAATAGCATCCGTCTCCCTTTGCAGGGTCTGTGTGGAAGCAGTTACCTCCCAGTCTGAGACCTGCCTGTAGCCTAGTGTTTACTACTGCTGTGACATATTAATGGCGGCAATGAGGACGACGCTCCGTCCTTGATTTGAAAGCATCCTTGCGGCAGTAAACAACATTAGCGCTGCTGGCGGCAGTGCTCATGAGCAGCCTTCATCTCCTGCACCAGTCACAGGTGAAGGCGAAGCTCCGACATCAACCAGTGCAGTTTATATTTCTATTTTAAGTCCATCCATTTTTCTCTCTCTCTCTCTCTCCTCCGTCTCTTTCTCGGCGTTGTCTCCCGAGGAATCCGTCCTAGCATCACGATTGCATCACTTCACACCGTCTCTCCTCCGGGCGTGAAATCGGCACAACAGCTGGGCTGTCAGGAGAACGGGGAGCATCGTTTCAGAGGAGCCTCCCGACGCGCCGCCGCTGAGCCGCTGAACTCCAGATGGGGTCGGCTCCTTCTCTTATTAAAGATTTAACAGGTGAGTCTGCCGCCGCGCCCTTGACCTTCAAACCTCCGGGGTCGGGCTGCGACGGTGAGCGTTTGGGGACTTTTTTGGGGGGGGTGACAAACGACTTTGCCCGTTGACAGTGTTGGCAGGCTGTCAGCGCGGAGAATGCAGCATCATTTGTAGTAAATTACCAGCCCACACAAAGTGACACGCCGCAGAGTTCTCCCGACAGCTCCCTCAGCAGCCGCACGGAGCCCAGAGCTGCACACACGCTGACACGCTGATCGCTTTATGGAAACTCCACCGGAAGCGCGCGAGCCTGCGCCGCGGCTGACATGTGATACGATGCTGAGAAAGCGGTTCAAACCTTCCTCCGGTGTTTGTACGTGTTTGTGTTTGATAAAGGTTTTTGCTTCGACTGAGTCTGAACTCGTCTTACATTCATCCTGCTACAGACGCAGCCTGTGGAGAGAAACCTTAAAAATGTTGGGAACGGGTAAAAACATTATTTCTGACACTTGACAGTTCTGATTCTTGTTTGCGTTGCTTTTTCATATGAAATCAACCTTATCAAAGAAGTGTCTCTGATTCATGGAGCAGCTGTGAGAGCTCGTATTTCTGTGTTTTATGTAACTACTGTACAGGTTTGGGGGAGGATGGCATGTAGGAGTCATAGCGAGGATCTCATCATCTGCTCTGCTGCCGGAGCTGATTCATTGTGACTTGAATAAACATTAGGTGTTTCTGTCTGAACGTTGTCGCTCACACGCAGGTTGACTGTGATCGCAAAGGCCTCAAAAGAAAAACGGCCATTTATAAGAAAGAAACTTTATGAACTCAGTGACTCGTCCAATTGAGTCAGTTCTTCCTGAGTGGATCAAGTGGAGGTGAGTCCAACATAAAGTCAAGCGTGACCCTGCTTCAGAGGCTAATGGGCTACGGCTTCAAATATACGTGCTGTTTGTTAGCTCTGGCATCACAACACACAGCACATAACAATCTGTAGCTGCTGCTACTTCTAATGGTTCGTCTCGACCCCCGGGACGCGGCCCAGGCTCTCGGCCGCTGCGCTTCTGACTGCAGAGTCCATTTCACCCCTGGCTACATGGTCCGGGGCAGCGCTTCAGTGGCCGCGCGCCTCTCCGAGGAAGTGACCTCAATACATCCAATAACCCTGCTCGCACAAGCGCGACAGCTGTGGAAGATTGGAACCTCACCAGGTTCCTTATCGGAGACGCCGCCAAGACGAGAGGCGGCGTTGGTTCGATAGTGTGAATGTCACGGGAGCGGCCGTTCAGAGTTTTCCTTCACTGATCTCTAAACAAAATCTTCAAAATGAACGTTTTTACTCCACATCACCCGCAACGAGGCCCAGAAGTTCACAGTTTGTTCTTCACTCAGCCAGACAGAAGCAGTTCTACTTCGCCAGTGACTGATGTGACAGGCGTCACTCACGGTGACAGACCCGCACAGTTATCACCAGGCTTCAGCCCCTCCTCGGCTCCACGCGCCGTTTTAATGACTTCAAAGTCATTGTTTCAGTTTCACGGCTCGCGGCTTTACTGCTTTGATTCCCATCGGCGTCAGCGGCACCAGGCGGCTGGAATCCGTGAGAACGCGTGATAAAGACGGGGATAAAGCCACTGAAAGCTATCTGCCCTAAACAGCAGCTATAGCTGGTGATCACTGAGGAGAACTCGGCAGCGGCGGCGCCCAATGACTCCTCTGGACTTTGTGAACGAGGCTCAAAAACAGCTAAGAAATTCCTCACGTTAATGTGAAAATATGTGTTTCTTTTAATTATTATTAAATGAATTAGGCCTTTATAAACGTGTAAGAGGAGCATCCATTGTAAGGTAGGATGCAGTAACCCTGGATTGCTTCACCGGACATAAACAGACTATTCAATCTGCGTAACACAACCCGGTCATGTCGTCCATCCGCAGGCGCTGAGCCGGTGTTGGGGCTTTGCAGCGCGCTGATTGTTGAGTTAACACACTGAACCCCAGGAGCTGATTTGGGGCTGATTACCGGGGGCCCGTGTGCCGGCGTGCACCGCGGCCAGGTGATTGTGTGGGATCCTGCGCTTGGCGCTTGTTACTGGCGCTTTCTGCAGAGATGCTAATCATGCAGCATGCGCCAGAGGCATGATTAAATGTCAGACAGCTCCCTGTGTTTGGGCCCTCTCACTGTGAGTAACGCTCTCACCCACGGGCTGAGGAGACCTGGAGTCAGAACACTATGAACAGCGTGAGCTTAGCGGAGCCACAGCTCCCCCTACAGGTCTTGGAGCTCAGTGCATGAATTAAACTAAGCACGATTGCACATTATTTGCAAATGTACTAGTACAGTATTGTAGTAAACATACACTAGCACCTGTGCTTCAAATTTATTGCAGTTTATGCAGTTAAATGCAAGTAAAAGATCCAGACAGTTCTGTTTGAAGTACTACATTTTAAATGTAGTACTGAAATAATTTTTTTTAAAAACTCTCCATACATACATGCTCTGAAGCCCCAGAGGTGAGTACACTCTGAGGCACCAAGAGCACTGAATGTGACACAGGACGCTCCATGATGTGGTATCAAGCCACTTTTATTATGAAAATCTCTGAAATTTGCTTACCATAATATAATATGCAACCCCCACATACCTCGACTTCAAAATACACTTTAGCTTTTGGTACTTTGTGGTGCAAAAGTCCTCAACAGGACATCATTAAAAAGGCAGTAAAAACGGAGCAATAATGGCTACATTTACACATAACTGTACAGAAGATAGTATGAAATGTTTTATGATGCAACAGCAATTGTGACACAAACTGTGGTGTTATCTCCCGTCTCACATTACACATTTTGATTGTCTTATTTCAGATTATATCATAACATTTTAGAAACATTTTAGACTTCAGAAGTTACTTCTCCATAAATAACTGCCCTGATATTGGAGACAAAAAATGTATGTTTCCAAGATGACAGCCAGCATCCTGGTGTTATTTCAGGCTATCAAAACAGTTTTACCTTCACTGATCCTTAGTGTCCTTAACAATACAGATATAACAGTCATCATCAAACTGATGAGGCCTTATATGCACCAAGCCCTTTCCAAGCATGATGAAATACATTAATCTTTCATTCTACTAAATCAGATGGTCCTGTTGCTGCGACGTACAGTTTCTTCAGTGTCAAGGGTGTGTTTGGACTTTTCCAGTGTGGTTCGAACAGCACTTGCTTCAGGCCGATCTTCTGGCTTTACATTCAGCATTGGTCTTATGATCATGTACTGTAACATTAAAAGCTGATGTGAGAACATACAAACATTACACAGCATCGCTCTAGAGCTCAACCAGTCAAACGGATACATAATAAAAACCGGTATGCTTGAGATGGACCCAGATCAATTCTACTGAAATGTCTTAAAGAGGTAACAATACAAACACCAGTAGCTGTTGGTGATCATGGCCATAACCCAGCCCTCTGTAGGCAATATTGAATTGTGTTGCATTATCTATATTAATAGCAGTACCTCTGAATAAAAGTTTTGTGAGAACTCCTCGGGAAATTCCTGTCTTCTCATGTTGCTCAAAACCTGAAATTTACAAAGTAATACAAAAACAACAACACTCTATGGATCCAGTTTGACACATCATTAATGCGCTGCTGAAGCTACCTTTCACATCTAAACACGTGATGTGTCGGAATTTCAGATAATGACAGACTAACTTCGCATTATAACTCACCTCTACTCTCTCATGACTAGTGGAAATTTTCCAGAGAATTTCAAAGCATATCATCCCCAAAGCAAATATATCAACTTTTCGGTCATATATGTTCTCACATGTCTGTTGTAAAAGAGGAAAATCAGTTCATGAGAAAACAAGAGGCAGATATTTCAGGCAATATGCATTGAAGTCAATCTCATCATCAGTTGCATGTGTTTATAATTTACTCGCCATACAGTTACTTTTCTCACCTGCTCAGGGGCCATATATGTAGGGGTTCCTCTATTCACTGTTCTCTCCATGTTCTCATCATTGTGATCCTTCTCAGTAGTGACAAGACCAAAGTCTGCAATCTTTAAGTTTCTGCCCCCTTTGAACAGAATGTTGGATGGCTAATGGGACAAAGAAATAGACATGTAGCTTTACGCCTGGTGTGCAGTAATAAATAAATAAATAATCTTATTGAATGTCAGGTTTCATCAGTTCACTATAAACAATCCACCTTATTTAATCCGTCCTACAAATACACGCTGCCTAATAAAGTGTCCATTGAGTGAGCGTATTTTAATAAGCAGCAGATAAACTGTTGTAAAGACTGGCTCACCTTCAGGTCTCTGTGGATGAACATCTTAGAATGAATGTACTCAACTCCACAGACAATTTGTAAAACAAAGTCAAGGCCTTTTATGCTCCTCTTGTTTGGCAGCGAATTTCTTACACCCAGGGTGTTACATTCATCTATCCAGGCTTTAAGTGTTTTGGTGTCGCACAGGTCCATTTGAATATATAGAAACGTTGTAGCCAGAGAACTTTCCGACCTGTAAGATTGAGAAAACAATACACAAGTACTGTATTGAAATATACAGCTATACAAAAAACTATAAAAACAAGCTTCAGTCAAATAAATACTGTGAAGTGCTCCAACTGTCGCCCGCACTGTCCCATGGACATCCGGTGTCGTCCAGCCAAGACGAGAAATAGCGAATGACGTTAGAGTGCTCCAGCTCACACAAGGCCTGCACCTCCCGCAGAGCTTTTTTGCTGCTAATAGTAGAAAGACATGTCAGACCATATCAGTAAATGAGAAAAATTTAATCAAATTAAAACAATGCTAAACTTACTCTTTACAGGGGACAATCTTTATAGCAAAGAACTTGTTCAATACTTTTTCTCTTGCCTTGACAACATGGCCAAACCCTCCTTTACCCAGAGGCTCAATGGAGTCAAATTCTGATTTGTTCCTGTTGACACACATGGACATGTCTCTTGTATTGTTAATTCTTAGTACACAACCACTCACATCCATAAAAATGTCACGTTGTTTTCCATACCTAAATGTAACACCAAGATTGTTTCCTGTATCAGAAACCACTGTGTCCTTAATAACACAGAAATAATGGTTTAGATCATAAATTGCAGGAAAAAACTACAGGGATTTACAGTAGTAGTATCAATAATGATTATAAGTGATATAAGACCTGAGTCTTGGGAGGGTTTGTTTCAACACAATCGCTTCTTGCTGTCACCTTTGTTGCTGTCATCTTATTTGTCTTATTGGATTCACCATCACTAAAGTCTCTAGGAGAATAAAAGGCAAATATTAGTATAACACATTGACAAAAAAAACATGGAAATCACTCAATGTCTTACAGTATTGTGCGTGGTGTAAGCAGCTGTTCAAAAGCTTCACACAAAGCTGAACAGGGCACCTGAAACAGAAATGACACATTGGTTTGCACATGTCATAATATGGACATTCAAAATAAAAAAACTCAAAAACTCCCCCACAACCTACCTCTGCAGTTCTACTGCCATTTATCCCATGATAAGCAAGCTTAGCAGCTTCTTCCTTGGCTTCCTTCTTTGTTTTTCCAGAGGCTAATGGGTACTTCGTACCACCAACCACATAACTACAACATCTGACATCAAGTAGAGCTTGCTTTAAAGCATTTAATATGACAAGTAAACAAAAAGAATTTAAAAAATAAGCAGCATGGAGACTTACGGTGAAGAATTCCTTGATTTCAGTCTTTGTGTCTCAACAGCTTTTATAAACATCCTGTTCTTCTGAGCGTATTCATTGAGCAGACGTCTATAGTTGAGTTTAGGTATAATTCCCTGATGAAGGAAATATATATATATATATTACTGTTACTTTCCAAGACAACGACCCTGTTGATAAAACTGCACCATATCTTACCACTGGCCTCTGATTTTCCTTTTCACTCAAACTACTCAGGGCAATTTTAGCTGCATTCTCCTCGGCTTTCTTTTGGTTCTCCCCCACACCATTGTCAAAATATTGACCATTGATAACTGCCCGGTAGATGAATCTGACGATAAAAAACAAACAGACAACCATTTCAGTCATCTGTGTTTCCAGTTATGTATTCTCCATGTAGCATAGTTTTGCCTCACACACACACACACACACACACACACACACACACACACA
This sequence comes from Betta splendens, assembly GCF_900634795.4. Classification (NCBI taxonomy): domain Eukaryota; kingdom Metazoa; phylum Chordata; class Actinopteri; order Anabantiformes; family Osphronemidae; genus Betta; species Betta splendens. The sequence continues at coordinate 7,961,035 of NC_040895.2, forward strand.
CACACACACACACACACACACACACACACACACACACACATCATATATATCATACATCATACTTGTAAGCCTGGTTAGACTGGCAAATATCTGCATTTTGGCATTTTAGGCAGCAAATCTGTGTGGCCTACACATACAAGGTCCAGGGGAGCCCAGGCCTTGTATGTGTAGTTATTGGTTTCTACCTTGTGGCCCCACTACCTAAGTGTGGGAACTTAAAAGTGTAACGCCAAATCCTGATGAGTGGGTTAATAATTGTCAGCATTCTAATGTAGGGTTCCCTGCAGCTGTGGTACATACAGCAGATTATATTCCTATAATATAATTATCGTTCCATGCAACTTGTTTGACCACAGTTTACACAGAAATTAGCAAAGATGAGGAAGGGCAAAAAAGAGTCCATTTAAATCTGAAGAAATTTAAAGGTCAAAAAATGTCATTGCGAAAGTGAAACCTACAAAGTTAAACACGCAGTTGTAGAGTTGTTTAAGAAGTGTATGAAATGTTGTTTATTTCTTCGGCTGTAACATTAAATGCTGATGTGATTAAAGGTGCACGTGCTTTGCCTAGAAACACTTCCATATAAAATAGAATGGAAGGTCGGGTATCAAGTTATCAAAATGTACTGCACGATCTCACCTATCGCCATTATGCTCTACCCTTTGGAATTCCAGGGCTGATCCAGTCGTTCGCGCATACTTCTTAAGTCTCGCAGTACACTGTTTTCCATCCATAATGACAAATCACTTCTTAATGTATGGGCAAAACGTGGGCGTCACTGCAGGACTTTAATATTTGAATTTGATTTCCCCGCCATTTCCTCCAACGGATAGGACCGGTTAACTTAACTTGACTGGCTGCTTCTCTTCCCATTCCTTCCTAACGCCAGTCTTGTTTCTGATTGGTCACAAGCTAAGTCAGTCTAACTTTCACTTCCTGTTTTTACCTGGGGGCTAAAAATAGCATAGCCCGTTCCTGCGCTAATCAAAATATTAAGGGCTATTTAACGAAGGGTTTTATCAGAGACGGGTCTTGTAGAAGCGTCGCTACCATTTTCAGCTGCTTGGAGACCGAACAACGTGGTTGGTGCTTGGATAGAAACCTGAAAGAAAACTGTGTTTAAATGCTTGGTGAACTGACTCCGCAAGGATCTCTAGCTCACGGATCGTTCGGTAGACGGACTTACTATTTAATGAGGCCAAACTAAGTACTGTACTGTACAGTAGACTGTGTCTAAGCACCAACTACCTTGTTCGGTAGCCAAACAGCTGTTCAGCTCCGCGAAGTCCTGATAAGATCGCTCTTCCCTCATCTTATTAACGAGTAGACTCCGTCCCACTGAGTCCTGCTTCTTTCAGTTTCAGTTTGGGCGTCCGAATATTTAATGTTAAAATATGTTGACAGCATATCGAGGCTTGCATCCAGTGAAAACCTTTTTATGAATAGCCCTCAAATTTATGATCTTCTATTAACATTCAGTTCAAGTTGAATTACTGCACAGCAAACTCCAGGCTTTGTAATGAACTCAGTTCAATTTTACTGTATCCTCCATGTGAGACCACTGAACAAACTGTAGAGCTGAGTTGCAGTAACTTCTTGCTCGGAGCTGGTCTGAAATTAATCTGAGTTGAATTTCCTCTGCCATACTGTAATATTTATAACTCAAGTAACACTCTTTAATAGTGTAATGCCTTAGATTGAGTTCACAAAATAAAAAACAAACACAGCATGAATATACCTGTATGTAATCTTTAACGATTTAATATACCAGTTAAAGCAGCTGCTGTTATGGCAGATAAATGGGAAAATGTGTGCTTTAACATACCTATCTGCAATTAACTAAAAAAAACTATTTATAACTGTGTCTATGCCAAATCACCCTGCATTTGGTTGCAGAAAACTATTTTACTGGAAACGGGTATATAGACTGACAAAATAGAAACATAGTAGTTCAGGGGTCAGCGCTGTACTGGGCTGTGCTCTGGATGCAATACAGGACGTGGGTGACAGAAGGGTCCTGTCAAAGCCAACATCTATCCTGGACCTTGACTTTCACCCACTGCAGGATACACCGTCACAGCTCTACCTCCCTCCCACCTCTCGGAAGATCTTACTACAACTTGGTGCCCAGAAGGGCTTGAGGGTGAAGAGGCTAAAGACTGCTATGGGAAGAAGCGGGAGTTGAAATTCCAACAAAACAACATGAAAGAGGTTGGAGGGGGTCTGAAGACCATCACTGGTTTCAGACCAGCTAGCAGTGAAGTTGATGGTAGTGGGGCTAAGGCCAATGAGTTGAACTTGTTTTTTAACAGGTTTAATGTCGGAACATCTAGGAGCTCTCCTGACTCTTGTCTGCGATCACAGTCACTTCCCCTGCTTCTATCTCCAGATAATGCCTCCAGCAACTGTAGTCGTCCTCCATCGCTTTCTCCTGATAGCTCTTCCTGGTCTTTTTGGACTGAGAGTGATGATTCCAGTTACCTCCCTCCCCCCTGCAATCTGCACTTTTTACACCCCTTCAAGTGAAAAGACAGCAACACAGTAAACTCCCTAAAAGTAAGGCTGCTGATGGCGTCAGTACACAGGTTCTTAAAGTCTGTGCTGCCCAGCTTTGTGGAGTGTTTCACCATTTATTTATCCTGAGTCTGAGTCTCATGAGAATGCCAGTGCTTTGGAAAACATCTTGCCTAGTTCCTGTGCCAAAGACACCACGTCCCAGGGGATCCTCGGATTACTGACCCGTGGCAGTTACATCCTTACATCACATATTATGAAGACCTTTGAGAGACTGATCCTGGAGCAACGCCGACCAATAGTTAGGCCCCACCTGGACCGTGTCCAGTTTGCCTACCAGCCCTGGCAAGCCAGCAAGCACATAGAGAATAATGAAAATAAGTAAGAATAATGACTTTTCCAGTGCTACGATCAGACCAGCTCTTCTGGGCAGGAAACTGACCGCGACAGCAGGTTGATTTTCTCATCATGTCCTGGATTGATGACTACCTGACCAGCAGGCCACAGTTTGTATGGTTGCACCATGCTGTGTCAGACACAGTTGTGTGTAGCACTGGTGCTTCACAAGCGACAGTCTTCTCTCCTTTTCTCTTCACCCTTTATACAAAGGACTTCAGCTACTTGACAGCCTTCAGAAGTTTTCTGATGATTCTGCTATAATTGGATGTATTAGTAAGGATGATGAGTCAGAATACAGGGCTGTGGTTGATAACTTTGTCACTTGGTGTGAACAGAACCACTTGCAGCTTAATGTGGCGAAGACTAAAGAACTAGTAGTGGACTTGAGGAGGAACAAGGCACCGGTGGCTCCAGTTTATATACAGGGACACAGTGTGGAATTTGTAGAGGACTATAAATATCTGGGAGTATTTATTGACAATAAATTTATCTAGGCCAACTATGCTAAGGTTGTTTTATGAGTCTGTGGTTACCGGTGCTATTCTGTTTGCTGCTGAGATTTACAGACAGAAATAGGCCCAACAAACTCATCAGTAAAGCAAGTGACATTGTAGGAATGGAGTTAGACAATTTAACAGTAGTGTCCAATAGGAGACTGCTGTCTAAGCTACAAGGGATTTCTGAGAATGGTCCTCATATGCACAACATCCTTGTGAAGCATACTGTGGCCATCAATCTTTATAACTTCTCCCTCTGCGATCTCTGTGTGTGATCAAATACCATTATTTTTTTATAACTATATTGGTTAACCATATTGTAACTTTATATATGTTTATGTATATGTATATATTTTTTATTTATATTTCTTTATATGGTCTGTTTTTGTATGTGCAACTTTTTATTGAGCATCTGGGATGAAAGTAATTTCCCATCTGGGATAAATAAAGTATTTCTATTCTATTCTATTCTATTCTATTCTATTCTATTCTATTCTATTCTATTCTATTCTATTCTATTCGTGAATCAAACTGGCATCCTGAGCAGCTGTGCATGACGTTTCCGCTTGAATAAGAATGTCACAAGGTTAGTGTATGGAAATAGAACAAACACTTTATGATCTTGTATGTCTTAACACCCACTATATTTTCTCCCCCATCACCTGTGATAGAGTAAAATACAGGTACACAGTGCTACTACAGTAGAAAGGAAGTCATATCACAGTATACCATTGTTAACCTGTTCCAAATTGAAACAAAAGGAAATCTTGTCTCCTACATTTGAATTTTATATCTAGACCCAAAGCAGAGGTTATAATACTTTTGTTTAAAAAAGAATATATCATTACAGTTATAGCTGCTCTTTGTCTGAAGCTTTTTCCTTTATGAAATAGTCTAATCTTTGTTTAATATATAATATGATAGGTTCAAAAAAATACATATTCAACACTGAACTATAGGCTTATAGTTCCACATCTGTTAGAAAATTCATAGACAAATAAGTTACAATCAAATCTAATCTGCAAGTAAAATTGTTCAGGTTTCCTATTTAGGAAAAATTATAAAAATGAGACATGACATTCATTTTTCAAAGCTGCTACAACATGATGTAATTGTTGATTAAATGCTAATAAAAGCAATTCATAACCCGTTTTCATGCTGAACTGTTTTGATAATTCCATTATATCACAGCCATCAGGACATACAATCTCATGACACATAAACTCAGACAGTCACATTTCTCAGTAGCAGCTGTTGCTGAGTCCACTTTTCCACCTCTGCCTTCACAGAACACGCTTAAGGTCGGTCTTCTGGCCTCTCACTCAGCATCTGCTTCATTATTTGTGCCTGCAAAAAACAAACAAGCAAAGATGGAAAATCTTTACCAGCACTATGTGATGTTGGTGTCTGACATGTACATTCATTTTTATTTGCTTGACAGCTTTTTCATTAGCAGCTAACCCTAACAATACAACTAACTAACTAGTAATGACGTGGATGAAAACACGTCAGTACATAAAATTAATGGCACTTTCAACATCAAAACTACCTACAGCATCAGATTGTATAGGTTTAAAATCACTGGCTGTCAGCCTGTGATCACCACAACTGACTGACATGTACAATACTGTTAGACATGGGAAGAGTATGATCATCTACCTCCTGGAAAAAAGAATCTCTAAATGGTTCAGGGAACTTCTGACATCTGACGTTCCCCCAAGTCTGACATTCATGCCGAGATAAAAAGAAAATGAACATGTTAGTTGGTTTGAAATGAACAAAGAAATCAAATTCTGGTTAACAAGTAATATTAAACATGACTTAACAAGGTCTAGTATTGATCTGATGTTTGTGGTATATTTGCTATAAAAATCTACTCCTTGTGTCGCAGCACATAGTTTGTAAAGGGAAGTTAAACGTGAAACCTATTAACAACAACAAAACACAGTGTTAGATTTTGTGTATGAGAAACTCACCTCCACTTTTTCATGGCTGGTAGACATTTTCCAAAGGAGTTCAAAGAAAATCAAGCCTAAAGCAAATATGTCCACCTTGTGATCGTACTCCGGATGATTCTTCTGTAATTAAACCAATACATCAACACTGTATTAGCAGGTGGCTATGAGTCAGATACCTAGAAGGAAAATGACTATTACTGCTATTACTGCTGTATTACTAAAGCATAACGAGGCCTCACCTGTTCTGGAGCCATGTAAGACTTGGTTCCAGCTTTGCTTCTCTTTAGCCGGTGTCCGTCATCAGCACGATCCTCAGCAGTGACCAGACCAAAGTCCCCGATCTTCACTGCTTTGTCATGTCCAAACATGATGTTATCAGGCTAACCAAACGACAGCAAAGCCAAAAAGAACATCTGATTAAGATCAAGGTGTAATGAAGGTGAGTATATAATTCATGTTATCCTTCCACCTTCAGGTCTCTGTGAATGAAATATTTGGAGTGAATGTACTCGACTCCGAGCACAATTTGCTGAGCGATCTTCAGGCTCTCCTCTCGTCTCTTGATGTCCTCAGTCCTCTGGTTCCTGTTCCTTATCCAGTTCCGAAGGGTTTTGGTGTCACATAATTCCATCTTAATATATAAATACTGTGATGATGAAGCACTGGTAGACCTAAAAAAGCAAATAATAAAACAGACGCTCAGGCTTTGAGTAGATATGTGACGTACAGTTTAATAAGGTTCTGAAGGGACTTACTCAGAGCTCAGGCTGCCGGGCTCCTGTTTGTACGGTGAGTCCTCCAACCAACAGCTGTAGTATCTAACTATGTTGTGGTGACTGAGGTCTGACAGCGCCTTCACCTCTCGCAGAGCTTTCCTACATTATAGTGGTTCATTCATTAAAGCCATCTCTCATGTAATGTATTTTACTGAGCAAATGTACGCACGACTGCAGTTTTACTCACTCTTGATACTTGACAACCTTCACAGCACAACATGTGTCCAGCAGTTTCTCTCTGGCTTTGTAAACAGAACCGAAGCCTCCTTTGCCGAGGTGCTCAATAGAATCAAACTCTGCTGTGAATCTGTAGAGTCACAAACTGGTTTTAAGTAAAATGCTTCTACAACCAGCTTGATGGTGATTCACGTTCTCAAACCTGGAAGGAGTTGATGTTTTACTGACGCCAAGTTCTATCTCTTCATCCTTCAAGAATGACATAACTTCAGACAACATAATTATATTGCTGAGATTAATAACGTACCTGCTTCTTAGCTTTAAATGCCACAATTTCACTTCCCCTTTTTTGGACGTCTTCAGAGAACCTCTGGATGAAAACAGTGACGAGCAGCGATAAACCACAGCGGCACCAACAATACGAGCAGCTGTACCTTTTCATTATTCTTATTAATAAATTGCTCACGCTGAAGGTAAAGGGGACGGGCTTTTTATCGAGCCGAGGCTCATCTGCAACGCACAACAAAACACAAAAATGCATTTTTAGAAACTATTGGCTAAAATGTTTTATCCACTGACAACGGTTATGTTTTACTAATGGAGGACAAACCTGTTCCTCTGGATGGTTTGATGAATATCTGAATACTACAAAGTCACTGATGCTCATTGGCTCGTCATGTGAGGATGACTCATTGGCGTTCCTGGTAAAAAGCGACGGCAGACATACTGAAGGTGAGCTTTAACTCTTTTAAAGAGTCATCTTTAGCTATGAGGGAGACCAATGAACTATGGGTAGCTAAAAACAGAAAGGTACCTACGATTTAGTCATAGATGCTCTGTCTCCACATGACGTTGACGCCAATGACAGCTAAATGCACAGACACAATTATATTGATGTTAGTGAATTAGTTAGTCAGTGTACTGATGATAAAAAGGTGAAATGCTAAATACCTCACTGTCATGACCGGGGCCACTCGAGCCAAGGTCCTTATAGTTCAGCTGCGACCGCGTCTTCTGCGAATACTCGTTGAGTTTAGCGACGTAGTTGGAAGAGTCCATCGAAAACGACGCAGGCGTATGGGGTGCCAAATGTAAAAGTAGAACCTATAACTAGTTTTCTCACATTTAACTAAATGACACAACATGTTTTCTCACATTTAGTTAAATGTGCAAAAGTCTAAATGTAAATGTTAAATATAAATGTAAATGTTAAATATAAATGTAAATGTTAAATGTTAAATATAAATGTTAAATGTTAAATATAAATGTTAAATGTAAATGTTAAATGTTAAATGTAAATGTTAAATGTTAAATGTAAATGTTAAATGTTAAATGTTAAATGTTAAATGTAAATGTTAAATGTAAATGTTAAATGTTAAATGTAAATGTTAAATGTTGGCCGAGTGTAAAACTGAATATTCATGAATGGGCAAGACTCCATCCCTATTCTCAAACAGCGCTCGTCTCAGATCAGAGACGCGAACTCAAACACGTCAAACAGTACGCATAGCTCCGCCCACATCTGACTCTGGATCGGTGCACGAAAATACTGGAGAGAAGCCTGAAGTCGAAGCCATCATGGCCGCCAGCTCCGACTCCCTCCCGTTGGGGGAGATTGAACGGGCTGTAACGGCAGGTGTGCGGGCTGAGGCTCCGCTTCAAACTGCCGTTCTGTCGTAAACACCATTAATGAGGAGTCAAGTAGATTTAAAAAGAATATTTCTGTGGCGCCGGTGGAGAATTAGTTGGCTAACTATACTAGCTAGCCGAAGTTACGTCCAGGCTAAAAACAAAAGTTTCCAGATCAGATGTGGGCGGGGTTTGCGCGCACTGTTTGAGGTGATTGAGTTCGCGTCTCTGATCTGAGACCAGCGCTGTTTGAGGGTAAAGATGGAGTCTACTTGCCCATTCATGAATATTCAGTTTTACACTCGGCCAACATTTAACATTTACATTTAACATTTAACATTTACATTTAACATTTAACATTTAACATTTAACATTTAACATTTACATTTAACATATAGCATTTAACATTTACATTTAACATTTAACATTTATATTTAACATTTAGCATTTAACATTTACATTTAACATTTACATTTAACATTTAACATTTACATTTAACATTTACATTTAGACTTTTGCACATTTAACTAAATGTGAGAAAACATGTTGTGATATTTAGTTAAATGTGAGAAAACTAGTTATAGGTGCTCCTTTTACATTTGGCACCCCATACAGGCGAGAATAAAGATGCGAACAACACTGAGCTCCTCACGTTTGTGTCTGTCGGCTCTTTCTCGCTCCACTCTGTCTCTCGGGCCGATCTCAGATCGGTAAGTTTCAATTTCCTCGCGAATGAATGGGAACTGAAAGTGTGCAGCGGCGAAGCTGGGACGTCCTGCGCTGAGGTGGGCTGATGTGGGCGTTTACCCTCGCGTCACTCGTTTTATTCCCTCAGTACACCTGCTTGGTCAAACGTGCACACGCGTTATAAATATGTTGTGTTCACGTTTGTTTTCAAAGCGTTTGCTGTTCGCAAAATATATGTTGCACGCGAACAAATCACTCAAAATCACACAAGAGGTTCGTGCATCCGCCGTTCGTAAATAGACAGAACAGAAAACACAATGAAGCCTGACTGGATTTGACCATGGAGCAACAGAACCAAGCTCATACAGGGTCAAGTGTTGAATTGTAAGTTGAATGTGTACTTGTACTTGTCAGAATAAAGAAAAAAGAAAGACTTTGATTAAGAATGAGAACAATAAGAATAAGAAAACCTTTAATAGTCCCACAATAGGGAAATTTCATCTCACAAACAGCACACATACAGAGATTTTTTTAGATAGATTTTAGATATCTAGGTGCATTATTGAAGATTTAGATAAGTTACAGTAAAATTGCTCAGTTCTGTTTTTCAATTTATTTTTTATTATTTAGTGAAAATCTATTTTAACTTTAACGTTTTTTTTAAATCAGACTTTAACACATGAACTGAACTGATGTCATAACCAACAACAATATGAATAAGAGTTAAACTGCTCTTTTACCATCTACAGTAATATGTGTGTATATATTTATAAATTGAATACATACTGTATACATAAAGTACTCACCTGGTTTAGTAGCCATGATGTCACTCTGCTAGAAGTATCGAAGAATTTGTAAAATGGAGATCAATGGCAGGATTTAAAAATCTTATAAAGAAAGAAAAAAAATGATGCTCTAGTCATACTAAATACGACAGACTTAAAAACGCATGTTTTACTGAGTTCAATGAAAATTGCACCTGTTTGATTGTTCCTTAAAAAGCACTAAACCAAAGTAGTTGTGTGTGAATACTTTTTACACCACTCTCTACCATGCAAAATAGCAAATGTACAGTAGTTCATGGCAGGTTTTAACTTACAGACAATAGACGAATGATTTATGAAGGGACTAGAGTCACTACTATTTAACTAGCTTTAAGATGAAAAATGTCTAGCGACTATACTACCATCCTGCACCCTATGTTTTTGTTGTTGTCTTTTAGCCTGTAGATTCACAGAACTACCATTGCTATGTCAGGTACAGTACAGGCCTGTGGAAAGACCCCAGACATCATGTGTTTCTTAGTTACTCAAGAATTTTTATCCTGCTGGGCCTCCAACCCAACCTCCCTCCTCAGTTGATTACCGATTCATACTGATTTAAAGCCGTACTGCCATTTCATCTTCTCCAACGTTATCCGTGCTGCTCCCACCTACCAGTTCGGTACTTCTTTTTTTACCATTTGGAAGCATTTTAAGATTACATCCTGTTTTATACCTACTCAGCTCTCTTTCTTGCTTCTAATTCCCCGCATTTAAAATTTTGAATAAAGCCAGTTTATTCGTCTGATCAGTTTGGGGGTCCACCATATAAGGGAGTCAGGCAGTGGATGTGAATCACGACAGTGTTATAATGAAATATTGTTTTAAAATGTTTCCTCCTCCTCCTTAGCACCACTCCTTTTCTGGTAATTCCCTAATTAAATACCTAGCATACCTATGCATATTAGAAACTCAGCAGTCTTGAGGGGTGTACCAGTATTTATATATATAACCAAAGGAATCAGAATATACAGACACACTTATATTAAATATGTTCATTTAGTACAAGTACAGTAAGTCTTCTAAATAACATTTTATCTTTCTCTAGGAACTGTCTCTAAAATGATAAGTAGTAACAGACGCTTGACGATATAACACAACTAATCATTCAAGTCAGTTCAGTTTTTAGGTAGAGGACAGAAAAACACATTTTATATTATCTATATTTAAATATGTTTTTTCATGTGTAAATATGTATATGTACAGTATAACACAATTTAATAAAAACTAAGTGAAGGGGAGTTCATTGTGACAGTGTAAATTTCAGATTTTTGCTCTGATAATTAGATGTAAAAGACTAATCTTTAATATAATAATAAAACTTTTTCAATTTGGACTATTGTTGTGAATTTGAGTTTCTGTCTTACCCTTTCTCTAGGCTTGTTCCCCTTCCTGTATTTGGTCTTTAGATTGATTTCTGTTTTCGTCAGTAAGATGATAAAAATGAAAGTAAGATGGTTTGCTAAACACACACACACATTAGAAGCAAGAAAGAGAGCTGAGTAGGTATAAAACAGGATGTAATCTTAAAACAATGTCTAATGGACGTGGGCAGGTAAACCAGTTGGTTCCGTCTCTTGGCTTGCATACAGTACATATCACCAAATCACACATCACCTGTAAACTCTTACACGACTACTGTATGTGAAGACTAACCACTAACCCGTCCGTCACACATTACAGTTCTACAGCTACATGTACAGTATAAAAGACCATCACGTCTCAGCTCAGCCAGTCACCTTGTCAACTTTCCTCTTTTCATCAGTTTCTATCATATACTAAATTACATACCAGATCCTTTTTTAAATAAAAATGAAGAATTCTGGTTGTGGTTATGTAATAATGGCGACTAATTACAATGGTTTCTTGTTGCAAATAAAATACTTCTACAAATCTTATGTCCTTCTAAATTAAAAAAACAAAACTTATAAAATATCAAATAGCTAAACCAAATACTATAGATTTGTAATTATTGAGAGATCATGATTGATTAGTTGCATGTTTGAATTGAATTGTTATTATCAGCTCATCCTTTCAAAATTAAAACCCCAACATATGAAATACTGTAGGTGCCCCGTTTCAAGTTTTTGCTAAAAAGTCACTTCTTTAAAAGCACAGTTGCAATTGCCGTGGTTTAAACTAGTGTTCTTATGACCTGAAAAGCTCCAAAACGATGTTTTAGTGTTTCTGCATTGGTTTCCAACAGTACAGCTTATGATGGTCAAGTTCTGATGCCAGACTACTGTAAAACAGCAGGATACATCTTAAAAGCACAGTCGCAATTGTTTTGGTTTAAACTAGTGTTCTTATGGCCTGAAAAGCTCCAAAACGATGTTTTAGTGTTTCTGCATTGGTTTCTAAGCTTACAACTTAAAATGGTCATGTTCTGATGCCAGACTATTGTAAAACAGCAGAATAGACCTTTGTGGTGGAAATTTTCTATAAAGAGGCATATGAGAGGGTTGTCCTTTTGTGCGATTTATTGAAAAATAATGGGGAATCAAATCAAAAACATGGATGTTGATTGTGCACATCAACAAACCAAAAAACAGCTGGGGAGATCAGTGCGCACACCACAAAGGTGTGATGCAAAGAGCCCACGATCCTCAAGTTGCTTCTGCCTTTTAACCCCTTTCTCTGGCTCTGATGGAATGTCTCTCTGCACCAATAGAATTGTTTGTGCCACCTTATCTTGCTGTGAGTAAGAATGTTTGCATTCTCACTTCTGCATCATCCGTGTCTTGTTATCCAAAGGAAGGAACACCAAGCTTCGAAGACAAGATGCATTTGCTTTAACAGACTTGGGTCTGGTGGGGAGTCAGATAGGAAGGAGCCAGAGTCCGGGTGTAAAAGACAAACATATATCATAAATTATTAGTCAGTCAAATGGAACATCAGATGTTTAGAGTTGATGTACAACAGGGCACAAGAGATTAGTTGTTTGTGTGACAATGTTCAGTTCAGTATTGCACCTAACCAGCACATGACAACTGTGTTGGATAAGAAATAGCACAAAGGCACAATTTTTCCATTACAGTAACGGCTGAGGTTTAAATACAGGTGGGTGATTACAAACTGGATATGTTCACATAGGTACTGAAACAGGAAGTGGTACGACATAAAACCGGAAGTAGGCAAAAGCAATGACTAAATGACTGAGTCCATGACAGAACCCCCCCCACAACCAAGCAAGATGGGTGAAGGGAGGACCGGAGGAGGGCCAGAACAAAACACAAGACAACCATTGACAGAATGACAAAACAGTCCATGAGAGGAGTCCATGACGGTGAAAAAAGTCCACGTAATCCCTCAAGGAGGGTGGTGGCGAGGAGAGTCGAGGCCCTGCAGCCGCCGGGCCGAAAAGGCACACTCAGTGCCCGAGGACAAGACTGGGGTCCTAGTGGGTCGGCGTCTGAGCATGACGCCTCCAGTGGCCCAACACCAGCGATGATCCACTCCAAGGGAGCAACATTACAGGAGGTTGAAGAGTCGAGGCGGCCGGCGACGACAGAGGCTGCCCCACTGCAGTGGCAGGAAATGGTGACCTCCGGGCAGGGAGTCGCTCCCGGGACCGGGCAGCCGAGGTGGTCCACGACGCAGGAGGCAGCGCCATCCCTGCAGCAGGATGTGCCAGGGGCGAGGCCACCAGTCAGACAGACAAGACGAGAGCCGGCGGGACGCCGAAACCAGAGACCAGGACAGATGTGGGACCAGAACCAGAGACGAGGGCAGACGTGGCGTCGGAGCCAAAACCAGAGACGAAGCTAGACGTGGGACCAGAACCAGAGACGAGGACAGCAGAGACGCCGTAACCAGGACCAGAGATGAGGAGAGACGAGACGTTGGAACCAGGACCAGAAACGAAGACAAATGAGACCCCGGAACCGGCGGACGCAGTTGGTGCTGGACCATCAGGCACCGACACAGACGTGACCAGTACCAGACCACCAGGAGCTGAGGTAACCGTGGTCGACGCCAGACCACCAGGAACTGAGGCAGGCGTGGCCGAGAGTCGGCCACCAGGAAACACTGTGGATGTGGTCGATGTCAGACCACCAGGAGCTGAAGCAGACGTGGTCGGTACCAGACCACCAGGAGCTGAAGAAGACGTGGCCGGTACCAGACCACCAGGAGCTGACGCGGATGTGGCCAGGACCAGACCACCAGGAGCTGAGGTAGGCGTGGCCCGGACTGGGCCACCAGGAATCACTGTGGACGCGGTCGGTGCCAGACCACCAGGAACCGAGGCAGACGTAGTCGGACCACCAGGACCCGATGCAGACGTGGTTGGGACCCGACCGTTAGGGACTGCACCTGCACACAATCAACCAGAAAACACTAGAACCAGGAGCGGACCAGCCACCTCCAGTCCATCGAAGGCTGGACCGCCAGAGACGAGACCAGCTGTGCTCCCCTGAGCACCCCCACGCTCTTCGGAGTGAACACCTGCACAGAGAGGAACAGAGGGCTCGGAGTCCCAGGCCGGCAGAAGCCAGTCTGGAACCCCAGAACGCGCTGCCGGGACTTAAGCGGCCTCTTCGGGAGGGCTGACAAGAGCTGGAACAGCCTCTTCGGGAGGCCCAACAAGGACTAGGACGGGCTCTTCAGGGAGGCCGATGGGACTGAAACGGCCTCTTCAGGGCCGACAAGGGCTGGAATGGCACCTTCAGGACCGACAGGAGCCGAGGCAGGAACGGCCTCCTCTTGGGGGCCGACAGGGGCTGAGGCCTGGCTTGACTGAGCGACCACTGAGCTTGACGGAGCCGAGGCTGGACTTGACTGGACTAGAGCTGGGCTTGGCTGTTGTGAGGTGCATACTGGCTGGCACAAAGCTGGAGCTTGAGCGTGACGTGGCTGAGCTGGAGCTTGAGCTGGGCAAGGTGAATGCACTGAGGCCAAGACAGTGATGGGTGCAGACGGAGGCGCAGACTGTGACGCAGGAACCTGTGCAGGCTGTGACGCAGGAGCCGATGCAAGCTGAGACGCGGGGACTGATGCAGGTTCTAACTGCAGCTCAGTGAATCCCAGGGCCTCGCGCAGTGCATGTTTTCTGATAATGACCGTGGTCGCTTCATGAAAAAGGTTCTCTTTGGTACCTGGGTCAGACGTTGCCGAAAAGAAACAGGACTGGAGGTGCACATTGAGAACGAATCCGCTGGAAGACGCTGTCCGGAATGCCTGTGATGGAGGTGGGGATGTTGTCTGGTGGACCGGGGAGGCCTCTGCCGGAGGAGAGGGTTTGGTTGGTTGGTTGCAGAGGCCAAGGCCTCTGGAGCCTGGGCCTTGGATCCGGGCTTTTGCCGACGTCGTCCAGAACGTCGACAGCTGAGTGTTGGTTCCGTCTCCTCAATTGCCGTAGATGAATCAGGAGACGGGGCCAGGGCACAGACTGGATTCAGACAGGAGACTGGAGTTGACAAAGACGCCGGGTCCTGGAGAATGGGGGTTCGGTGGCTGGGTCGGACTGGGGAACTATGGCGGCGGTGTGGGCTCGGGCTTAAGCCGCCGAGGCGGCGTCTGGAGCTGGAGCTTGATCCGACGGAGCGGCGACAGAAACGTGAGCTTGAGCCGACGAGACGGTAGCGGGTGCCGCGCGCAGACTTGAGCCCCTCGAAAAGCGCCTGCACTCCAGGGTAGTCACGCCACCAGAACTCCTTCTCCAGGATACCGATCGCCACCTTTACGGTGCGAAGCCAAACCTTTAGACTGGATGCCTCCGAATACTGCTTAGCGAGCTCTCAAAAGCACCACCGGCAAGCTTGACAACTCATTAACTGACTTTAATATGGTCTCGTTAGTTTTGTAAAAAGTACTACATTTTACAATTTGCTAAAGAAGAGGTGGCCTTGAGTGGAGATTTAACACAAATAAAACATTTTAATACAAATAAAACTCTCCATACATGCAGTACATACATGTTTTGAAGCCCCAGAGGTGGATATGTTCAGAGGGACCAAAAGCACTAAAGGCAAGAAAAAGCAGAAAAAAAAATGTGACACAGGACGCTCCATGATGTGGTATCAAAGTACTTTTATTATGAAAGGTTCCATGTGCAGAATATGTTTACGGAAAGAAACAAGTAATATGCAACCCCCACATACCTGCATAGGTCCCCAACATGAGTAAAAAGGCAGTAAAAGCAGTAAAAAATGCAATAAAAGGCAGTGAAAATTGAGGAATAACGACAATATTTATCTTAAACACAACTACAGAAGATATGCTATGCTTTAGTAATACAACAATCACAACAACCAACCACTTTTCAATCATGATAAAATACATTAACCTTTATTCTACTAAATTGTCAGACACTCCTGTTGCCGTGGCGCACAGTTTCTTCAGCGTCAAGTGTGCGTTTAAAATATTCCAGTTTGGTTTTGAGGGCACTTGCTTCAGGCCGATCTTCTGGCTTTAGACTCAACATTGGTTTTATGATCACGTACTGTAAGATTAAAAGCTGATTTGAGAACAAGAAAACATAGCATCGCTCCAGAGCTCAACCAGCCAAACAGAAACTCCTAATAAATATGTTTCAGATGGAGACAGATAAACTCCACTCATGTCTTAAAGAGGTAACAATACAAACACCAGTAGCTGTTAGTGATCATGGCCAGTAACCCAGCCCTCTGTAGGCAATAATGTTGCATTATGTATAATAATAATGGCAGTACCTCTGAAAAATAATATTTTGAGAACTCCTTGGAAAATATCTGTCTTTTCATGTCGATAAAAACCTGGAATTTATGAAGTAACAGAAAAACAACATGTCACCTTTCACATCTAAATTTATGAAGTGTAGAATCTTCAGATTTACCAGCTTAACTTTATGTTCAACTTATGATGAAACAAACTCACCCTGGTTTTTTCATGACAAGTGGAGATTTTCCAGAGAAGTTCAAAGTATATCAGCCCCAAAGCAAAAATGTCAACTTTTCGGTCGTAGGTCTCACATTTCTGAGGAAGGCAACATATGAACCATCAAATTAATCTAATCAGTTATCAGTGCATTTGTTTATAATGTACTCATAAACTGGACTGTGCGCTTTTTACGCTGCTTGTTTGTGATCATGTCTACATACAGTAACTTCTCTCACCTGCTCAGGGGCCATATATACTGGGGTTCCTTTTCCCACTGTTCTATCCGTATTCGCATGATTGTGGTCCTTCTCAGTAGTGACCAGACCAAAGTCTGCAATCTTTAGGTTCCCCTCCCCTTTGAACAGAATGTTGGAGGGCTAATGGGATAAAGAAACAGACATGAAGCACAAGAGCCATCTCCTAATATAATACACTGCCATACAAATCCAGCACCCACTGTAACATGAATAACTAACAGAGTGGACCTATAACTTCCCTAAGAGCTGGTAGAGACTGACTCACCGTCAGGTCTCTGTGGATCAACATCTTAGAATGAATGTACTCAAGTCCACTGACTATTTGAAGAATGATGTCAAGGCCTTTTATTCTCCTCTTGGAGTTTGGCAGCGACTTCTTCACACCCAGGGTGTTATATTCATCTATCCAGGCTTTAAGTGTTTTGGTGTCACACAGGTCCATTTGAATATATAGAAACGTTGTAGCCTGAGAACTGTCCGACCTGTAAGATGTAAAACAACGTAGGCAATACAGAAGTCCTGAATTGAAATCATGCAGTATTACTGTACTTAGTTGTATGAGTGAGTCAAATACTCTGAAGTGCTACAACTGTCGCCCGCACTGTCCCATGGACATCCAGTGTCGTCCATCCACGACGAGAAATACCGAATGACGTTAGAGTGGTCCAGCTCACACAAGGCCTGCACCTCCCGCAGAGCTTTTTTGCTGTTAATAGTAGAAAAACATGTCAGACTATATCAGTAAATGTAAAATATGTCGTAAAATTATGAACAATGCTGAACTTACTCTTTACAGGGGACAATCTTTATAGCAAAGAACTTGTCCAGTAGTTTTTCTCTTGCTTTGAAAACATTGCCAAACCCTCCTTTACCCAGAGGCTCTATGGAGTCGAATTCTGATTTGTTCCTGTTGACACACATGGACATGTCTCCTGTATTATTACAAATACACACACACACAACTGTATTTTCTGCCTAATCTTTCCATACCTGAATGATGTCACACAATGACTGTCACCTATACTTGTTTCATCAGAATTCACCGTGTCCTTAAAAAAATAAGAATAAAAAACATTTTAAAAAACTACAGGGAGCTCAAGATTTTCAACATGCCTAAAATAATTCATAGTGCTTTAAGAGTTGGTATGGTAATTCAGTCAGATAAAATTAATATGAGACCTGAGTCTTGGGATGGTTTGATGCAACACAATCTCTTTTTGCTGTCATCTTATTTGATTCGCCATCACTGAACTCCCTGAGAGAATAAAAGGCAGATATTGATAATACACCTTGCCATAGCAGACTCGCCATCAGTCATTGTCTTACAGTCTTCTGCGTGGTAAAGGTAGCTGTTCACCAGCTTCACATGAAGTTGAACGAAGCACCTGACACAGAAATAACACAGTTACTAACAAATGTTTGTACATGTCATATTTTGGAATTTCAAAATAAAAATCTCAAATCTATTCACCTATGACTTACCTCTGCAGTTCTACTGTCATTTATCTCATGATACGCAAGCTTAGCTGCTTCTTCCTTGGCTTCCTTCTTTGTTTTTCCAGAGGCTGATGGGTACTTCGTACCACCAACCACATAACTACAACATCTGACATCAAGGAGAGCTTGCTTTAAAGCATTTAATATGACAAGTAAACAAAAAGAATTAAATAAATATGCAGCATGGGGACTTACGGTGAAGCATTCCTTGATGTCTCAACAGCTTTTATAACCATCCTGTTCTTCTGAGCATATTCATTGAGCAGACTTCTATGGTTGAGTTCACGCACAGTTTCCTAATGAATGAAAACCAAAGTATTATTATTATTATAATATGTTATGTAACACTGATGATCTTCACCATAAACTTACCACTGGTCTCTGATTTTCCTTTTCTTTCAAACTATCCAGGGCAATCTTGGCTGCATTCTTCCTGGCTTCCTTCTTATCCTTTCCAACACCAACGGCGAAGCGTTGACCATTGATCACTGCCCGGTAGACGACTCTGAAGAAGAAAAAATGAACAACTCAGTCATGTCATATTAAGCATAGTATCGCAGGACGAGTGGGCACGCGCTCGCAATTGTGCACTCACACTACTACGTGCAACTGTTGTGATCATAGCTCACGTAAAAATTAGTAAAACTGAAGGTGGGGCAAATAACCATTTAGTCATGAAGTCATTACACTTTCACGTAGACAATGCATGATAACATGGTCCCCATGTCTTCATACAAGTAATTTATAGTTAGAGGCCTCCTAAATTTTTACTATTGCTAAAACATGTCAAATTTATATACCAACTCAATCTAAAGACTAAAGTTTTAACCATGAAATGGTTTTCGGGCTCCGCTGTAGAACATCTTGGATTTAAATGAACACGTGCAATGCACCTTTCTTACCACAAGATGGCGGCAACTTCACACTATCTCACCTGGCGCCCGATTGGGGCCGCCAACTGCTCCCTGCTTGGGGGGGATGGGACAATTACAGAGAACGCGATTTCCCCAAGGGAATCAATAAGTACGTATTGCCTTGTCTTATCTTATTTTACCTTATCTTCCATCCATCCATTTTCTAAACCGCTTATTGCCTAAGGCGGGGTCACGGGGGTGCTGGAGCCTAACCCAGCTGGCTATGGGCGAGAGGCAGGGTACACCCTGGATGGGTCGCCAGTCCATCGCAGGGCTTATTTATTTATTTATTTATTATTTATTATTTTATTTTACCTCATCTTATCTTATCTATGTTATTCATTTATTTTGCAGCGTATTATGCGTGCGCATGCTTTTACCTACAGATGTTCCCATATAGAACATACCGACACTGCTGTATAATAATGTACTGCATCTCACCTCCCGGCACCATCCGCTACTTCCTCAAACTTCAGCGCTGATCCAGTCGTCCGTGCATACGCCATAAGTTTCATCATGTTCTGATTTCTTCCCATTATGCTTTACGTGCTGAACTGCAACTGTAAGAGAAACACTGACGTCCCCAGTTAAATTTCCCTCACACTTTCCTTCTGGATTGTTCCGCCTATAAACAGCGATCTTTAAACAAATAGCCCATTAGCTGTCCATGACTGCGCCACCAGCTGGTGTGGAGGGTCAACGATGACGCAATTTACTTCAGTTTCCACTCGACTGCACATTTTTTAAGGTATTTATATTTATACCCAAATTAAACATGACAAATAAACCAGTCTGTATCTGGACATTCTCCTTTATAGAATAGTCCTTATGATCCTTATTTATCCAGAAATGTAATGAACATGATTTTGATGAAAAGTAGAATAAAACAGCAGGCTTATGAATAATTTAATGTATGTTACAGCATTCATAGACAAACAAGTTATAGACAAATCGAGGTCCCAAGTAAAAATAATTATGTATATCTTACAAAGTGAATCACCATCACATAACCATTGCTTTGTTGTCACCAAATGATCAAAAGATTATATATAAAAAGTTGTGTAAATTCATGTAAGAGATGCTTTTTAATTTTTTATCAATTTAAAGTTTTAACTAGTTAAAACTAGTTTAACTAGTTTAACTTTAAATCTAGTTTAACTACAAACTGTCATGATCATTTCATCAACTACATCACAGCCATACATACAGTACAGATTCCCATAATCCCACGTGACAACACAAACTCAGACAGTGACATTTCTCAGTAGCAGCTGTTGCTGAGTCCACCTTTCCACCTCTGCCTTCACAGTACTTGCTTCAGGTCGGTCTTCTGGCCTCTCACTCAGCATCTGCTTCACTATTTGTGCCTGCAAAAAACAAACAAACAAGCAAAGCACTATGTGATGTTGGTGTCTGAAATGTACATTCATTTTTATTTGCTTGACAGCTTTTTAATTAGCAGCTGTTGTAGATGTTATAAAATAAAACAATGCAACTAACTAACTAGTAATGACGCAGATGAAACACGTCAGTACATAAAATTAAAGGCACTTTCAACATCAAAACTCTACAGTTGTACAAACCTACAGCATCAGATTCTATAGGTTTAAAATCACTGGCTGTCAGCCTGTGACCACCACAACTGACTGACATGTACAATACTGTTAGACATGGGAAGAGTATGATCATCTACCTCCTGGAAAAAAGAATCTCTAAATGGTTCAGGGAACTTCTGACATCTCACGTTCCCCCAAGTCTGACATTCATGCCGAGATAAAAAGAAAATTAACATGTTAGTTGGTTTGAAATGAACAAAGACATCTAATTCTGGTTAACAAGTAATATTAAACATGACTTAACAAGGTCTAATATTAATTTGATATTTGTGGTATATTTGTTATAAAAATCTACTCCTTGTGTTGCAGCACATAGGGAAGTTAAAGGTGAAACCTATTAACAACAACAAAACACAGTGTTAGATTTTGTGTATGAGAAACTCACCTCCACTTTTTCATGGCTGGTAGACATTTTCCAAAGGAGTTCAAAGAAAATCAAGCCTAAAGCAAATATGTCCACCTTGTGATCGTACTCTGGATGATTCTTCTGTAATTAAACCCATACAATAACACTGTATTAACAGGTGGCTATGAGTCAGGTACTTAGGAAAATGACTCTTACTGCTATTACTGCTGTGTTACTAAAGCATAACGAGGCCTCACCTGTTCTGGAGCCATGTAAGACTTGGTTCCAGCTTTGCTTCTCTTCAGCCGGTGTCCGTCATCAGCACGATCCTCAGCAGTGACCAGACCAAAGTCCCCGATCTTCACTGCTTTGTCATGTCCAAACATGATGTTATCAGGCTAACCAAACGACAGCAAAGCCATAAAGAACATCTGATTAAGATCAAGGTGTAATGAAGGTGAGTATATAATTCATGTTATCGCACCTTCAGGTCTCTGTGAATGAAATATTTGGAGTGAATGTACTCGACTCCGAGCACAATTTGCTGCGCGATCTTCAGGCTCTCCTCTCGTCTCTTGATGTCCTCAGTCCTCTGGTTCCTGTTCCTTATCCAGTTCCGAAGCGTTTTGGTGTCACATAATTCCATCTTAATATATAAATACTGTGATGATGAAGCACTGGTAGACCTAAAAAAGCAAAGAATAAAACAGACGCTCAGGTTTTGAGTAGATATGTGACGTACAGTTTAATAAGGTTCTGAAGGGACTCACTCGGAGCTCAGGCTGCCGGGCTCCTGTTTGTACGGTGAGTCCTCCAACCAACAGCTGTAGTATCTAACAATGTTGCGGTGACTGAGGTCTGACAGCGCCTTCACCTCTCGCAGAGCTTTCCTGCATTATAATGGTTCATTCATTAAAGCCATCTCTCGTGACGTATTTTACTGAGCAAATGTACGCACGACTGCAGTTTTACTCACTCTTGATACTTGACAACCTTCACAGCATAACATGTGTCCAGCAGTTTCTCTCTGGCTTTGTAAACGGAACCGAAGCCTCCTTTGCCGAGGTGCTCAATAGAATCAAACTCTGCTGTGAATCTGTAGAGTCACAAACTGGTTTTAAGTAAGATGCTTCTACAACCAGCTTGATGGTGATTCATGTTCTCAAACCTGGAAGGAGTTGATGTTTTCCTGACGCCAAGTTCCATCTCTTCATCCTTCAAGAATGACATAAACACACAATATGGATTAAACGTCCTGCTTAATATAAAGTCTTCTCCTTTAATCATAATAACGTACCTGCTTCTTAGCTTTAAATGCCACAATTTCACTTGTAGCGTTTGCCCGTTTTTTGGAAGTCTTCAGAGAACCTCTGGATGAAAACAGTGACGAGCAGCGATAAACCACAGCGGCACCAACAATACGAGCAGCTGTACCTTTTCATTATTCTTATTAATAAATTGCTCACGCTGAAGGTAGAGTGGACGGGCCTTTTGTCGAGCCGAGGCTCATCTGCAACGCACAACAAAACACAAAAACGCATTTTTAGAAACAATTGGCGATAATGTTTATGGTTATGTTTTACTAATGGGGGACAAACCTGTTCCTCTGGATGGTCTGATGAATGTCTGAATACTACTGAGTCACTGATGCTCATTGGCTTGTCATGTGAGGATGACTCACGCTTGTTCCTGGTAAAAAGCGACGGCAGACAACCTGAAGGTGAGCTTTAACAGTGCAATCATCTATAGCTATGAGGGAGAGCAATGAATTATGGGTAGCTAAAAAAAGAAAGGTACCTACCATTTAGTCATAGATGCGCTGTTTTCACAAGACGTTGACATGAATGACAGCTAAATGCACAGACACAGTTATATTGACTTTAGTGAATTAGTTAGTCATTGTACTGATGATAAAAAGGTGAAATGTTAAAAACCTCACTGTCCCGGTCAGACTGCTCCTGTAGAGCAGACCAGGCCAGCTGAGCTGCACGTTGTCTGGCTTCCTTCTTATTCTTGCCATCACCCACAGGATATTTTTTGTTGTCAATAACTAATCTGATGTAAAATCTGTGTTGTGTATTGAAAACGGGGGAAACAATTCAGATCATTGTCAGCTTAGATGAATGGTGTGACGGGAGTCCAGGTTAGAACTCACTGAGGGTTGTGGGACGGTCCAGACATCCCTTCATCAGAGAACACACAGGAGAAGTTCCTCTCCTGACAGTACTGGTTGACAAGTCCTGTGAAGTTGGTCTCAGTAAAACCGTTGCCTTGAGAATTCATGTTCAGGCGTCTCGTCTTGTCACTGTGATGAAAATAAGGTCCCACGATCACGATGGCTTCAACAATAAATTTACCTACTTATGATAATAAATAACCGACAATCAAATATTGAATTATCACTACGCAACTATGAATCTTACATAATGGAGTTATTCGACCCTATTGTTGACTCCACCGGTTTTACAGCCGCTCCGTTCTTCTGAACACGTTCACTGAGCAAACTGCATGAGGTAAACGCTCCAGCTCCACTCTGTTAAAACACAAAGTGTGATTTGTGTTTATCTTCCTTATTAAAACACAAGATAAGATCGACCTTAATTCGTCCCACAATGGGGACATTTCCAAAACATGCAGTGCACTCTGACAATTAGAGAGTTCTGCACCGTGTACACGCAGGATATTAATCTTACTGAGTCTTCGGTGTCCTGATGGTTCTCCAACAGCTGTTTCAGGGCTTTCTTCGCGGCCTCTTGTTTCGCCTCCTTCTTATTCTTCCCCACGCCCTCCGGATACTCCACGTCGTTCAGCACAACCCTCTGGGTGAATCTGTGACGTCACAGAAAAGCTGCTGTGACATACGGCATGCTGTGACAGTGAACCCCTCCAGGAAGTGCTCACACACCTTCATTTGTGGAAATAATCAGAAACGCAGCACTTAATACTGCATATAATATACAGCCTTTTAACATTCATTCATAACCTGACGCTGTGGATGATCAGCTGTTCACTGTTTACTACAATCTCCTCACCCATAATGTTAAGGCACCGTCCTTTCACGTTAGAGCAGCAAAAAAACACACAAACCCTCAAAGAGCGTGCGCTAAATGTGGCGTCATTATTATTATTATACTCACGTTTTGTTATGATCGGGGCCACTCGAGCCAAGGTCCTTATAGTTCAGCTGCGACCGCGTCTTCTGCGAATACTCGTTGAGTTTAGCGATGTAGTTGGAAGAGTCCATCGAAAACGACGCAGGCGAGAATAAAGATGCGAACAACACTGAGCTCCTCACGTTTGTGTCTGTCGGCTCTTTCTCGTTCCACTCCGTCTCTCGGGCTGATCTCAGATCGGTAAGTTTCAATTTCCTCGCGAATGGATGGAAACTGAAAGTGTGGGAAAGCTGGGACGTCCTGCGCTGAGGTGGGCTGATGTGGGCGTTTACCCTCGCGTCACTCGTTTTATTCCCACTGGACACCTGCTTGGTCAAACGTGCACACGCGTTATAAATATGTTGTGTTCACGTATGTTTTCAAAGCGTTTGCTGTTCGCAAAGTATATGTTGCACGCGAACAAATCACTCAAAATAACACAAGAGGTTCGTGCATCCGCCGTTCGTAAATAGACAGAACAGAGAAGACGATGAAGCCTGACTGGATTTGACCATGGAGCAACAGAACCAAGCTCATACACGGTCAATCTGGGCTGAATGTGTACAGTACTTGTCAGAATTAAGACAAAAGAAAGACTTTGATTAAGAATAAGAACAATAAGAATAAGAAACCCTTTAATAGTCCCACAATAGGGAAATTTCATCTCACAAACAGCACACATACAGAGTGGGTGGAGACATAGGTAGGGTTATTGTATGTTGTATAAGTATAAAATAAATATTGCACAGTTTGCACAAATATTGTACAGAGTAAATTTTGACTCATTTTATTCACAGGTTTCCCCATATTTTTTTTCCTATTAAGTGATGTTGAGGACTCTCACCTCTCAGAGAACTTACAGTAATTATTACTGTAACAGTGATGTTATTGTGTGACCCTGTTACAGACTGATGGCATGTCCCTGTGGCGTCTGCCTCTCAGCCAGTGACAGCTGAGATAGCAGCTTCCTATCTGAATACCTGAGTTACTGACAACACCCCCTATTGAACTTCATCAAACCTTATCACCAAAAACATTATTTTATTGTCAAAGTAACCTTCAATACAAAGCCCAGAAAAACATAAAATTCTAATTTCCCAACACATGATTAATTAGAACAGAATACAGACATGAATTCATGTAAAAATGTCTATAACCTGCTTTTGATTATATGCTGTTGAAACGGATTTGTTTGGCCTCAACAGTATTAACGGGTTATAAATAATTTCATTAGGCCTCAGATTGTCACAGTTCCCAGATAATGCTGAGTCCACTTCTCCACCTCTGCCTTCAGAGAACTTGCTTCAGGTCGTTCCTCTGGTTTCTCACTCAGCATCAGCTTTATTATTTGTGCCTGCAAAGAAAAAGTATGTAACTGAGTACATTTACTCACGTGCAGCAATTAGATAAACTTTTGTAGTACTTCACAGTAGTGAATCCATTTCATGTTAATACTGTCATATTAATATGATTAATATGATATAATAACATTATAATGTACTGTAACTCACTAAACTGACTAAAATACAGTTTCCTGTAACAAGAACATGAGGATTTACCTCTTGGAAAAAATAATCAGTGAACCCGTCGGGGAACCTCTGATGTCTGACGTCCATCCAAATCTGGCATTTAAGCAGATAAAAAGGTGGGTGAACATGTTACATCATCTGAAACAAACTAATAATTAAAATAACATCATAATAATAAATGGCAAAATAAATCCAATACAGTTTTTCTGTACTGTTGGTTGTGTATCCCTGATGCAGGCCTCTGTAGTAAACTGAGTACAGTGTGTACACAAGAAAAACTGCACTAATAAGACACAGTGTGTACGAGGTACTCACAGCTAATCTTTCATGACCAGTGGAGATTTTCCAAAAAAGTTCGAAAAAAATCAAACCCAAAGCAAAAATGTCCACCTTGCGATCACACGTTAGATTATTCTTCTGTATAACAGAGTAAAAAAATATTCAGAACTACCGCACAATTCTCTAAATGTGTTTAAATGATATAGAAATGTGATAAAAACAAGCATAAGCAGAGAGGTATTTGTGGATGATCAACTCAGACCATCCCACCTGTTCAGGAGCCATGTAACTTGGGGTTCCTCTGGACCTCGTTCTCTCCAGCAGCGTCTCAGGGTCGTCAGCAGTCACCAGACCGAAGTCTCCGATCTTTGCTGCTCCATCGCCTCCAAACATGATGTTGGCAGGCTGCTCAGAAACAGCAGCAGTTAAAGCCAGAGGGCAACAACAGAGTCACCAACGTTCCCCTCCTCATTAGTGAAAGTCATTACTATGTGGTGTCACCTTCAGGTCTCTGTGAATGAGCTTTTTGGAGTGAATGTACTCGACTCCAGTGACGACTTGCTGCACGATCTCCAGACTCTCTTCTCTTCTCTTGAAGTCTTGCTCGGTCCTCTGGTTCCTCTCATCGATCCAGTTTCTAAGTGTTTTTGTGTCACATAATTCCATTTTAATGTAGAGATACTGTGATGGTGAAGTACTGGCAGACCTACAAAAGACAGGGACACTTTAGCTTCTACTAAAAACATTATTACAACCGTGCAAGCCAATAAGTTATGATATATGGATGTTATTGGACTACAACAGTAAACACTACTTACTCAGAGCTCACACTGTCTGTGCTCCTGTCTCCTGTCGCCTCTTCGTACTTTGAATTCTCTATCCAACAATGATAGTAACGAACGATGTGTTCGTTAAAGAGCTTTGACAACTTCTTTGCCTCATCAAGCGCTTCTCTGTATGAAAGTAGCTCAGCATCAAACAATGTGGGACACGTGACATGCGTTGCGCTACGTCCTCAACTTACTCATGATAGGCGACAATCTTCACAGCACAAACCTCGTCCAACAGTTTCTCTCTGGCTTTATAAACACAACCGAAGCCTCCTTCGCCGAGACGCTCAATGGAGTCAAACAATGATGTGAATCTGTAGAGTCACAAAGAGTGTGAGGTAGTAAAGCTCAGGAACCAGCACATCAAGTAGGAACAAATGTGGATAAATATGACAGCATTTGTAAAGATTCTATTTTAAAGTCAACATTTTCATTTGTTTCACAAAAGCACATTTCTCTCTTGTGGAGCTTTGCAGTAGTTCTTCTCGTCATTAGTTCTATTGTGAACCGATGAAACGTACGTGGAAGTTGTTGGTGCACTGTCAGAAAATTCAGAAAATGTTGATCCGAAGGACACCTGAAACACACACACACACACACACACACACACACACACACACACACACACACACACACACACACACACACACACACACACACACAGTGTTAGAAAGCTCAGCTTTGCTATGATTACATCCTGTTGTGGCAAAAACTACAAAGAAATCAAGGTGTTCACCTCGCTGTCCCAGCCAGATGTTTCTTGTAGAGCAGACCAGGCCAGCTGAGCTGCATGCTGTCTGGCTTCCTTTTTATTCTTACCCACACCTACAGGGTAGTCCTCGTTGTTGATAATTAATTTGCATAGAAATCTAGGTTTTGTTTTGGAAAAAGAAATAAAGGTCACTGCACTGTCAATCGAGAGTACAGATGTTACAGCACTTTAACTCACTGAGGGTTATGAGGTGGTCCAGATTTCCCCATTTCAATGAATGAATACCCAAGTTCTTTTTCCTGACAGTAGTTGTTGATAAATGCTATGAAATTTTTCTCTGTAACGCTGTTGTTTTGGGATTTGACACTTAAGCTTCTTGTTTGGTTACTGTAATCACAAATGAACCACTCAGTCAATGTCATCATGACAGTTTTATAAAGCACTAAAAAGCCAGACGGCTCTTACATGACATCAGACACATTCGGATCAGTTTCATCATCCAGTTGATCTGACGCAGGATTGAAGTTCTCAGCTGCAGACTGGAAAATGAAATAGAAAACTAAAATACCAGTGGACTGAGACCTGCTGAGTACGTCCGATATAACAAATGCCATTATATAAATGTAAACATACCTCTGTTGTTCTATCGCCACATATCATTTCATACACAAGCTTTGCTGCTTCCTCTTTGGCTTCCTTCCTTGTCTTTCCAGTGGCATCTGGATATTCCTTATCACCAGCCACAAACCTACAGCAGCTATCACCAAACATGTTTGTTTACATTTAGAACCATTTAGAAAGGGGTTAAAACACAGAACAAATAAAGCAGTTACTGCAGAAGGCTTACAAAATTGTGCTGTTCGGCCCAGGTTTCATCGACTCCACAGGTTTTATAGTCACACAGTTCTTCTGACCGTATTCGTTGAGCCAGCATGTATAGTTCTGGTTGCTTCGGAGCAGGTGACCGGACACTGTGGAAGCTTCTGCTACATCATCTGTCTGCAAGGATAATATTAACTAATATACCAAGTAAAATAGTCGATCTGAGAGAAGAACTACACATTTAGAGCAACAATCTTACATCTGTGTCTTGTTGGTCCTCCAAGCACTTGAGGGCATTTTTAGCAGCATCCTGTTTCGCCTCCTTCTTGGTCCTCCCCACACCCTGTGGATACTCTACACCTTTAAGTACCACTCTCTGGACGAATCTGTACAACAAGCATCAGCTCTTTACTGAGAAAGTAGATTTGTCATCTTGCTTGTCTGTTGGGTTTATTTGTTTGTTCAGTTATAGCTTTGTTTAGGGCCTAATGTACCTGAATCTGCGCTACCTTTTCCTGCCTTCAGGAGGCGCCATTTATTCATCATCATGTCCCGGAAGTTTTCTTTTCCTAAATTTGCTACAGTAATGGACTTATTCCATAGAGTGTATTTTATATTTAAAATGCTTTTTTTTACTGAAAAATCTAAGAGTAAAACTCTTTCCATTTCCAACCAAACAGTTAATTTATCACCTTACACTTCAACCCAAGATAATAAGCATATACTGTAGCTTTAAACAGGCATATATAAGAAACAGTAATGAGATAATGCAGCATATTAACTCACAGTTGCGTTGTTTCATCCAAGCCGAGGTCCAGATACTTCACGTCATTTGGTTTCAACTGCTTTCTCTGAGCATATTCGTTCAGTTTACTGATGTAGTTTATATAGTTCACATTTTCCATCGTTATGACGCAGCGTAAATCAATGAATGTGCGAACAAAGTGCTGGGATCACTGCGCGTCTCGCTCGTCCCTGGACGTCCTGCTGCGGTTGATTCCCGTGTTCCTACCGTCGATAAGTTTCGACTTCGTCACATAAACGTCATTCATCGAAACTGAAACTGCTGAACGAGTACAGTAAGTCACGACTAAAGGAATGCTGCAGAATTAATACATCACCATAGTCACCTGCACGAGGAAGGTGTTCAGGCAGAGCAACCATTTAATGAGGACACCTCTGTTATAGAGGACTCAGCATGTGATCGGCCACGTCCAGTCACGGTGACGTCATCACATCTGGCTATGAGCTGGGTTCATAGTTTAGCATTGGAGCAGAGGTTTATGGCGGAGAACAAACTAATGGATTTCCACCTGAGACTGTACACCACGTTAGATAACAGTGAGGAAATGATAGTGTTTGTTTAGCTAAAATGTTTCGAAAGCTCAGACTAAAGAATCACGGGAACGGTTTTAATAGACAGATACTAATTTAAAAGCAGTAGAAGTATTGTAACATATACTGCTGTTAATATTGTGATTTGTAATTTGATGTATTTTTTTTAAATAGTTCAAATGATTGCTCAGTGCTTCATAGACCAAACGACAGCAGGAAGTTTTATACTCAGATTAAATAGAAAAAATGTTTTTATCTTGATCAAAAATGAACCCACAGCTTATGAACCGATTAGTAATATCCCACCATATAACATTCATTAAAATTGAGCTGCCCTTCTGTTTGGAGTGACCGGGTCTGTGTAGGGTCTGTGCAGTGGCTCTGGTGTCCTCCCACACATGCAGTCAGACTACTGATGGTTCTAATTGGAGGCTGTATCCCACCGCTCACCCAATGGTGACTGGATGCAAGCACAGCTGTTAGAAAAATAGATGGATGGTACTGAAAATAAAAGTATTCATGAAGAATTTTTGAAGTCCTGTGAATAAAACCTTCATCGCCACAAACAATATTTTAAGATAAGTCATGCTTTATTGATCCCTTGGGGAAATCGTTCTGCAGCGAGCAGCCACACATGCGGCGCTCAGAGAGCTAATGTGAAGTGACTTGCTCAAGGACACGCCTGGATGGATTACATGGGTTCTGAGGGCGACCTCCTGCCTCCCAGGCCAAAGTTGTACCCACTGAGCCATAAGGCCACTGGTTTTTAAAGTAAAAGTTACTTTATAGTAAATTCAAATACAAATTTCCCAACAAATGCAATTATTTAAAACTAAATCCAGACAGAAATGTCTACAAGCTGATTTTGTGTTTAGCTAAATACTATTAAAACCGTTAGATTTGGTCCCTTTGCTTGATTGATTTGGGTATAAATTCCCGTAATTTCATTGGACGACATCACAGGCATCAGGGCAAATACGTTTCCAAATTCTCAGCCTCAGACAGTCACGCGTCCCAGATGTTGCTGAGTCAACATTTCGATCTCTCTCTTCACAGAACGTGCTTCAGGTCGTTGTTCCGGCCTCTCACTCAGCATCAGCTTTATTATTGGTGCCTCCAAAAAAAGAAAATGTACATAACTTAGCAATAAAATACAATTGTGTGGTTCCTTGCAGGAGTATTTCTACTTCATGTTAATGTTTGTATTTTCTAATGCACCACATTTGAAGTTGTAAGTGCAGTTGTAGATTTTTTACTAATATAAGTTGTGGAGTAAATATCTTTCTTTCCACCTTTAAAAGCTCTTGTTACTGTACAAACATACTGTACTGTACATGATTTTGTTTCGGTGAGGTACCGAACAGGATAGTCTGTAGTTCATGAAATACAGGTTCATGTAAGATTAAGTCAATCTACCTCTTTGAAAAATGTCTCTGTAAAGCCTTTGGGGAACTTCTGACGTTCTCCCAAATCTGGCAAAATAAGATAAAAGAACATATTCATTTGTCTGGAATAAAATATATTTCATTTTATGTTCTGAACACACAAAATATTATTATATTAATATTATTATCCAGGACATTTTAAGTTAAACACAGATGTCAGCTCTGTTACCTTTGTATCACTGCTACAGGATAAAGTATTTAAAGGCAATTTTAAGTTTAATTAGGACAAACTCACCTCAAATTTTTCATGTACAGTTGAAATTTTCCAAATAACTTCAAAGTAAATCAACCCCAAAGCAAATATGTCCACCTTGTGATCGTACTTTGGATCAATCTTCTGTAATAAAATAATGACAGTATTGGCAGGTGGAAAGATTTGCTACTGTTTGGAATAATTAGGAACACATCAACTATGACCAATGAAACAAATGAAAAGAGTGAGGAACAGAACAATGAACACTGCAGAACCTCTCACCTGCTCTGGAGCCATGTAAGACGGGGTTCCTTTGTGAAGTGTTCTCTCCAGCGAGGTCTCACGGCTGTCATGCATCTCAGCAGTGACCAGACCGAAGTCTCCGATCTTTACTGCTCCATCGCCCCCAAACATGATGTTATCAGGCTAAGCAGAGAAACAGCAACAATTAGAGCAAAGAGAGCAAAGGGAACAGAAGCCAAGAACATCAGCGTTGTCGCACCTTCAGGTCTCTGTGAATCAGCTTCTTAGAGTGAATGTACTCCACTCCAGTGACGACTTGTTGAGCAATCTTCAGACTGTCTTCGCTTCTCTTGGAGACGTGCTCAGTCCTCTGATTTCTCTCATCTATCCAGTTTCTAAGTGTTTTTGAGTCACATAATTCCATCTGAATGTAGAGGTACTGTGATGATGACATGTTTGATGTACTGGCAGACCTTAAAAAAGTAAGAGGCATGTTACCCTAACGTCACAGTACTACGACAGTATACTGTACACCTGGTACTTACTCAGAGCAGTAGGTGCTTCTGTCTCCCCTCTCCTCTTCATACTTTGAATCCTCCTTCCAACAATGATAGTATCGAACAATGTGTTTGTTTTGGAGGTCTGATAATATCTTTGCCTCATCAAGAGCTTTTCTGGACAGAAATAGCTCAGTTATTTGAATGATCAAACTATATATGATACTGAACAGTTCTCAACTTACTCATGATAGGCGACAATCTTCACGGCCCAGTACTTGTTCAACATTTTATCTCTGACTTTGTAAACAGAACCGAAGCCTCCTTTACCGAGACGCTCCATGGAATCAAAGTCTGATGTGAATCTGTAGAGTCACAAACAACAAGTTGTTTGAGTGTGTAGTAAAGCTCACTAACAGCCACATGTAAAACAATTTACACAAAAGCAATAACTCTATGTTCATACAGTTATTATATATTACCTGGACTGGGCGGATGGATCACTGACACTTTGCTCCATACTCTTGTTTTTAACAGCATCCGTAGACAATAAAATTAAAACATGAACGGATCAAATCATTTACCACAGGCTCTTAGATGATTCAACAGGAAACGAGGTTCTGTATAAGAGAGGAACAATACACTGCACCTGGTCCTTGGATGAATCTTTTGACGTTACAGGGTCACTTATATCCATTGCTGCATCAGATGACACAAGAGGCTCTCTAAAAAAAAGAGTCACAGTCACCAATGACTTTATATTAATGTAGGACCTGTCAAGAAATACATGTAGCCACCTTATCTAATAAATTAATATTGTGTTAATCCACAGAACTAGTTTTGCAGTAGTTTGACTTCATCTCGTGTGAAGTAGTTGGTAGTTTGTTTTTAAAGTAGCTTTGCCTGTTGTTGTTATAGCGCACATTTTAGTGTCTAGCTCTAATTACAGTGCGACTGTACTGTGTATGGCACCTACGATGTAGTTGCTGATTCACTGTCGTCTGAACATGTTGACCTGAGTGACACCTAAAATACACAGACACAGTGAGACAAGTCATTAATCAGTGTTCACTACTGTGTAGCCTACAGTACAATCATACAACACGAGCAACACAAATGTTACAGACCTTACTGTCAAAGTCAGACTGCTCCTGTAGAGCAGACCAGGCCAGATGAGCTGCACGTTGTCTGGCTTCCTTTTTGTTCTTACCTTCGCATACAGGATACTCCTTGTTTTCAATAACTAATCTGCACAAGAATCTGTGTTGTGTATTGAAAAAGAGGCAACATTTTAGCTCACTGTTCACATAAATGACAGGTGTCACAGGTGTTACAGGAGGCCAGGTTCAACTCACTGAGGGTTGTGAGACGGCCCAGATTTCCATTCTTCATCATATTTGGGGTGGAGGTGTTTAACCTGACAGTAGTGGTTGACAAGTCCTACGAAATTTGCCCCTGTGAATGTGTTGGATTGAGGGGACGATAATATCTCTGCATTATCTGTGTCTTGTTGGCCCTCCAAACATTCCAGGGCATATTTAGCAGCAACATTTTTAGCCTCCTTCTTGCTCCTCCCGACCCCATCTGGATACTCGACCCCGTTAAGTCGGACTCTTTGGGTGAAACTGCAAACAAATGTCACATCTTCATTAAACAGAAACGCTCATTTGACATCATAGAGTGGCTGGTGGCTTTGAGCGGATCCTATTTTTCTTGAATCTGCGCTACCGCCGACAGCCTTTAGGGGGCGACGGTTTGCTGACTTCCTCCTCGACGTTTATTACTTTCTTCTTTTCCTATTTTTGTTGCATTCATCGACTCCACCCATACACTGAACATTATAATAACCATATGTGTGGGGTTTTGCACAGTCCTTGATTCAAACTATCTTTATTTTAACGTCGTACGTTTAAACGTACATACAAACTTACGATTGAGAAACTTTGACCAAATTCAACACTTTACAATAATTTACGATAATAAACATGACAATAATAATGTATTCAATTGTATTTGACTCACATTTTTTCATGGGGAGGGCCATCCTCGCCGCACTCCAAATACTCTACCACTGCATCACAATGTCTTTTCTGAAGAAACTGGTTTAGTCTAGCGACATAACGTCCAGGTTCCATCGTAGAGGCGCAGCTTCAGTCACTGCGCTCCTGTGGTCACATCCCGTTCTCCGTGCATGCGTATACCGTAATAAAAAAGCAGGCCAGTTTTAACTTCGTCACGTAAACGTCACGAATCGAAACTGAAACCGTGCATCGAGTACGCCACAAAGAAATTGTTGTATAATTGTGAGAGGTTGCGCTATAAATGCGCAATTACACCTGATTACACGCACCAGCTGGTTTAGTTGTTGTGTATTAATGTCTGATATACCCACAGTCTTTATTATATTATACTTTACTATACTATATTATTTGCAGGCTCATGTGAACAGACTTGGGGTCGGATCTCATTTCCGGGTTATTGTGCCACACCCCAAAAGGTGTGACACATATTTATTATGAATACACGTACACTACAACACTTCACCTCCCATTTGCTGCAAAGACAGCTACATGTATCCATTGGATCTACAGGCTTTATTTACAATACAAACACATGTATTCAGTTACTGAAAACATACATTACAACACATTAAGGACATGATCGTACAAATATGTTGCATCCGTCGGTTTCCAGTGCAGTACCACATTCAATTCATTCTCTTCATATCAGTCCATGATAAAAACGTTTCCACACATAAAAAATAGCTTTAAACAAATATTTGTGCTTGTGACGTTCGGAGGCTTCAGTCAACCAAGGTCCTCTTCATAGTGTTCAGACGCTCTTACTCTCGCTGCACATGCTTTTAATTTGCCTAAGATCAGTAATGAACTGCTCCAAGTCCATCTTTAGTTTACTTGCCTCCGGTCGCTCTTCTGGCTTCACATGCAGCATTGACTTTATAATTAGTTTCTGCAAGAAAACAAACTTTATTTTACTATTTGATTCACATCAGACTCCCTGCCCTGTTTGTGATTCTAACATTGTTAAGTGAAGACAAAAAGTTACCTCTTCAGTAAAGTTGCTAGAAAATGCCAAAGGAAATTGCTGCTTCCTGACATTCTCCCAAATCTGGAATTATGCAGTGATGACGGGAGAGTCACAAAAGGAAAAGCACAGGTCAAAATATGACTGACGAGGACTGAACTGTCCCACATCTAGCCTAAAATCTGGCGTGCATGGAAGTGGTTTGTAGGAAGTAATGACTGGTTAATTATGTAAATAATCAGCCTTTGGTTCTGGGATGATGATGACTGTAATTAAACCTGCTGTGGTATCACACTGAGGTTCACCATAGAACCCAAACCACTCACTTCTTTCTTTTCAGGTCCAAGAGGGAGGTTCCATAAAAGTTCAAAATATATGAGGCCCAAAGCAAATATGTCCACCTTTCGATCATACGTGGTCTTGCTTTTCTGTCACAGATAACATAAGCGCACATGATTTAAAGACATTAGTAGTTGGTGCCTTAAACATCTAAACTATTCAAAGCGTAGTGTGCTTCTGACCTGCTCAGGGGCCATGTACGACGGGGTTCCTTTACACACTGTTCTCTCCAGCAGGTTCTCAGCATCGGCATCGTTCTCAGCAGTGACCAGGCCAAAGTCGCCGATCTTCACTTCTCTGTTTTGTCCAAACATGATGTTGGCCGGCTAAGCAGAGGACACAAACAAACAAACAAACAAACAAACAAACAAACAAACAAACAAACAAACAAACAAACAAACAAACAAACAAACAAACAAACAAACAAACAAACAAACAAACAAACAAACAAACAAACAAACAAACAAACAGCTTCAGAACAGATCTGACCCCATTAAAGATGATGCTCTCTGCTCGGCTCACCTTCAGGTCTCTGTGGATGAGCATGCAGGAGTGAATATACTCGACGCCGCTGACCATTTGCTGAGCAATCTGCAGACTTTCTTCTCTCCTTTTGGAGCTTCGAAGAGACTTCTTCACATTCTGAGTATTTTTTTCATCTATCCACACCCTGAGTGTTTTTGAGTCACACAGCTCCATCTGAATATAAAGGAACTTTGTAGATAAATTATGAGATGACCTAAAAATAAAAGGAAAGGTAAAATTAAATATATCTTAAAATATCTTATCTCATCAAACACGGAATGTATTTTAGTAAGTGAATGAATCTTACTGGGTACTGCTAAAGCTTTCAGTGGTACTGTCCCACTGGTACTGACTGTCCTCCATCCAACATGTGTAGTATCGGATAATATTGCTGTGGTGGAGGTCTGACAGTGCTCCCACCTCTTGTAGAGCTTTTCTGAACCATAAAACCATATTTTGTCTACAATCCAATATTCAAAAGACAAATACTGCACTTTTAACTTTACTTACTCTTTGCAACGGACG
Organism: Betta splendens; assembly: GCF_900634795.4. Taxonomy (NCBI): domain Eukaryota; kingdom Metazoa; phylum Chordata; class Actinopteri; order Anabantiformes; family Osphronemidae; genus Betta; species Betta splendens. The sequence continues at coordinate 7,997,452 of NC_040895.2, forward strand.
ATCTTTACAGCATAAAACCTGTCAAGCAGTTTTTGTCTCGCCCTGAAAACGCGACCAAACGCTCCTTTGCCGAGGCACTCGATGTTGTCAAACTCTAACAGAAACCTTTTACATGAACACAAAAACATCCAAACTGAAAACATATGAACAGACAACATGAATTAAAGGCAACCAAAGTGAATCTAATAGTGTAATAATCGATTTGATGTCATTTTTCATACCTTGAAGTTACTGACTGGGTAGATTTTTTCTCACTTGGGACAGACTCTGGAATCACGTCACTAAAGTTGGGCATTACATCCTTAAAGTATAGTATATTTTTAAGATTTTAATGTGACACAAAATATATATGATTAACAGCAAAGATTTACCTCTTTCCTGTTGTTGTCCGGATTTTTGAAATTTGCTGCAAGTCTAATAAAACACAAATAATCAGGAACAACATGGGGTTTCTAACATAAACTAATGTTAGTTATCATACAGACATAATTCAGGCGGTCTCAAAAGACTAGCTTACCTTATTTTTGGCTTAACACTAGGACTCTGACCCTTTGTAATAAAAAATATGCAAATTATTGAAGCATTTTCCAATGGTTTTTATTTCTTAAATATTGTAGGGGTGAATAGAAAAAAACAAACCTGATCCTTTACAGGGGTCAAGTCACTTGGAGTGTTTTTCATTTGTATATCAAGGGAAGCCCTTAAAGAAAACAGACACATTAATAAAATACTGTTCTCATTAATCTTTAGCATGTTTCACTCCTCAGCTGCAGCCTTACGATGTGCTTGGTGGTGTAGACAGACTGGATGGTGGATCATCATCAGACATAGCCTGAAAGCATTACCATAAACTCTTACCACTGTTTAGTAGACGCTTCATTGTATTAAAGCCACAGAATATGAATGGAATACCTTACTGTCCCAGTCTGGCTGTGCTTGTAGAGTACGCAAGGCCTGCTGAGCTGCATTTTGCTTGGCCTCCTTCACATTCTTACCCTCGCCCACAGCCAAGTCTTTCTTATCGATGACTAATTTATAGAAGAATCTATAACAGTGAACATTTAGACCCCAGTATTAATTTTTTTTTTTCAATTTCTGTTTTGCAGCTTCACTAATACTCACTGAGGGCTGTGAGGTGGGCCGCATTTCCTCTCAAAGACGTAATCGTGGGGCAGCTTTGCTTTCTGACAGTACTCGTGGATGATTTGGATGAAATGTTTCTCCTTCGTCTCATTGGTTTGTCTGACGCTTTCGGTCTTTATGGTCAGATTTTTTGTCATATTACTAAAAAACAAAACAAAGCACATTAAAAACATTGAAGAACCAAACAGAGTTGAATTAAAGCCACTCACACTCACCAAAGGTCTGACACATTTTGCTTCAGTTCCTCCTTTTGTTGACTCGATGCATCAGTGTGTTTCTCATCTCCAGTCTGCAAAGCATGGGACGTACAGTATTTATGATTCATAGGATGATACTGTGCTGGGTTACATGTAGACATATTACGGAACCACTTACCTCTGTTGTTTTAATATTGTGGATCTCTTGATATGCAAGCTTTGCTGCTTCTTCCTTAGCTTCCTTTTTTGAATTTCCATAAGCAGCTGGGAACTCCTTATCACCAACCACAAAACTACAGTACCTAACAGTTACACAAATACATTAAAAGATTTAAAGTCACATTTTACACATCCCATTTGAATATACTAACGATGGATGAATACAGACACATTGCCAAGACTTACTGAGTAATATTATGTGGTCCCAGCTTGGTTGACTCCACAGTTCTTACAGTCACCCTGTTCCTGTGACCATACTCATTCAGCCAACTTATGTAGTTGATACTGATACTGTTACTGATATTTCTCTGCTGAACTGGGGAAGTAAAGACTTCTGATACATTCTCTGTCTGTAAAAATGATAATAAATTTAAAAAATGTGTGCTGTAATGGGTTCACCATAATCTAAATACTTTGGAACACAAGAATGGACACGTCATAATCTTACACTATCGGTGGATTCTTCCAACAAGCCCGTCAGAGCATTTTGAGCTGCGTTCTGCTTGGCTTCTTTCTTGTTCTTGCCCACGCCCTCAGGATACGCTTTACCATTCACAATAACTCTCTGGGTGAATCTGAAGGAAAAGGATAACAGCCCTTTTACAATGGCAAAATAATTCTAGAAATGCATGTATGTAACAGAAAGATGTGAAACAGAGGACCATGCCCAGTTATGGATCCACTGATTGTGCTACAGTGGTACAGTACTATACAGTATAGAGTATTTGAAATTTGTGTATTAATAGGATGTGCACCTTTTGTGCCAACACCTGATCGACCTGTGTAATGGCACTATGCGCTTTACACAGCTCAGTCCATACACAAATACTATTAATGTTTAACTCCCAGAAGCAGTCACATGGTGACACTCACTTCAAGACGTGTTTCTTTTAAACACAGGCTTTTAACATGCGGAAAACATCTGGGAACTCTAAATGCAACCTGGCACAATAAGAACATACTCCAATTCTTCTGCGTGACATTCAAAGCCGTTTATTAACTTACTCTGAACTTACTTCAGTCTATATCGCATCTTACTATAAGTCAGTGGGCTTAATGTCAAACTGCATGACGCATACGGAAATATACGAAGCTCCCCTTCAATGGGAGCCAGTCCTTCTAAAATCACAGGTGTTTCAGCTGCTACTTGTGCAAAAGATAAACGTGAATATTATTTGAACTCACGTTTTAATGTGGTCGGGGCCAACGCTTCCTACGTCTTCGTATTTCACGTCCGACCGTGTTTTTTGTGCGAATTCGTTTAATCTAGCTATATAGTTTTTCGCTTCCATGATAAGTCACTCTACGGTTGCAATCTCTACATAAACAATTGTACATAAAAATAAAGAACATAGATTCACTCAGTCATCCATTCCGTGTCCATGTTGTTTAAGGGTGGGCCGTTTGCATTAAGTTTCATTCTGTCGGCCAACGTCACACATGATGCGTCTGAATATAACAAACGTTTTACTAAAGTTTTTTTTGACAATATAAACCATGTTCTCTCTAAGTATTATTGTTTCTTTATTTACCTACATATAGGTAATGAAATGTGGGTCACCACACTTACCAAAACGTCCTTATATGTAGCTTTTAACAGCTTCCGTTCCGTATTATTGCAACCAAGGCTCATGGGAAATGTAGTTTATAGTGTCACACGAAATCTAACTTCACAGCAAATAGAAGACTTACATACATTACATTTCAGCACTTCAGAGTACGAGGAAAGTATTCGTTTTATAGGTTATATCCTTTTAACTTCAAATTATAATAGTGTAGATAGTTTTCAGAGAATCCAATTTTTGGTGAAAAAAAAAGTTTGCTTTCTGTGGTGACATTAGGAGATAGTTAAAATAGATGAATAAAATAGTAACGTAAATAAAACTAATAATATTTAATGAAATGAACCATTACACAGCAAAGTAGAACATAAAATATTTAATGAAAACACAGCACAATGTTTTTACAATGTATTTTAAATATAATATCAAATATATCACTTAATTTTTCTAAATGTAAAAAAATCAAAAACTGCCAGCCCAAAACATGAAGAATAAAGCCCATGTTTATTCATGGTCAGCTGCTGTATCCCCCGGACAGTTAGAGCATAAGTCCTCTTCGTCTGCAAAAAGAAAATGATATATATTTTTATAAGCAAGAAGTGCCACACATGTACAGCCATGTTATTAGCTCTCTTACCATTATAAGTGGTTCCACACCATATGCAGTAAAAATGGACTCCTCTCAAATAGGATGTTAAGATTTGCAGTTTATCAAAAGACTGTAATAAAAAGATAAAGCATAGTTTTATTATATAGTGTAAGTTCACAGTATTTACACCAGCACCAAATTAACGCTATTTAACAATTTACTTTATGGTCATATATTTGATCTAAAAACTTCACTGAATATACAAGATGAATTAATACTAACAGTGAGTTCCACAAAGTCTTCATCTTCTTCCTCCGGCTGCTGGTTAAGAACATCTTCCTCCTCCTCCTCCTCACCATTATCTGCTTTAGGCCAGTACCAGTCCTCTCTTGGGACAGTTGTACCCTGCAATGGAAAGGCAACTCAAATATAACACCAACTGCAGCATTCTAATACTACATAAAAGTTATAATTATTTTATGGTATGATTATTGGAATGTCCTGATGAGTTTTTGTTATGGTCATAACTTCTACAACCTTTTGACTGTCAAGCTGCTCACAGGCTCGCTGACTCCTTCCGAGATCTCCTTCAATCTTTCGTTCCTCCCTCTCAGTCCTTACTCTTGATCTGGAATGGGGAAACACAAAATTATATTAATACCATATTTTTGTGTTACAGTATCAATGAGGCATGTTCAGCGGCAAAACACCTCTCACAGCCAGCTGCAACCTTCACCTGAAATCTTCCAAAGATTTCGTCTCATTCTGCTGTTTGGCTCGTACTTTTTGTCGATAATGTTCAAGCTCCTCCTCAGCTTTTCGTTTCTTCGCCTCTTCCATTCCAATGCCACCTCTGTCTGCATCAGAAAAGAAGACTAAGCCAAAACCCCCAGTTGCCTCAAAATATAAAAAATATGGCACTTACCAGTTTTTATATTAAGAGGAATTGGATCAACTCTGCCTGCTCCTGAAGAGGTGATAGGTTTATGTTAATATACTAAACAGCTGCAAAGTAGATGAAGAATATTATTATTCCCCAAAGAAGAAACTTGCCTTCCTTTCCAAGGCCTTGGCCAGCTTTGTAACCCATTTTTCGCAGAAGTGCAAATCCTTTGTTTTCATTGCTAATGGAGCTCTGTAAAGCTGCTTCTCGACTCTCCTTCTCCTGCTCCTTGTAGGTCTTCTGTCGGTTCTGGATGTTCTTCTCCTTTTGCTGCTCCTCCCTCTTCATTGCTTCCTTGACTCGTCTCACCATGCTGACACCGGGCTTCACATCTTGTCTAACAGATAAAAGAACACAGTCAAATCGGTGATAGTTGGTCTTAAAACTATGTCTGCGAAGCCATCGCTCTAATTTTGCTCTCTACATTAATTTACACCACATAAAAGTATTCGACATCCATCAGTCCAACATATACTCCTCACAAAAGCTCACATTTTACTAAGAAACGCATCAGACATGTAATCATCCTCTTCGTCAGACATTATGATCGTTTTATAGAAGAATATGTAGAAAAACCAGCACACCGACTAATTTCTAGTAAGGTTGGCGATTTGTATTTAATTCACGAATGTTTAGTTCGTTAAAATATGCCTTCCGACGAGCTACAACGTACCAATCTTGTGTAAAGTTCCGCAACGTTTGACTAAAGTCATTCAGACTAAATATTTTGCTTATGAACGCATAAAGTATATTGATAAATGTATTTGATATAAAATGAAACAATATTTGCTGGTTAGACTAAAGCTATATGACCTTTTATTTATTTCCCTATTTTCACATCGGACACATCCCAATGCGACACCGCTGACGCTAGTCGTCATTTGTCCTGGGTCTTCGAAACACTGGTAAGATTAACATTTTTGTTATGTATGTTGCACTTTTGGGACATAATGATTGCAGATATGTTTTTGACCAGCTAGACGATTAAGTACACGAGAGCTAACGCTCAGTTTGCGCCATAACAAACACAGGTTTTAGATTGTTCCGCTGAGGAACTAGCTAGCTTAATGTTACGTTGCTAACCAGCTCGGCTCTGCTGTCAACAGCTGGAAGCAGGTGTTATCGAGTATTACCCAAGTATGAATTAAAGATGAACTCATTTTTTAAATATCTAAAAAAGCGTCATCTGGTATAATATTACGAGTGTACTGACATTTAGCCAATTAACTATTAAAGGCACTGTGAGAAAAGGGTCCATAGATGGTTTCTGTTGCTAGTAGAAAGACATACTTTATTTGGCTCAGCCGAAATCTTTCACAAAGCAACCCAACTGCTGTGTTTAACTAAACTATTTAGAGATTAGGTTAATGAGATGAAAGAGTGAATGTTGAAGGAGTCACATTTATTTGCAGTGTAACTACAGGACGAGGGAGGACAGCATTGTGTTAAAAAGTCCTCGTCATGGAGCTGGCTCACAGTCTGCTGCTCAATGAGGATGCTCTGGCCCAGATTACTGAAGCCAAGAGGCCCGTCTTCATCTTCGAATGGCTCCGCTTCTTGGATAAAGTTATTGTGGCCGAGAATAAGGTGAATTTTTAGATATTTTGTTTCTCACTGAATGTTTTTGGAGGCATCTTTGTTTGAACTCTTGTTGCATGAATGGCAGGTTGATGTGAAAGAGAAGCAGAAGAAGCTGGTGGAACAGCTGACAGGCCTAATCAGCAGTGCCCCAGGTCCTCCAACAAGAAAACTGCTGGCCAAAAACCTTGCTACCCTCTACAGCATCGGCGACACTTTCACTGTTTTTCAGACTTTGGATAAATGTAATGACATCATCAAAAGCAAGGACGACACACCTGCATACTTGCCTACAAAACTGTAAGACCCCAGTATGCAGCATTAAATCAGTGATTCTCAACTGGTAGGCCACAGACCCGCTTTCAGTGGGTTGCTTTGCCAGGCTTTTTACCTTTTTTACAATGTGTGGTTTATTCACACTCCTCAACAGTAGGTGACGACTATGCCCTGTAATACTGGCACCCACTGTTTGACCATAGAAGAAAACCCACATATACTAATTGATCATGGTGAAATGCAAGTATGACTCCATAAAAACTGCTTCTTAAAAAGCAGAATTTTTCCATAATTCAGTGTTGGTTCAGATTCAGTGAGTATTCTCAGTTAAAACAAGTCAATTTATGAATAGAAATGATTACATTTAGAAAAATGTTGCTGAAAAGTTTTAAATTGTTATGTCTGCCTTAAGATTAAATGCATTTGAGAAATGATGGTGGGTCCCGAATCCAGACCAGTTGAGAACCACTGCACAGTGATGTATAATATACTTTAATTTTAATGCACACACTAACTTTCCTTCTAGTGCTGCAGTGGCATGTGTTGGAGCTTTTTATCAAAAGATGGGCAGGATGCTGGGGAGCTCCTTTCCAGACACGATTAATAACCTATTGAAGGCCTTAAAAAGTGCAGAGGTATGACTTTTAAAAGAACAAATTTGCAAAATTGAATGGAGAACTGATCAGTGTTATACAGGAAGAATGTTTTATGTTTTGTAGAATATCGGTGCAGTACTGCTCTGCTTTAATTTTTGATCTAGTCACAAGGCAGAGGGGAGATCCTCCTTAGCTTACAGAAGGTGCTCAGTGGACTGGGTGGAGCTGCAGCATCATGTCACAGAGATATCTACAAGAATGCACGCTCGCTACTCACAGACAGGTCAATGGCTGTGCGCTGTGCAGTCGCAAAGGTTTGTAGTAGGAAATGTGCAATTTACAAAATACATTTTCATTTTAGGATATAGGTAAACACAAATGCACAAACTGCCACTGGACTATTTGTTCTAAAATACAGAAGGTGCCCAAAGGATGTTTTGTCTTTATATCTTCTTTGTCTTTATGTGGTCAGTGCCTATTGGAGCTGCAGAATGAGGCAGTATTCATGTGGACCACAGAGCTGGAGAACGTAGCCACTTTGTGTTTCAAGGCCCTGGAGGGATCTAATTATGGTGTTCGAGTAGTAGTGGCCAAGTTGCTGGGGACCGTCATGGCTACTGCACTGATGCCCAAACAAGCAGCTGGTAACTTCAAGGTTTTATGCGAATATTGTAAAAATATGTTGGCTAACACACTTTTGTAGTTCATAGTTCTAATATTGTTTCACAGTGATGCGTCAGAATGTGAAGCGAGCTACTCTGGAGGAGGTGCTCGAGCTAATGGCTACAGGCTTTTTGCGTGGTGGATCTGGCTTCCTGAAGAGCGGAGGCGAAATGTTAAAGGGTGGTGGCTCTGTCAGCAGGGAGGTGCGGGTGGGCGTTACACAGGTGAGTTGACCTCTTAGAATCTAATAGCAACCAAACCCATTTTGTCTGATCTGATACTTGACACATATTCTTCCCTGTTCTTCCTCAGGCCTATGTTGTGTTTGTGACTACACTTGGTGGTCAGTGGCTGGAGCGCAACTTTGCCACCTTCTTGTCACATGTTTTGGACCTGGTATCTCACCCACGGGCCACCCAGACACATGTTGAGGCTGTGTACTCGCGCCGCTGCGTCTCTTTCATGCTACGCGCCACCCTGGGGGGTTTACTCGGAGAGAAAGCTCAAATCGCAGCAGGCAAAGAAATCTGCCAAGCCATCAGCAAGCAAATGAGGGCTGTGGGTAAGGAGGATGGGGGGGAAATATCACGGTTCAGAGCATTACAGAGTAAGTACTCATCCATTATTTTTACTTTTAATCCACTCTTCAATTAGTTTCCAACCTCTTTGCATGCTTTGTGCTTGTGCTGTGTAAGGACTTGTTTTTCCTTTCCTGTGTGGTCTATACTATGGCATTGCCTGGTTCTGCTTCCCCTTTGCTTTCTGCTTTTGCTTCTTTTGGATCACACTTGCTTTTCTTCACCAATTTATTTTAACCACGATCAGCATCATACTAAGTAACATTACTGAATTTTAGCCAGGTCAGGATATTCATTAGTCAAGCATTTGTTATGGCATTACCCTTATGGCTGTTTGCCTTCATATTCACGTTATGCTTTTGCTTGAGGGGCAGATGACATATATTTAACTCATTCTGCCATTTGGCTTGAACCATCATAAAAACTGCATGTGACACTAAATGGACTGACATTAGGAACAAGCCATTTCCACTCACAACTTTGATGCATGTATTTTGCAGAATTTTAAGTTACTGTACACCTAAGTTTCATTGTTTTTGCATTACAACTATACACCAATCATTTTATAATCTTATTCAAAAGGATGATTCTTACTCTGATTTGCTTTGCACCTACAAAAACTATGTCAACTTTACTTAGTTTAAAATAGAACTCGAAGATGTTGATGTTGGTGTCAGTCAAGACTTGGTTTTGGACTTTTTATTAAACCTGTTTAAAAAAAACAACTTTTTTCAAATGGTTGGATTTGTGCAACTTCTTGAAATGAAACTTTGTGAAATCCCTGTGCGAAAAGTAACTGGTAAAACATTTCTTGGAGTCACAATGAAGACTTGAATCTGTATTCCCCTGTTTTAGTTTCAAATCTCTTCCTGAAATCATTGAATTGACTTTTTTCTTAAGCGTGATCTGTTGACTGTTGCCTGTTTAGAGCTCTGAGGATATCAGTGACTGATAAATAATCATTTGATGACCTTATTGGCAACCCGTTAAAACATTAACAGTTTCTCTGTTGCCATATTTATTACTAATATAATTGGTGTTTGCCTGTTGCATCTCTAAAAATTCAAAGAGCTCTGAGTTTTGGCAATATAGCAGTAGGCTCTATTTGTTTTCTGTAATGTAGGTTTTTATAGTAGTTAAAGAACTTAAAAAAAAACATGTGCGACAGCAATGCATGATCTAATGTGGTCAGTCGGGAATCTAATTAATAAACTAATTAAAATGATTACTATACAGCATCATTTTAATAGATTGTAAAGGATTCTAATTACGTTCTGAAGTCTCAGCCTTTGAGCTACAATTAATCACTGGCCATGTTTTCCATCAGTGCTGCACACATAGTGAATATTGAATCAAGTAATTTTATTGTGAAAGGTTTAGTAAAATTTGCTGTTGGTAAATGTTGTTTTTGACATTTTACACTAACACATGCTCTTTGCTTGTTTTTTATTCTGCCATGTGTTCTTCCAGAGGCAGTTGTGAATGACATCAGTGGTGAGAACAAAGCAGGGGCAGCTGACGTCTCTGCCAGTCAGCATGTTATGGTGTGTGCACTGAAAGAGTTGGGAAGTCTAGTTCAGAGTCTGAGTGCCACAGCTTCCCCACTAATCCAGGAACCGTCCATAGGTGGGCCACAAAGTGTTAAACAGCACATAACACATTAATAACAGTAGAGCGGATGTAAATCCTTTGTTTAGACTAAATTAATCAAATATTATACTGCATTGTCTGCTCCGTTCCCCAGGACTTCTTGAAACTGTGACTTCAGTGCTGCTGCATCCAAGCATGGCAGCTCGTTTGGCCGCTGCGTGGTGCCTGCGCTGTGTCGCCGTGGCACTGCCGTATCAGTTGACCCCACTGCTTGACCGCTGTGCAGAGAGAATAAACAACCTGAAGAGCTCACCTGAGGCTGTGAGTGGCTACAGCTTTGCCATGGCTGCCCTGCTGGGAGGGGTACATCAGTGTCCACTGGGTATCCCCCAGTCCAAAGGAAAGGTGTGTGGCCCCTTATGACATGCATATATTCACACCTAATGGTTCAACTTCACTGAAGTTTCCAACAGGATGGTTTATAACTTTATGAATGTTTTGATTTTGTTAAATATACATATATGTGTTACATAAGAACACATTTGAATTGTCAAACATTCTAAAGGTAATGCAGACCTAAACATTAAACTCAATTTGTTTTTGTTTTTCGTAGTTGGTGGTGAGTATAGCTGAAGACCTCCTGCGGACAGCAGCTCAGAATAGTCGACTGTCTCTTCAGCGCACACAGGCTGGATGGCTCCTGCTGGGCGCCCTCATGACCCTAGGTGAGCCTTCCAGACATTTCATGGCAATTTGTCGTTAAGCTCTTGGCAACCATGTCACCAGTTTCTGATTGCATGTATTGCCAGGTTCCTCCCTGGTGCGCTATCACCTCCCCAAGATGCTGCTCCTATGGAGGAATGTGTTTCCTCGCTCTCAGAAAGAACTGGAGGCAGAAAAGGCCAGAGGAGACTCTTTCACTTGGCAGGTCACCCTGGAGGGCCGAGCCGGAGCCCTGTGTGGTAAAGAAATACCTTCCTGTTTACCTTCACACCTTTAAGTCTGTAATTTCAACAGACCTATTTCTAGCTGACACCCCGTTTCTTTCTTTCCTAGCCATGCGTAGTTTTGTGGCCCACTGTCCTGAGCTTCTCACAGAAGATGTGATCAGAAGACTGATGACTCCCATTGAATGTGCTATGACAATGATGTCTCAGTGAGTGCAGTGCTGTTAAGTATTTTTGTTCAGAGTGGTTCAGTTTAGTCCTTTTGAGAATTAGTTTGTGTTTTTCTGCTAATGATCATATTTTTACGTTTTGTTAGGGTCCCTGCCATCATAAAGGTCCATGGAGCTCACCTCAAAGCAAGTGCGGCGATGGTGAGGCTCAGGTTGTACGACATCCTGGCTCTTTTACCTCCTAAGTCCTATGAAGGTAACACATTTTTGTTCATTTTTCCAACAGCTGTAAGAACATAATCAAACCTCCCAATTTAAACTTCCTAATCTTCTTCTGTAGGTAGCTTCAACGCCCTTCTGAGGGAGCTGGTGGCTGAGTTCACTTTGACTGACAACTCGGCCAACACCACCACATCTTTGTTGCGTTCCCTCTGTCACTATGATGACAGCGTTCTCATGGGCTCCTGGCTACAGGAAACCGACCACAAATGCATAGAGGATCAGGTTTGTTAAAATTACTTGTAGATTTAGAAAATGCACAGAGATTACTGCTGAATAATCTCTTCTGATTGGTAGTTCTTAGGATTGCTGTGTTATTTGGTCACTATTTAACATCATGTCCTGATTGACTTTGATACTGCTGTATTAACAGCTGCAGCCCAATAGTGCGTCTGGCAGTGGAGCGCTGGAGCATGATCCCTCCTCCATCTACCTGCGTATCCCTGTTGGTGAGGCCATTCCTGGGCCTCTTCCTTTGGGTGTGTCGGTTATTGATGCGTCAGTGGCCTTGTTTGGTGTGGTTTTCCCCCATGTCTCCTTCAAACACAGGTGTGTATTTTATTAAGTTTAGATGTTTTCTGTAATGTAATATGTTAATTAGTTTAAACATTCAAAAGATGTCACCACCAGATGTCATATTTGTGTATGTTTCTTTTATATGTAACATTTACTTTTAATCTAAAATCTTTCTGCCATGCACTTTCTTCATTGTACCCAACTTATATAACCGTGTATGATTCAGACTGCAGATGCTAGATCACTTTGCAGAGTGCATCAAGCAGGCTAAAGGTGTTCGGCAGCAGGCAGTCCAACTGAACATCTTTACTGCAGTACTTAGTGCTCTCAAGGTGAGAAAACTCTCAGATACAAATGGACATGGCACCATGTTTTTGAGTAAATCTAATATCTGTCATTCTACCTTGCTGACTGAAGGGCTTAGCAGAAAATAAGAGTACCTTGGGTCCTGAGGAGGTACGTAAGTCAGCCCTTGCCCTGGTGATGGGAGCGTTGGACAATCCAAACCCCATCCTACGCTGTGCTGCTGGAGAGGCACTGGGCAGGATGGCTCAGGTGGTGGGAGAGGCTACTTTCATTGCCAGAATGGCTCAGACCAGCTTTGACAAGTAAGTATTTCTTGTGTGTTTGCTTGTACTACCTTCTTATCCCTGGTTTTAATCATGTGATTCATATCACTTCTTCTTAACCTCCAGACTGAAGTCGGCCCGCGATGTTGTTTCAAGGACAGGCCATTCGCTGGCTCTTGGCTGTCTACATCGATATGTTGGAGGAATTGGCTCTGGTCAGCACTTAAAGACCAGTGTCAGCATTTTATTGGCTCTGGCACAGGATGGATCCTCTCATGAGGTTCAGGTACAGTGAACTAATAAGCAGGACCATACTATATATTATATTTTATTCATAGTCATTAAATATTTTTTACTTTTTTTGTTTTTTTGCTTAAACCTTTTTATGGTTTTGAGCTGTACATTTTAGGTTTGATTGTATTTAATTTCTAAGTATAATTTTAATGAGAAAACATCAAGCATTGTTTTATCATTTGTGCTTTACAAGTACTTATAGTCTGTGCTTTTTTGACAGACATGGGCTTTACACTCCCTGGCTTTGATCGTGGACTCCAGTGGTCCTATGTACAGAGGCTACGTGGAGCCCACTCTGTCCCTGGTGCTCACCCTGCTCCTCACTGTCCCCCCATCTCACACAGAAGTGCACCAGTGTTTGGGCCGCTGTTTAGGAGCTCTCATCACTACTGTAGGCCCAGAATTACAGGGTAACAGGGACAAAAACTAAATCACACACCTTTTATTATGGTTTGACCCATTTCTTTATAATGTATAAAACATACCTTACCTTTGCCAGCAGGTGGCAGTGTAATAATCTTTATAACACCATGTCATTGAAGCAGATTGGTTTTATTTTCTCAGTAAAAATGTTCTTATGTTTCTCTCTCTCCCTTATCTGTGATGTGTGGATTTTCAAGGAAATGGAGCCACTATCTCCACGATCCGCTCATCCTGCCTGGTTGGCTGTGCTATAATGCAGGACCACTCTGATTCCCTCGTACAGGCTGCTGCCATCTCATGTTTGCAACAGCTACACATGTTTGCACCACGACATGTCAACCTGTCCAGCCTGGTGCCCTGTCTCTGTGTAAGACATGATATGTTTTTTTTTTATCTATAAGACAGCTCTACTTTTGTCTTTATTTTAATTTTAATTTCCTATGGGGTACCTGCAGGTGCACCTATGCAGCTCTCACCTGCTGCTGCGGCGTGCTGCTGTCGCCTGCCTGAGACAACTTGCCCAGAGAGAGGCTGCAGAAGTTTGTGAATATGCTATGAGCCTAGCAAAGAGAGCAGGAGACAACACTACCATCAGTGAGTGCAAAATGTGAACCTGACAGGAGCAGTCTGTTTTGTTTGTCTGACTCAGTAAGGCACTGTAAGCCTTGATGATGTTGGTTTTCTCCCTTGTTCAGATCTGAACATCACAGAGACAGGACTGGAGGGTGTGCTGTTTGGAATGCTGGACCGTGAGACGGATAGGAAGCTGTGCTCTGATATTCATGACACATTAGGCCACATGCTGTCCTCTCTTGCTGTTGAAAAGCTTTCTCATTGGCTTAAACTTTGCAAGGATGTCCTGGCAGCAACTACAGGTATATCTTAAAAACAGCTAATATGATATATTACTATTTTTTGCTTCAAAGGAACTTGAAAGTGTAAGAAAGGAATGTTGGTACTACTCACCAAACTTTGTGCACAATATGAGACATTCCAGTCTAGTAAAAAAAAACAAACACAGCTCTGTGTCCATCTTCTCGTTCAGATGTGGGAGGAGCTGTTGCATTTGAGGTGGAAAAGGATGAGGAAGAATCAGAGAAGAAAGACGAGATGGATGATGACACCATGTTCACAGGCCTGGGTGAAGATGACAAGTCCAAACCCTCTGTGGCTCCACGCTGGGTTACACGGGTGTTTGCCGCTGACTGCTTGTGCCGCATCATCCTACTTTGTGAGAATGCAAACAAAGCACATTTTGACCTGGCAGCTGCTCGATCCGCACAGGCTAAGAACCCCAAAGGTATGATATGCAATGCTGACAGATACCTTCCAGTAGTTTGTTCATGTTATGTAAAGATGCAAAAAAACAGACATGAGTAAGCAGAGGTAATGTAATTTTTTTTTACTGTGACCAGTTTGTATATAGACTCCTAAGAAAAAAGAAAGCATTCTGCAGGCTAGACAGTAATAGCACATATTGCAGCTCGGGAAGCAGCTGAGCCAAATATAGTGACTGGGAGTGATTGGGTCATCTCCATGTTGGTGCTTCCAGCTAATCTCCCCAAAGGTGCAGCTTAACTAAAACTCAATTAAAGCACAGTCTCAAGATCAGTATTTCTTTTCAGTCGATGCAAGCACGTGTTTCATTTACAACAAGACAAAGGTATAAAGAAATGCAAGCGGGACTTGGTGAAGTGGTAAAAATATTGTAATTGATTAATGTTGCTGTTCACTGAGGTAACCGCCTCCTCCTCCTCCTTTCTGCCCAGGAGATCTGCTGGTGCTCCATTTGTCTGACCTCATCCGCATGGCCTTCATGGCAGCCACAGATCATAGTAACCAGCTGAGGATGGCTGGCCTTCAGGCCCTAGAGGATATCATTAAAAAGTTTGCATCTGTACCAGAGCCTGAGTTCCCAGGGCATGTTATCCTGGAACAATACCAGGCCAATGTGAGTTGCATTAGCATACCGCATTCTACTTAAGAATAAAACGCTAAATGTACACCAAACTAGATGATTCAACTTATGTTATTATGTTTTAGGTTGGAGCTGCACTCAGACCTGCATTTTCACCTGATACACCCTCTGACATAACAGCCAAGGCATGCCAGGTACAGTAAAACATTTTTTTTCACCTGTAATGTTCTTGCCAAGAAGCTGACAGATGCACAAGATGAACACAAAACTGCTGTGCTTCTGCTGTAACATATTTTCTACCTAACCGTCTTTACAGTATTATTAAAAAAGTCTTGTACGTGGTAATAAATATTATTTGATTCCTCCATCTAGTATAATGACATCATGCCCTGTCAGTCATAAATAATCTCTTGTGTATAGTAGTTTTTTAAACGTATAGGGGAGAGAGGAGGTGAAAAATCTGCATTTACTTTTGCCCCTTATTGTCTTGATACAGGTGTGCAGTACATGGATTGGAAGTGGTGTAGTCAGTGACCTCAATGACCTGCGGAGAGTCCACAACCTGCTTGTGTCATCTTTAGACAAAGTGCAGACTGGGAAAGGCTCATCTAGTCAACTGTACAGTGAAAGTGCAACCACAATGGAGAAACTGGCTGTGCTGAAGGCATGGGCTGAGGTGAGACCAAAGTGTCTGAGCAGAGCCCACGTTTGTTGTGTTGCAAATGATACACAAAAATCGTTATATACTGTATGTAAGCACTGGCTCACTTGCACAGGTGTATGTGGTGGCAATGAAAATTAAAAAAGAAGCAGAGTCTAAACCCTCTAAGCCGGTCAGAAGTGGAGATGACGACGAAGATGAGGAGGATCTAGGCGCCGACGTGCTGCCACCCGATAGCCTCATCACCTTGGTGCAGCCGGAACTGCCTTCGTTGAGCCGCCTTTGGCTGGCTATGCTGCGAGACTATGCTCTGCTCACACTGCCGGCTGAGTTCTCCAGTCAGCTGCCCCCTGATGGTAAAAGAGTCAGTTTACCTGACCAAACACTAAATTTGATATCAAAGTGTTTTTTTTAACAATTATGTGTCTGTATTTAGGTGGAGCATTCTATACTCCGGAGACTATAGACACAGCAAGGCTGCATTACCGCAGTTCATGGGCCCCTGTGCTGCATGCTGTGGCCCTGTGGCTGAGCAGCACTGGGTTTGGAGCTGGTGAAGAAAAAGAAGAAATGTCCTCGGCTCCTTTAAAGACTCCTGCCCTCCCTCAAGGAGCCTCCTCCACTACAAAAACCTTTGAGGAGTCTGCGAAAGACAGGATGCATCTTATGTTGGGTAAAGCGTTTCGGCTACCATCAGTGGTGTAGAACATTCACAGTAGTTACAGTGTTTCTCTCAAAATTTCATCTTCCTTTACTGTAAATAAACAACCTAAGTGCAATTTTGTGTTATTCTCTTAGGTGTCAGTATAGAGTTTCTTTGCTTCCCACGTCCTGAGGAGCCCATTGAACATGTGATGTCCTGCCTGCAGGCACTGTGCACTCTGCTTGAATCCCCCTGCGCCAAGACCCACATTGCAGAGGACCAGGTAAAGACACGTGTCAGTCTGCAGGAATTATGGATAAATATGTGCCATTAAATTATTTTAAAGTCTAAATTTACAGTAGTTAAGCAATGCAATTGCAGTTTCAATTGAAATGTATAAATAAATTCAAGGAAAAGTGTTATGTTGCCTAACAAGCAAACAATAACTTCACAAAGCATCAAGCACAAACATTTGATTTAATTTAGTCATCCATTTGCTAAAAACAACAGGGATGTGTTACGTGTACAGACCTTCCAAGGTGACAAGATTTGCTCCATTACACAATTGACAGACACAGTTTTGGGTTGTCTTTCTCCTTTAAGTGGGACAACTGTACAACCCTAAATCAAGAAGTGTATATTCAGAAAATAGAGTCCCTGAACTGGGACACGGTATGCCTCTCTCCACTTTGTCCTTTGTCACAGATCGTAATAGAATACAATTTAAACAATGTAAACATTTGTGGAGCTGTTTTTTCTGAAGCTGAGAATGAAAATGTCTGTCTGCCTACCTCACTTCCTAGTCTCTATTCAGGAAACTGCTTTTTGGACCTTTTGGCAATGAGCTAGGAATGATATGATATTGACATCCATACTGTTTAACCTTGGTGCCACTGTTGTTTTTTTGTAGCAGTTGGCAGTGGAGCTCCTCAATGTGCTTCACAGGCTGCTATTGACGCGGGATCCTCCTGCAGTACAGCTCCAAGTCACTGCAGTGGTACAGGAGACCATCAGGGCTGCACAGGATCATCTTCAGCGACAGAGGAGCAGCAAAGGTTAGCAACCTTTTCATACTACAGGATTACATTTACTTAAAAACTGCTGTATTCTGAAAACACAAAATTGTCATGCTAATTTGTCCACCTGAAAGATGACTGAACAAAAGATGTAAACATTAAAATGAAGTCAGCTGATTTTTAAATTTATAGTAAAATTATCTTGGTTGTGTGGCTGTTTGAGTGATCTAGGTCACTGTGTTATTTTGTATAGACAAAGAGGAAGAAGGCAAGAAAGACTTCCAGCCCAGCCTAGGGGAAGGAGAAAACACAGGGGAGCTGGTCCCGGGAAAGTCTTTGGTGTTTGCAGCCATGGAGCTGCTTGTGTTTATCCTGGTCCGCCACTTACCACAGCTTAATACGCGTGTGAAGGAATCACCCAGCCATGCCCCACTCAGACCTCAACGACTCTCAGACGAAAGTGCACAGCTGGTGGCCAACACAGTTTCCATCCTGGCAGAGCTGCCCTCCCTCTGCTCTCCTGCTGGTGAGGCCTGAGGCAAAAGAACAACCAATGTTTGCCTTCTCTATGCAATCACAATACAGCTTGACACTGTTCCAGTTTTTATCTTTTTCACAATTTTTAGAAAATGTTGTCTTCTCATTCTGCACAGTTCAGATTGGCAGAGAATATGATTAGCATAATAATCATCATGATTACATTTATTAACAAGACAGATTATTTCATGTTTGCTTTGTGCTCTAGTAAAATAATTTTCTTCTTGGTGAATAAAAAAATAGTTATAAAATGTGTGCAGTTGGACTTAGGTTCAAACACTATTGTCATAGCATTGTGTGATTCACTGAATGTGAATTTCTCAGTTGTTCATCTCCTTTTATAGGAAGCATGACCATCCTACCTACAGTGCTCTTCCTAATCACTGGGGTACTGAGGGAGACTGCACTTAAGACTTCTGACAACTCTGTGCCTGTGCCGGTAGCAGCTGCCCTGCAGGGCATAAAGACCATCATAACCTCTGCACTGGTGCGGGTGGAGAGCATACACACACAGTGGACTGGACTAGTCAGGAGCAGCCTGGCATCTGTGCTCGAGTACTCACAGCCAGGTAGCCATAAGCACTTGGATATCTGAGTGTCAAGACACTTTTTTTGAAGGACTCTCTTTAATCTTTAATAACGGATTGTATGTTTGTTTATGGGTGTGCATATTTGCAGATGATTCCAGACCTGATATGGATCAGGTCAGTATGCTGACAGCGATGACACTCTTTCTGCTCTCAGCCAACAACGAGCTTGTTGGAGTGACTGTCCTGCAGAAGGGCTGCATAGACTGCTTCCAGAATGGCCTCAATTCCAGTGATCCATGGGTAAACACTCTAGTATAAGCAAATGAAAGTAGGGGAGAAGGCGTATTGGGCTTTCCAGCTGTGTGGACAATTTAAACAAATGAATTCATTTTCTCCACAGGTTCAGGCCCGGTGTTACCAGCTGCTGTTGTCAGTGTTTCAGCACTCCAGCCGTGCTCTCTCTACCCCATACATCCACGCCCTGGCTCCACTCATGGTGGAGAAACTGAAGGCAGTGGAGTTTAGTCGGCCAGGTACTGCTGCCGAGCTGCAGGCTGTGCAGGAGGGCATTAGGGTTTTAGAGAACCTGGTCAGCATGGGTGAAGAACAGAACCGTAAGTACCATTCTAATGTTACATTTAAGACCTGCATTTCTTATGTTCTATAGTATTTATTCAAATAGAAGCTTTTTTTAATTATGCCTGTCTGTTTTTCTGTATTATTTACTATTTAACGTATAATTCATAAATAAGATGTGTTGTACTTAAGTTCTGAGTTTTTCTGCAGCTAATCGGCTACAACCTTCAAGTGACCACTGTTTTTGTGTTTTTAATAGGGGTTCAGTTGCTTGCTCTTCTTGTACCAACTCTCGTTTCCTACCTTTTGGATGAAAATGCCATATCCTCTGCGCCCCAAGTCTCCAAGGGCCTGCATGATTTTGCCCTTCAGAACTTAATGTGGATTGGTCCCCTCTATCCAGCTGCCTTCAAAGTAGTAATTGGTGCAGCACCTGAGCTTAAAACCCGCCTGGAATCTGCTATACGGGCAAATCAGGCAAGCAGCAAAGCCAAAGCTGCAGCCAGGCAAGCTCAGCCAACTGTGCAAACTGCACCAACCATCAAACTCAAGAAAAGCTTCTTCTGAACACTCCCAAAAATGCACTGCACATTCTCACAGCCTATCTGACTAAAAGTCTGTTTTCTGTCTGCAAGTACCACATGCCATATCTGTATCTCCATCTGTACCTGTACTACATCTTATTAAATGTATTTATTTATTCAACATCTCATTTTTGTATTTGTTGAATAGAAATTGACCTTGGCGTTATGAAGAAAATAATGTGAATTTTTTAAAAATCTTCTGAATGTTTACTGTAGGAAATGTAATTTCAGGAGTTTGTGCACATGTGTAAAGGGACTCCATTTACAATGTTATTTTTTCCTTCAGGTTTGGTTATTTCTGTCGTGTCGCCATTAACATGTTATTCTGTGATGTTACATCAAAATAAGCATGAGCTATTTTATTTCTTTAGATTGCAAATTGTGTGTTTATGATTTAATGGAGCTGGTTTGCTG